>NC_044322.1:241388244-241701352 GCF_007399415.2 Gopherus evgoodei | reverse complement strand
ATCTGAGTGGTTCCCAATCCTGCTGGAAAGGTATAACAAATGGGGTTCCACAGGGGTCTGTTTTGGGACCTGCTCTGTTCAATATCTTCATCAACGACTTAGATATTGGCATAGAAAGTACGCTTATTAAGTTTGCAGATTATACCAAACTGGGAGGGATTGCAACTGCTTTGGAGGACAGGGTCATAATTCAAAATGATCTGGACAAATTGGAGAAATGGTCTGAGGTAAACTGGATGAAGTTTAATAAAGACAAATGCAAAGTGCTCCACTTAGGAAGGAACAATCAGTTTCACACATACACAATGGGAAGAGACTGTCTAGGAAGGAGTACGGCAGAAAGGGATCTAAGGGTTATAGTTGACCACAAGCTAAATATGAGTCAATAGTGTGATGCTGTTGCAAAAAAAGCAAATGTGATTCTGGGATGCATTAACAGGTGTGTTGTGAGCAAGACACGAGAATTCATTCTTTCGCTCTACTCTGCGCTGGTGAGGCCTCAACTGGAGTATTGTGTCCAGTTCTGGGCACCGTATTTCAAGAAAGATGTGGAGAAATTGGAGAGGGTCCAGAGAAGAGCAACAAGAATGATTAAAGGTCTTGAGAACATGACCTACGAAGGAAGGCTGATAGAACTGGGTTTGTTTAGTTTGGAAAAGAGAAGACTGAGAAGGGACATGATAGCGGTTTTCAGGTATCTAAAAGGGTGTCATCAAGAGGAGGGAGAAAACTTGTTCACCTTAGCCTCTAATGCTAGAACAAGAAGCAATGGGCTTAAACTGCAGCAAGGGAGATTTAGGTTGGACATTAGGAAAAAGTTCCTAACTGTCAGGGTGGTTAAACACTGGAATAAATTGCCTAGGGAGGTTGTGGAATCTCCATCTCTGGAGATATTTAAGAGTAGGTTAGATAAATGTCTAATCAGGGATGGTCTAGATAGTATTTGGTCCTGCCATGAGGGCAGGGGACTGGACTCAATGACCTCTTGCTGTCCCTTCCAGTTCTAGAGTCTATGAATCTGTGGGTGAAACACACTATATAAGAAATGGGTACTAGTATTGTTAAATGCCTCAAAGGGCTGCTTGGTGGCTCAGTTCATTAATATTAGTAAATTATTTTGAGATCCTTGAATGGTTCATACTTGAAGTGTACAATAGTAACAGAAGTAGTATCCTTGGGATCACTGAACTGATCTAGTAGTTGCCATGTACAGGGGTGGCAAGATATATGGGCCTGTGGTGCCTGGGGTCCAGCAAATTCAAGGCCCAGGGGCAGGGCCATCCTTAGGATTTATGGGGCCCTAGGCAATATTATTAAACTGGTGCCCCTATGCCGGATGGCAGCCCAAGCTCACAGCCTGGTGGGGGAGGGGGAGGAGGGACTTGACAGCAAAGGATAATGAGATGCCCAGCCTGCCTCATGGTGGCGGAGAGTCACAGTTCCCCGCAGAGACTTCCATGCACTCTCCCTCATGCAGAATGGACATGAAGAAAGTACCTAATTAAAAGCACTAAAATTTGGGAATAAAAAATGTCAGTCACAGGTTTTTTGATATGCCCTGAAGTTTGTCAGAGATTTATTTGCAAAAACTTCATAGTAAGGGTGAGTCAGCTGTCCTGCTGAATACAACATTACATATAATGGAATACATGATGCAGCTCTTCTCTGTTTTACATTTTCTTCATCAGTATTTCTAAGTTGAATTTATATTTTAAATGTACTCAAATCTTAAGCCAGCATTCCGGATTACTACATATTTAACTCACTGAAACAAAGACATTCTTTTAAATTAATCAGAGAGGTTTAGTGTGTACATAACAATGTTCATTGCTTTTAGAAAAAGGGAACAGTAATTTACTTTGTGTGATCTCCATAACAAGAGACATGGTTATGAAATTTCACCAACTTTAAAAAAATATGTTTCCAAAGATTTTAGGTATAACAAGGATTTTGTCTTACTAAGGTACTGATTTTGCTGGAGGGTTCTTTTAAAACTAGTTTGTCGGATAGTCAGAAGTAAAGAAAGGAAACTCTTTGTCCAGCTATCTGGAAGGGAAGGACTGTTGTCCCTTTAAGGGCTCTCTTCAGTGGGGAGTGGTGGTGAAGGGATGGACAGAAAGGACAGGAAGACTTGGAAGCACTTTTTTTTTTTTAACTATAGTAATTAAAATGTGTATTTTAGATAAGGGAGGTTTTTGAAGGATTTATTTAAAAAACTATGCGTGAAGATCCACACATTTAAGGCTAAAGATGATTGTGCATCTAAAACTCTATGCAAGCATTTTTTAGAAATGTGATTTTATAATCTTCACCAGCTCACTAATTAAATATTTTTAAAGCAAATTTAAAACTAAGGTCCTGTAGACTGACATGTTCTGTGTAAATATTACATTAATGCACAACTGTTTTTGTCAGTAAAGTCAGAAACTGACAGTATAAAAATTTATTTGGGCATAAGCTTTCGTAGACATCTGATGAAATGGGTTCTAGTCCACAAAAGCTTATGCCCAAATAATTTGTTAGTCCTTGAGGTGACACAAGGACTCGTCCTTGTTTTTGCTGATACAGACTAACAGGACTACCACTCTGAAACCTGTCAGTATGTACCTTGGGGTTGGCAAATGCCTGTTAAATGGCTTTATTACCCCTTGAATGTCTCTTTAACAGTTTCAATGTTGTGCTAATGGGTCTGGCAGACTGGAGGTTTTTTCACTTTTAACTACTAGATTCCCTCCCAAGGAAGACTCACCAGGCTAGAGCAGCCATCTGTGGGAGCCTGCAGGAAGGGTCAAAACAGGGATAGGAAAACAAGAGGGTGGACACTAAGACCCAGTGGTGCCCCAAATTTTCAGGTGCCCTACGCAGCTGCCTTGTTGCCTATGCCTAAGGACGGCCCTGCCCAGGGGCCCCTGCTTCATCAGTGTTTGGGTCCGGGTCTCTCCCCCGGCCCCATCTACTACCCCTGCATGCCTCCCCCAAGCGTCCCTGCCTGCCCTGGGCAGTGGACAGCTGCTCCCTGCAGCTCTGCACTGCACTCCCACACCAGCCACTGCTGCAGCCAGCTACAAGGGAGTGGGGCTGGGGGCAGACTGAGATAGCTGCTGCGCCTGTGGAGGGAGGAGGGGAGGAGGCACATGGCAAGACCTCCCCCCAGCAGGTGACGCCGAGTGGGGGGGCTTATCCTGGCTGGATCTCCTGAACAGGAGCCTGCAGGGGGCTTGGGTGAGTGTTGTGCTGGGGAGGGCCCCCCTGCCCCTCTCCCCCACCCCTCTCCCCTGTCCCACAACTCACTGCTGCTGGAGGAGAGAGGGCTGGGGGGAGGAGTCTCCTATGGCCCCCTGCCCCAGCCCTGGGGCAGCCTGCCGCACTCCAAACTCCTCATCCCCAGCCCAGTCCACCATCTCACACCCAAACCCCTTCCCAGAGCCCACACCCAAACTCCCTCCCACACCCCAACCCCATGTCCCAGCCCAGAGCCCATACCCAGCACCGAAACTCCCTCCCAGAGCCCACACCTAGCACCCCAAATTCTCTCCTGCATCCCAACCCCTTTCCCAGCCTAGAGCCCACACCCAGCACCCAAACTCCCTCCCAGAGCCTGCACCCTTTCCTGCACCCCAACCCCCTGCCCCAGCCCAGAGCCTGCACCCAGCACCCAAACTCCATCCCAGAGCCTTAGGTGCAGGGGGACACAGGACTTGGACCTGTTCTGGGCCCCACCAAAAATTATACAAATCTGCTGCTCCTGGCCATATATGAAAGAGAGAAATCAGATCAAATTTGTTCCTCAGCCACAGTTTTCACATAGGCATACCTTTATCAAGGGCATCCAAGACACATTCTCTCCAGTCATCCCTCTAAAAAACAGTTGCCTCAGAGACACCATGCTTTATTCAGTGGAAGGCTATTCCCTTTTAAAAGAATACATGAAACATACTGGGAGCTGTGCCTGTAGTTTTGCATAAGAACTGCTTGCGCAAAGCTTCAGTCCTATGACTAGAAACACTCCAGAGGAGTGAAAACCTGGCCTCCTTGAAGTCAGTGTGAGTTTGGCAATTGACTTCAGTGAGGCCAGGATTTCTCTCAAGGTCAGATGTAGGACACTTTGTGCACCGTGAGAAGCAGCCACATTTCCAATAAGCATTTTGATCTTTCTTGTGTTTCTCAGAAAAAATAAAAAGGAAAGTTTAAATAAAGAGAAACATACAAAGGGAAATCACTGGGGCTTGGCTAGGGTGAACGGAAGAGCCTGTTGTAGCTACAGTATGTGGTCACTGATTTTCCAGTGCAACTCAGGATAAATTGATCCCATCTACCTCAGCTCAGCAAGTTAAAACCATACAGCATGCATTGTACCTGCACTGCTTGCAGGTACTCAAGCTGTGAACAGCCTTTGAGCAACCATATGCAGTACTGTAGTAATCATCATCTTAAGCTGCTGGATAAAAGGACCTGCCATCAGCATTACCTTGTAACACTAGCTGATATCACGGATGCCATGGAGATTAAATGCCAAAAGAGGCTGGCAGTAATCGGGATAGAAGTTGTCTGATCTGAGATATAAAGCCCCATCTTCCTGTGCTGTGAAATAAGCAGCCTATCCTATCTGAATGAGTTTCAGAGGTAGCTTGTGGCATGAATCCAGCTGGAGCCTTATTTAACTTTCCACGCGCAGTTCCCTTGGTTTTCTCCCAGTTCACCTCAAATATTCATTAGAAATGGCCCCAGGCTGCAAAATTCAGATCAGAATCCAACGTTCTGCAATGTTCAGTGGGGTTCAGCTCATTTTACAGATGGAGTAAATAACAAACATCACATCTAGACTCTTCCAAACATTAAAAGCGGCCATCAGACTTGGCTCTGCCCACTGATAGGGAGGAAGCAAAAGAAACTCCACAGTCAAGGATGCATTGAGAGTGACACTTAAATGATAATTATAACCCCTCTCTTTCACACACTGATTTAATTCAGTCTCCAAATTTAGTACAAAAACCCTGCAGGAAGCCACTGAAATTTCCATGCAATTTGTAAAAGAAAAACTGCTCAAAGCGCCCCTTTTGCAATGTTTTCTGCTAGACTTACTCTTTTTTCTTTCCTCTAGCTAAGGGAATGCATTCTCAATGACTCCCAAACGTCTCTCACTCGCATGCATTCTCAGAACAGCTGAGGGCTGGGACACTTTTGAAAGAGGGTCAGGGAAGTGGGGTCATACAGATTGAGTTGACTCAGGAGCAGAACTGCCATTTCTGGTTAACCCTGTGTGGCTTGCTGGAAGGTCACCCCAGTTTGATGGACCAGAGGTGAGCAGACTAACAGGGACTCTTACGGGGGAGGATCAAGACCTTCCTGGGAATGCGGGGGTGGGGCCAGGATGAGGGTTAGAATGGACATGAAGGGAGAAAATATGTGAAGGTATAGATGTTGGCATTGGGGGCTGGAGAGCAATGCTGGTCAGTGGAGTTCTCTGCTGAATCTCTGACCCCTGCTGTTTAGATGAGCACAGATTCCCTTCCTACACCTTTGGCCCCAATGCCCCTGCAGCCTCCCTGGCTTGATGCCCTCCCCACTCTTCCACATACACCCCATAGCCCCATTCCATATTTACATGTTGAATAGTGTTCATTCTTAAGAAGATTTAATTTAGACATGAAAAATAAACATTAGTAACAATGAGTGATAGTAAAAATGAAAGAAGTAGAGAAAACATATCATTTCAACTCTCACCATAAACAAAATGTTGACCAGGAACACTAGGTTGTAACTTCAGAGTCATAGAGCTTAAGGCCAGAAGGGTCCCCCAGATCCTCTAGTCTGACCTCCTGTATAGCAAAGACCACCAACACCACCCAGCACCCATACGCCAAATCAGGGGTAGGCAACCTATGGAACGCATGCTGAAGGTGGCATGTGAGCTGATTTTCAGTGGCACTCACACTGCCCAGGTCCTGGCCACCGGTCCGGGGGGCTCTGCATTTTAATTTAATTTTAAATGAAGCTTCTTAAACATTTTAAAAGCCTTATTTACTTTACATACAGCAATAGTTTAGTTATATATTATAGACTTATAGAAAGAGACCTTCTAAAAATATGAAAATGTGTGACTGGCACACGAAACCTTAAATTAGAGTGAATGAATGGAGAGTTGGCACACCACTTCTGAAAAGTTGCTGACCTCCATGCTAAATCCAACAACCAAACTTCAACTCTGTGTTCTAAAGATGATATAATTCTGAATGGTCACAAACAACATACATTTACATATTTACTGCATTGCAGAGAAACATACCTCGCAGCAAGCATGGACAGTCTGACACCAAGCCTGTCTGTACTGAGGATATTTGTACTGATGTAGCTACACTGACGCAAATCCTCACTGCAGACACATTATATCGCTGTAATGCAAGGCTTGCATCAGTACAGCTTCTGCTGGTTTAAAGCTGGTGCAGCACATCCATGTTGGTTAAGAGAATGTTCAGGGGTGACATGATTACAGTCTGGAACAGGGGTCGGCAACCGATGGCACGCATGCCAAAGATGGCACGTGAGCCAATTTTTAATGGCACGCTGGGGCCTGCCGGGACCCCAGTGTGCCATTAAAAATCTTGCTGATGCTGCAAGCTGCAGGGTCCGCACTCCAGGGCTGGAGCGCTGGGCCGAGCGCAGCAAGTCGCCGGCCCCTCCCCCGCCTTCCCCTGGAGCTCTGCCGCCTCGTACAGCGCTCTGGGGGTCGGGGCTGCACGCTCCTGCAAGGCAGCGTTTGGCTCCGTGGGGAGGAAAAGACGCTCCCCGGTCATCCGGAGCCCCACTGCCATATGCAGCCCCGCCCCGCCCCTCAGAGCGCTGTGCATGCGACTGCGGGGCTCTGGATCAGCAGGAACCTCCGGATCAGTGGGAACCCAGCAGGTAAGGGGTCCGGGTCCAGGGGGGTTGGATAATGGGTGGGGTCAGTCAGGGGGCAGGGAGCAGAGTGGGTTGGATGGAGGGGTGGTTAGGGGTGGGGGTCTCTGGAGGGGGCAGTCAGGAAGCAGGGGGGAGGGTTGGACTGGACATGTGAGTCCTGGGGTCTGTTAGGGGGTGGGGGGGGGTGGATAGGGGTCAGGGCAGTCAGGGGACAGGGAGCAAGGAGCACCCCGTCACATCCCCATCCCCACCCTGAGCACCAAACGGGAGCTCCTGCATCCCCACTCACATTCCCACCTGCACCCCTCACACCAAATGAGAGCTGCCCAGGTAAGTGCCCCACACCCCAACCCTGAGCCCCCTCCCTCATTCTAGCTCCTGGCCAGACATTTCACCCCCAGCCCTGTGCTCGGTCCACTCCCACCCTCACCTCAATGCGGAGAGAGGAAGAGAATGGGCCAGAACCAGGGAGAAGGTAGGTATCCATTGTATGTGGGCAGGACCGGGACCCCAGACTGGCAGCTGGCTGAATGGGTCCAGCAGCCGGGATTCAGGCTGGCAGGAGCCAGCGGATGGAACACCTGAGTGGCAGTAGGCTGAGCAGCTCAGCCCACTGCCAGTCTGAGGTCCCGGCTGCTAGCCCCGCACAGCCCGCTGCCGGTCTGGGGTTCTGGCTGCCAGACCCTTCCCAGCTGGGGTCCTGGCCGCAGGTCCCACTCAGCCCACTGCCGGCCTAGATGAACAGAACCCCAGACCAGCAGTGGGATGAGCAGGCCGGTGATGTAAGATCAACATTTTAAATGAAGCTTCTTAAACATTTTGAAAACCTTGTTTATTTTACAATACAATACTAGTTTAGTTATATAATATATAGACTTGTAGAGAGAGACCTTCTAAAAACATTAAAATGTATTACTGGCATGCAAAACCTTAAATTAGAGTGAATAAATAAAGACTCGGCACACCACTTCTGAAAGGTTGCCGACCCTTGGTCTAGAAGTATCTACATGGGGAACAAATATTTAATAATGGACTCTTCAGTCTAGCAAAGAAAGATATAACACAATCCAATGGCTGGGAGTTAAGCTAGACAAATTCTGACTGGAAATAAGGTGTACATTTTTTAATGGTGAGAGTAATTAACCATTGGAACTATTTACCCACTGTCATGATGGATTCTCCATCACTGACCATTTTTAAATCAAGAGTAGATGTGTTTCTAAAAGATCTGCTCTAGGAATTAGTTTGGGGAAGTTCTGTGGCCTGGGCTATACAGCAGGTCAGACTAGATGATCTCAGTGGTCCCTTCTGGCCATGGAATCTAAGAATCTATATGCTGGAGGTTTGCACTGGTGTAGCCAACCCATTATAAATATCACCAGCAGAGGCAAGTGCCAACTTGTACACACCAGTACAAAGCACAAACAGAACTATGCACAGTGTAATTTGTCAAAACACCCTAACTCTATATTAATAGCCCACAAAAACTGCATTTACTGCCAGTTAAGATTGTGGCAGGGTATGCTCCATCCACCTATAATTTTAAAAGCGTGGAAATAAGTTAAGGAGAAAGACTTGTGTATTCCTTTCCACTTTCATACTGCCTACCACACTGTCAGAAACACAATCCAGTGCTCCTTTTTCATACTGCAACCTCAGCACACTTGCTTTTAACGCACAACTTTGAGTGACTGCAGATGCTTTTATATCAATAGATAAGCACTAGAGCTGAGTAAATCATCGATTTTTCAGTTTAGAGAATTAAACAAAATCTCTATTAAAAAAACAATAGTTTTGTTCTAACCTAAACTGATATTTTTTTGCTTGTTTTAAATTTTTTGGGGGTCATTTTGGGGTGTTTTTCAGCTTTGTTAAAAAAAACACCTTAATTTCCCTAAACAAAATGATGTTTCAAAATAAAAAATCAAAACATTTAATTCTGAAATGACTGACCAGTTATAACTTTTTTTAATCTAATTTTGTTTTGAGCTGAAACTATTTGCTGAATTCAATCCCAATTCATGAATAGATTGTGACCCAAAAATGCATTTTTCAGCTAATTTCCCATTTACCAAAAAATAATTTGCCCAGCTGCAATCAGCACATCTGTCTATCACACATACCATATGTTTGAGGAGTTATTTTGCATTAAAGCTTCTGAGGTCACTGTTAAGGTTTTGCAGTTAGCTACCACTACACCATAAGTATCTGAGTGCACAAACATCTGGGGGAAATTTCCAAAGGCAGAAAAGGGCAACTGTGCCCCAGCTCCTATGAACACCTTTGAAAAGCTTGCTCAGAACCATTAAAGATAGAAGGAGTTTTGAGGTAATGGCTGTTTGTTCAAAGTGAAGGTGAAACTATGTAGGTGGAAGGGAGGTGGTTGGAGCTGACAAGGGGAGCTGTTTAGTGGGGATCCAAAGAGGTGTGAATGACTTACTTTCTTATTGCCTTGCTTTTTATGATTTGTGTTGGTGGGATATAGAGTCTAACCACTGTAATCCAGGAGGCAACCAACGCTTGGGAGCTGGAATCCAGTTTTTTCAAGGTGCTTTAAAGCAAAAAGGCAGGAAAAGTCCCATAGAAGTACTTTATGACTTTACACTACATTTGCTGGTTTTTGAGTGCAGTGTTTTTAGCTGTGCTTTATGTTCTGTGAAATGCCATCTAGTGGCTGGATATGCTAAGTGCAAGTTGTACTTGAGCTTTTTACTGGTGTGCAAAAGGGCTACAACAAAATGTTAAACCATGTAAAAATTGTCTGGTGCAGATTTTATTGTGAGATTTCAACTTGGCCTAGGTTTGCCAAGAAGTTATCTGGTTTTCAAACCAATTTATCAGGAGGAACAGCTTGCAGCTTATCTACAGTTTGTCCTATCCCTTGTTTTTGAAGGCTCTTGCAGGTGGGAATTTTAAAACAAACCTATTTCTTCTCTCTCTCTCTCTCTCTCTCTCTCTCTCTCTCTTTTCCCAACAGGTTAGGTTAAATTTGAAACCTCTCAACCTTGAAAAGAGTCCCATTTCACTGCTTTTCCACCCAAGACATTGCAATGCTGTTTTTCTGTTTCAGAGAATTAGCGAGGTCTATTTGTCAGAGTAAGGGATTGGGAAATAAGCACTAACAATTTCTAGTCCTGGTTTTACCACTGACTTCATTTTTGGCCTTGGGAAAATCTCTGTGGGTCATATCCTTAACTGTGCTGAAATCACAGTCAGTATGGCTGAGAATTGGCCTTAGCTCCCTTTCTGCCTCCCCTGCTCCTGGGTCCCCCTACATAAGTTAGAGCACCAGCAGAAATGCTGTGTGTTCTGGTCCTGCCCCTGACATGTCCCGTGTTTCATATTTCTTTACCAGGGACACTGCACAATGTGTGAAAGAAAAATTTGGAAAGAAACTCTATGATGCACTACTGAAGTGAGTATGTAGGTCACTTTGTGTTTATATTTCAGAGGAGCCAGCTGTATCACCTGTGTGGTTTATATATGTGTATTATGTATGTAAGAAAAGAATTGGGGAGGGGAGAGACAGGAACAAACTGTGTAATTAGGAATTTAGGAGATCCATGTTCAAGTCCCTCCTTCGCAATAGACTTCCTGTGTGAGCTTGGATAAGTAACTTAGGGTAACATTTTCAAAGGTGACTTGAGCATTTGAGAGCCTAAGTCTCATTGAGAATGAATAGGATGCAGGCTCCTAAGTCACTTAGGTGCTTATGAAAATGTTATTCTTTGTCTGTCTGTCCTAGTTCCCTATCTAAAAAATAGGGATAGTAGTATTTCCCTACCTCAGTGTGGTGTTGTGAAGATAAATACATTAAGAACTGTGGGGTATTATTGTAATGGGGCCATATAAGTAGCTTAGGTAGATAAAATACAGTGGAACTCTGATATACTGAAACTTTGCTTATAGTAAAAAGGAAGAAAGTCTCTGCACTCCTTTATAGGTCATACTCCCATTGATTTCAAAGGGATCTTAACCTGAGTTGGAAGATCTGTATGATCCCAAATGCAAAAGGTTGGGTTGGAAAAAACAACAAAAACGAAATGTCTATGAAAAATTGACACAATTTTTTTTACACTTTTTTGTTCTGTTTGGTTTCAGCTATAGAACTGACTGGATTTTTTTAAAAATGAAAATGAAATTTTGACAAAAAAAATAGAAATAAGAGTTCATGACAGGTGTTGTGACTTGTTTTCTTTTTCAAATATTCCAAATACCTCTAAGGGAGAACTGCAGCAAAGCTGGGGGCGGGGAGGAGAGAAAGAGAACAGGATAGTCATATAGATACAATATAGAGAAAACAGAAAAAAACTCTATAAAGGCCTGATTCAAAGCTGATTGACAAGGCTGGAAAGATGCCCATTGACTTCAGTGAATTTTGGATCAGCTCTATTTGAGTTTCGTCATCTTCTCTGCATAACTTTAATGCAAACTCTTAATCATAATTTCCAAAAAGACCAATAACAAGCCATTTGGTGATATACCCTGTCTGTATTGCCTTTGCAGGGGAGAAATTCCAGATCTGAACAAGATCCTTGACCGGGATGATGTAACCATTATGAAACGAGCCATCTTTTCAACTCAGGTCGGAGAGAATAGTCATTACTTATACAGCTATTGGATGGCAAAGATAAACACAGTCATATATAAAGATCATGTATAGTGAACAGGGATATGTATGAATTGGAGAATCATTTTCCATCATGTACGTTTCTCATACAGGCAACTTTTTAAATGCAGTCTGTGTGTTTTTTCCATTCTCTCCGTGTTTCTTTTTAAGAATTAGTATCAAACCATCCTAACTACTTTTGGTAGTGCAAGAGCACTCCCACCACCTGATGTATTTCCCTGAATTCCTTGATCCTCTCCTTTTAATAGTAAATTCAAATTCTTCACAATTCTTTGTCCTATTACATCTCAGCCCTTGTTTTATTTCCCATCCCTTCTTGATTCCTGGAGTCTTCCATTTTTAACTGTGGTGATAATTAACCATTAAAACACCTTACCTTGGGATGTGGGTGATTCTCCATCACTTAAAATCGTTAAATCAAAATGAGTGTCTTTGTAAAAGATACCATCTATTACAAGCAGAATTTATTGGGCTAGATTCAAGAATTATTAGGTAAAATTCTATGGCACTGTGTTATGCACTAGGTTGGACTAAATTATCACAATGTTCCTTTCTGGCCTTAAAATTGAAGGATGAAACCCTAGTCGTAATGAAATCAATGGCAAAACTCCCGTTGACTTCAACAGGGCCAGTATTTCACCTCAAGACTCCATGTTAATGGATTCTTTGCCAGCAGTTTTTCATGCCTTAATCAAAGTTTGCCTTTATTCTGATGTAGCGACAGTCTCTGCCTCCAGTGACCACCCACAACATGATCGATGATTCCAATGATCCAATCCTCAATACCATCCGGCGCATCGGACTCTTCAATAACCGCACAGACAGAGTTAAGGTACAATATCTCTTGGTGAATTTTTTCTCTTTCTTCCTAATGGAATTTCATTAAACTACCTCAGCCTAATTAGTTAGTGTTGGAGGAAGTGTGGTTATTCTTACTAGAGATGTGTGCAATAAAATATCCAACATCTCTTGGAATAGCAACAGCCAGTCACTTTTCACAGACACCATCATCTGCTTATTACCCACAGAATTTCAAATTAGGCATTTCATGTTAGGGGTGGCATAGCTGTTGTTAAAACATTCTAGACACAATTTTTAAAATCCTGGCCCCATTGAAGTCAATGGCTAAACTTCCATTGACTTCTTTGAGGCTGGAATTTCATCTGATGGGCCTGCAGCCCAGTAAACCTTTATATGTTGTTTACCCAAATTTAAAACAGGGCCATATTATAGAGAGAGGAAAAGAGCACCTTCCAACCCTTGCAATGCACATGAACCCCATAGATTTCTGGTAGGCAAGCCCAGTAAAGGTTGAGCCCATACTCCAATGCTTCTTTCTGTCCACACATCTGGGCAGGGTTCTCAAAGTGAGTGATGTGGCTTACATCGTCACCTTTAGTCTTATGTGGCTCAGAGAGGGATTGTGTCTCCTCGTGAGATCTCCTTTGGGGCAGTGTACCTAAGTACCGCACCTTGCTCTGGGCTGTGGCTAAATGCCATACCCTAACTCAGAGGTGGCCAAACTTACTGGCCCTCCGAGCCACATACAACAATCTTCAGCAGTTCGAGAGCCAGGACACACCTGCTGGGGGCTGAGGCTCATGGCTTCAGCCCTGTAGAAGGCTCCTGATGGGGCTCAGGGCTTCAGGCCAGCTCTTGCTGAAGCCCCAAGCCCCAGCAGGAGCACCCCACAGGCCTGAATCCCCAAGACCCCCCTCCCCACCACGCAGAAGCCCCAGGAACCCCCTCCATGCTGGGCAGAAGCCGCTATCCCTTCACCCCACTGCAAAGTAGAGGTCCCAAGCTTCTCCTCCTCCCCCCAGGCCTGGTATGTGGAAAATTGGGGGGAGGTGTGGGGGGCTTCGCAAGCTGCACTTTAACAGTAAAAGAGTCATATGTGGTTTGCGAGCCACAGTTTGGGCACCCCTGCCCTAACCCATAATGTTCATTTCTGTTGTTTTCCTTATTAAGAAGAGAGGATGATGTCACCAATGAACCATCTGAAGAATAGTTTTAGATGTCAACACTATTTCCACAATAGGTTTATAAGAAGAGATCATAAAAGAAAAGTAACATGTATGTAGAGGGGTGAACATAAGAACGGCCATACTGGGTCAGACCAAAGGTCCATCTAGCTCAGGATCCTGTCCTCCGACAGTAGCCAATGCCAGGTGCCCCAGAGGGAATGAACAGAACAGGTAATCACCAAGTGATCCATCCCCGGTCGCCCATTCCTAGCTTCTGGCAAACAGAAGCTAGGGACACCATCCCTGTCCATCCTGGCTAACAGCTATGGATGGACTGATCCTCCATGAACTTATCTAGTTCTTTTTTGAACCCTGTTATAGTCTTGGCCTTCACAACATCCTCTGACAAGGAGTTCCACAGGTTGACTCTGCATTGTGTGAAGAAATACTTCCTTTTGTTTCTTTTAAACCTGCTGACTATTAATTTCATTTGTTGACTCCTAGTTCTTGTGTTATGCGAAGGAGTAAATAACACTTCCTTATTTACTTTTTCCACACCAGTCATGATTTTATAGACCACTATCATATCCCTCCTTAGTTGTCTCTTTTCCAAGCTGAAAAGTCCCAGTCTTATTAATCTCTCCTCATACGGAAGCCTTCATGACTCTAATAATTTTTGTTGCCCTTTTCTGAACCTTTTCCAATTTCAGTATATCTCTTTTGAGATGAGGCGACCACGTTTGCACGCAGTATTCAAGATGTGGACATACCATGGATTTATATAGAGGCAACATGATATTTTCTGTCTAATTATTAAGGCTACATTTATGTCACAGAGGTCATGGAAGTCACGGAATCTGTGACTTCCTGAGATCTCTGCGACATTCTCTGCTTCAGCCGCAGGGACTGCTGGACTCCAGCTGCAAGCTAGCAGGGTCCTGGCAGGGTTCCAGCAACAGGGGACAGCAGCGACAGGTGCCGTCCTCAGGGTTCCAGTCTCGCACAGGGTGAGGGTAGTGGAAAGGGAAACACTTCAGGTGAGTGGCTGGGGGTGTCCTGTTTTCTTTTTGAGAAATATGGTCACCCTGCAGCTCCCAGCTGTGGTGTGCAAAGGGGGATCCCCCACAGCTCCCAGCCACCACAGTGGCAGGGGGAAACCTGCAGCAGCAAAAGCCACAGACGGGTCACAGCTTCCATGAATTTTTGTTTACTGCCCGTGACCTGTCCGTGAGTTTTACTAAAAATAACCATGACAAAATCTTAGCCTTACTTATTATCTATCCCTTTCTTAATGATTCCCAACATTCTGTTCACATTTTTGACTGCCGCTGCACATTGAGTGGATGTTTTCAGAGACCCCATCATGTTATATGTATAGTTGGGATTATGTTTTCCAATGTGTGTTACTTTGTACTTATCAATATTGAATTTCATCTGCCATTTTGTTGCACAGTCATCCAGTTTTGAGGGATCCTTTTTGCAGTCTGCTTGGGACTTAATTATCTTGAGAACTTTTGTATCATCTGCAAATTTTGCCACCTCACTGTTTACCCCTTTTTCCAGATCGTTTATGAATATATTGAATAGGAATGGTCCCAGTACAGACCCCTGGGGACACCACTATTTACTTCTCACCATTCTGGAAACTGACCATTTATTCCTAACCTTTGCCTCCTATCTTTTAACTAGTTACCAATCCATGAGAGGACCTTCCCTCTTATCCCATGACAGCTTACTTTGCTTAAGAGCCTTTGGTGAGGGACCTTGTCAAAGGCTTTCTGAAAATCTAAATATTCTATATCCATTGGATCCCCCTTGTCCACATGCTTGTTGACCCCTCAAAGAATTCTAGCAGATTGGTGAGGCATGATTTCCCTTTACAAAAACCATGTTAACTCTTCCCCAACAAATTATGTTCATCTATGTGTGTGACAGTTTTGTTCTTCACTATAGTTTCAACCAGTTTGCCTGATCCTGAAGTCAGCCTTACCAGATTCTACTTGCTGGGACCACCTCTGTAGCCCTTTTTAACAATTGGCATCACATTAGCTGTCCTCCAGTCATTTCGTACAGAAGCTGATTTAAATGATAGGTTACAGACTACAGTTAGTAGTTCTGCAATTTCACATTTGAGTTCCTTTGGAATTCTTGGGTGAATACCATCTGGTCCTGGTGGCTTATTACTGTTTAGTTTATGAATTTGTTCCAAAATCTCCTCTAGCGGGGGGAAACAAATTAAGGTACCAAAAATTATGAATGTTATCAAACTGGACTATATACAAATAGAATTAGGGAGAGACATAGAAGGCAATGTCCAGATTCCTAGTCTTAGGCTAGGGATGAAGGCACTAACTGCTTGATCTCTTATATAATTAAAAATATTGATTCTATTTTTCTTTCGGCTCTAATGTAAATTTTGAATATCCAGGTGATATTACACCCAGAGTTCCTGTCTTCAACAAGTCCATTATTACCCATGGACTATGAAGATTTTGTCAGAGGCTGCCACTTGGGGGTGTTTCCCTCATACTATGAGCCCTGGGGTTACACTCCAGGTAAGCAATCTTTAGGCTGACTGTTGTCAGAAGTTTAATATGCATTTTACCACTCGGGGCATTTAAAAAGATGGAGTAGCTTGCCATTCAGTTTCTACTGTATTGATGTAAGAATGCTTTTGACTCTGTTTCCTCTCCGTTACAAAGCTTCTGCTGATGGCAGAGTTCTTAGACCAGATTTTTAGCTGATGTAAAATGGCATTGCTCCATTAATGGAAAACCACCCAGCGTTATCCCTGCTTTGGAACCTGACTTTCCCACAATCACATGTCTTCTGATGCTACAGCAGACAGAAAGGTTACAAGTCCATTTTGTGTGCAGTAACATCAAGCATCTGCCCTTAAAAAAAGAGATTTGGAGGAATGTATATATTGTAATAATGAGGCAAGAAAATAGATGCAATCCAAAATGTCCTCAGCTGGTGTAATTTGACCTAACTGCCTTGATTTCAATGGTGTGATGCACATTTACACTATCTGGTCCTAATATTTTCACAGTCTGCTGGATATTTCTGTTGATATTTACCATGAACTCTTAGAAGTAGCGACAGAGACCAAGGACTCAGTACATGAACTGGATATCAGTGGAGCTCACAAAGGCCAATCTTCATGACAGCCTGGCATATGATCAAGAGTCTTGGAAGAAGGCTATAAAAATTGCCAACCACAAACGGAAGTAGCAAAAATGAAGATGACAACTTACAAGTAGTAATAGATAAAACTCATAGGATTAGGGTGAGACATTTAAAGGTGCAGTGGCACTCAGGTTTTCAACCTAGGAATTAGGGCCCAAATGCCTAACTTCCATTGTGCCCAAATGTCCATTAACACAATGGTGCCTAACTTCCATTGTGCCCAAATGTCTTTGAGGATCTAGGGCTAAGTGCCCAATTTCCATTTATGCCTTTGACAATATCTCCCTTAGTTATGATAAGCATCTGAAAGTGTGGGTGCTTATCTGAAGCACATCTGTAGTTAGCCAGTGAATCTGAGTAGAAATATCACAAGATCAAGCTTTCTCAGACAACGTTTAAAATTTCCTGTCTCCTGTTCCAACTGGGTCACAATTATCTGGCTGTATTTCAGCACTTTCTCTTCTTGTCCCATCCCAAACCAGGATATGGGGAAAAAAAATGTCAGAGCTGGGGAAGATTTTGATGTTAGACTTTAGATTAGCTTAACACAGAAAAGTTTGGCTGGCACTCAGTATGGGGGAGTGGTTTTGCTCATCCTAATGGGTTACCCATATGCATCTCCCAAGAATAAAATATAGACCCTTCTTGATGTTTTTTTAGTTCCATCCTAATCCTAAATTCTATATCTGATATCAGTCCTATTGTCATATAGGTTTTTAATGGCATTTTAAGGGTTAAAGAGCTAACATCTGATTTAAACTGTATGCTGCTTTGTATAGAGAACATGCCTTCCTTTATGGAAGAACTTGTTGGTGTTCAGTTAATAATAATAATAACACTTCTCTACAGCCAAAATGCTTCTGAAATAAATGTAGTCCAACTTTACTAATTCTGGGTCACTGAGAACGAAAATGATGCTTAAAATTGTTGATTGGCTCTAGTTTTCAAGATATGCTATTGGGTCAGTATATACAACCCTTGACTTGGGAATGACGGAGGATAAGTGAGTTATAAAGGGAAGGGATCTCAATTTAAACCAGAAATGACTAAAATACATCTTTGACTGGATCTATGAATAAATCTGTGACTGGGTTTGGACAGTACTTGCTTTTTAGGCAAAACAATGAATGATGCAATCTGAAGCTGGTATTGCATCATACATGATATAAATTGCATCATGTTATTCCTAGAAGTCATGGATGATACAATCATAATGAAGCTTATATCACTCTGCTGAACAAATTGCCCTATATCAGCTCTAGAAATCATACAGTGTCGTGCTCTCTTATTTGTCAGTGTTTGATTTTGCAAAGGGACACATTTCTGTTTAGCCAAAGTGAGCAGAGATGCCTCGTACTTGTGTGAAGAGTGCAGATAACTTCTGCTATGTTTGTGGTGAAGTAACTTTTGCATCACAAAAGCGCAGTATAACTACTATGGTTAAGAAGCCTATCACCTTTATTTTGGCTGCAAAATTGGAGATCAGGACAAGAGTTGGGCCCCACACATATGCTGCAACACTTGTGCAACAAATCTTCGCCAGTGGTTGAACAGGAAAAGGAAATCTATGCCTTTTGCAGTGCCAATGATTTGGAGAGAGCCAACAGATCATCCCAGCAATTGTTACTTCTGCATGGTGCCTCCAGTTGGGAAAGGTGTGTCAAAGAAGAAAAAGTGGACTGTGCATTATCCAAACATTCCATCAGCTATACGCCCAGTACCCCCACAGAGAAGGACTGCCGGTTCCTTATGCACCAGAATCATTCTCACTTGAGTCAGATGAGGAAGAGAAAGAGGATGAAACTTCTGGTCCTGAACCATCAATGTCACAGGACCCACATTTTCTCCCATCCTCCTCCTCTGAACCACACCTCATAACACAAGGTGAACTGAATGACCTTGTCAGGGATTTGGAACTACCCAAGAGTAAGGCAGAGCTGTTGGGCTCCAGACTACAGCAGTGGAATCTCCTGGCAGGCTATCAGGGCAAATGGAGCCCATCAATGCTTGCAGACTATTGCTGGATAGTGACAAGAGATGCTCCATTTAATGAATACAAGAGACAAGCCAAGAAGCACCGAATAAGACTGAACTATGTACATAATAGTTTTTTGCCTTTTGTTTCATAATAAATTTTATTTATATAACCCTTTTGCTGATTTTTAAAGTGTTACATAAACAGGACAGGTGAAATATCATGTAAAGCAACCATAAACACATGAAAAGACCTAGGTTTACAATTTATGTATATTGTGTAGATAGTAGAGTTTTAATCATA
This sequence comes from Gopherus evgoodei, assembly GCF_007399415.2. Lineage (NCBI taxonomy): Eukaryota > Metazoa > Chordata > Testudines > Testudinidae > Gopherus > Gopherus evgoodei. The sequence goes on along the minus strand of NC_044322.1, from coordinate 241,682,388 downwards.
GACATAAAATGTAAAAACTTAAATATCTTAGAAACAGTAGTCAATCAGTTGTTTTAATTGTCATATTTGAATTCAGCACATCAAAATACATAATAAATATCACATTTTATCTCTGAAGCAGACGACTTCTCAAAAATTGTAGACCAGTGTAATAGTAATAAAAGGAGAACACAATTTGATATCATATTTATGATTTATAGCACAATTTGCCCTGCATCTACTGTATAACTGGAAAAATACTGGATAGAATGGCTTTGAAATCAATCATGTTTTTATGATTTTTCTCCCTGTGGCGTAAGATACAGAACCCAGTTTACAAATGTGGGAGATTAGTTACGAGGCCCAAGTCCTGCATTTGGGCAGTTAGGTTTGCAAATATGTACATGAAATGAGCATGTGCACCCAGCAGGTGCCAATTTCAAAGCCAAAGGAAGGATCTGGACATTGGATTTAGGCTCCCACATGTGAACACTGGGCTCACAAAGGGTATTAATTAGAACTATCTGGAAAACAGAAATAAGTGCTTGCAAAAAAAGGGGCGGGGAGGAATAAATTTCCATTTCTCATCAAAATGTCACTTGCCTTGAACTTTTCTGATTGAATGGCGAGGGGGGGGGAGCAGGGAGGGGAGGGAAGAACACACAGCAAAAATCATTATGTTTTTTATTGAAACCTTCTGACCAGCTCTGGCACTGAAAGGGCTTTACATCATTCTATTTTCTGTTTCTATCCACTCAAGATGAAACGGAGCCAAGCACATTGACATGAAATCTCTTTTTATGTCTCTTTTGGTAGCTGAGTGCACTGTCATGGGCATTCCCAGTGTGACCACAAACCTCTCTGGATTTGGCTGTTTCCTGCAGGAGCATGTAGCTGACCCAGCTGCTTATGGTGAGCTTGTTAACAGTGCTTCAAAACTCATCAGATTTCGGAACCCAACTAACTAGCTGTTTTGTGACTGCATATTGCACTTTCTCTGCTTGCTAAATAAGGATGGACAAACCCCAAAGTTCAGATATTTGGTTTGAATTGAAAGTTTAGGTGTTTATCCAAAACCTTCCAGTTCTTCCCTCTCCTGTCTTTTTTTGGTCTTCCCCAAACCCAGCTAGCTTGTTAGCCCTTCTTCCAATTCAACTAACTCCTTCCTTCAATTCCTTCCAATTAGACTATATATTCATCTTTCTAAGGGAGTGGTGGAAATCTATGCCTCTGCGTTAAGAATCCATGATGGATTTATTGGAATAGCAGCAACAGTTTGTGGAGTCCATGAAAGAGAGAGGATAACTTGACTAAACCAAACTGAGAGTCTTATTTACAATAAGGCCCCTTTAAAGCACTTTTATTATGTAATGAAGCCTTATTATAAATGAGAATCAAGGCCCACAAGCTTGAAATCAATGCAAGATCGGTGCCTAAATAGTGTAAGATCTATGCCATAGCCCTGAACCTTCAAAACAGTTGGTGTTTAGAGTGAGGTTGAAGAAGAACAAGATGTTGGCACAACATAAAGATATTGAATTACAGAATTTGATGTGCATGAGCAAAGGCCTATTTACAAATCCTTATAACTCTCACAGATCACAACCAATCTTCACCAAACTTCCAAAAAGTACATGCATGGGGATGTCTTTACTGCAAAATTAGGTATTTACGTGGAGATAGCTGTCTGGCTGTAAAATCCTAGTGGCAACAAAGCACTATAGTTTTTACCCATTGTTGCAAGTCATGTTCAACCACAGATGCAGAATAAAGTGTTGATCTTGACTAGCAACACTGAGGTAATAATTAGCTGTGCCTTGTCTCCACTTGGATTTTACATTGAGATAGCTAACTCACGTTAGCTGTCTCAATATAAAAACACACCACCTTTTGCAGAGAATACATAGCCTGTGTCTCTTTTCTGCTAAATTTCACACCATCACCTCATACCATGAGCCACCAAAGGTATTTAAGAAAAGGTAGCAATTTTTTTTATAATGGAAAAGTGAATATTTTTTTACCGCACAAAAGCATTTGGACCATTTTTGCACAGACTTTAAAACAATAAAAGCCTTCCTGAGCTGAGAACAGATCTGCCAAATTTCAGCCCGAAAGGTAAAAAATCAAAAACATTTCTCACCAGCTGCTGAAATAACCTGTTAGAATTGAAACACTTGTCATTTCTTGCTCCACTTATTAAAAAAACAAGTCCATGCATGTTGTATTTAAAAGATTATGTGTAAAGAAAGATAGAAATTAAATTTAAAAGGCGAAATGCTCACTTCCATACCTGTTCATCTGCAACTTTGTTTGTGTCCTCAGGCATTTACATAGTTGACAGGAGGTACCGCTCTCCTGATGAGTCATGTAACCAGCTGACTCAGTTCTTGTATGGATTTTGCCAGCAGTCACGGCGTCAGAGGATCATCCAGAGAAATCGAACTGAGAGGCTCTCAGACCTACTGGACTGGAGATATTTAGGCAGGGTATGTAACTGTGTTTAGTGGGTATATAACAAGCCGTTGGCCCAAACACACATCCACCACAATGGTTTTTGGGGATAGAATCTGTCATCATTAGCACCAAGGCCCCAGTTCAGGGAAGTCTCCCTATTAACTTACTCAAGTACCCACTTATTCCCAAGCAGAAGAATCCCCTTGATCTGCTTGTTTCAAGCAGGAGCCAAACACAATGTGATCCTTATGCTCCCAAGCACAAAGACTGCACAAGGCTCATGCCACTGGCAGCACGAGCCTCTCCAAACTGGACAATGGAGCGTGGGCATTATACACTCTTCAGGAATGGTGCAGCAGCATCCCTAGACCTTGGGAGGCATTGGGTGGGAGTCTCAAAAGCACCTAAGTGATTTTGGAGCAAAAGTGTAAATGACTTTCAATTAGATTTGTGCTCCCCAGTCCCCTAGGCATTTTTGAAAATCCCACCTATTCTTCTTAAAATACCTTTTGGGATTCTGCACCATCCCCAAACAAGGACTGTGCTGTGAAGGCCAAATAACATCCTTAGCCTAGTACAGAAAATGATGTAATACCACACATTAAGCAGAGAGAGGTAGATCAGTATTCTAAAGTTCACAGATGATGAGATGAGTAAAATGTACCACTGCTTTAATTACTATGTGCCTTATCCTGCATTTTGATCCATTTGGGATTTTGGTGTGGGCCCTCAAAATGTGCAAATCCCATGGAGTTTGAAGTTTTGCAAAACCATCAGACTGGTTTTCTGAATTTGCAAAAGCATGTCAATGTCACAAATCTCTTCTTACAATGCCTTCATTTTGAAGGACGAGTCAGTTTTAACATGTGTGCTGTGTGTTACAGTATTACATTCGTGAGCATAAATATGTATTTATTTATTTCCACTCAGGAAAGAGAAACCTGTGCAATATTTTTAGGGATAAAAGAATCACCCCGCCTCCACCAGAAAACTAGACTGGCTGAAGTGGGTACCCTAGTCCATTCTCTTAAACTTTTGTGAGATTAAGGAGTATCTTCACTGCAGCCAAAGAAGCAGATTCTGCCCAGTTACTCCAGTATAAATCTCTCAGGATTTGATCATTACTTCAGTGCAATGTGTCCACAGTTTCACAAGGGCCATCCCAACTGCGTTAGCCTCAGTTAAAGATTCATTCAGTCTTTCTTCAGCATCTTCTTTGAGAAGACAATAGTATTACTCAGGGCCGGCTTTAAGCTGATTCACCCAGTTCCCCGGAATCAGACCCCGTGCCGAAGAGGCCCTCACACCCGCGCCTAAGGGGGCCCCGCTCCGGGAGTCTTTAGAGGCATTTCAGCCATGGGGGATCTGCTCCAGGGGTCTTCAGCAACGGAGTGTCCTTTGGTGCCGTGGAAAACCCGGAGCAGACCTCCCGCCACCGAAGTGCCGCTGAAACCCCAAACCGCCACTGAGTATTCCAATCAGGCCCTGTGGGTCATAAAGCTGGCCCTGGTGTTACTTTCCCTCTCACTGCCTAAATGTGCCCAAGTCCTCATTGGGTTTTTGCACATGTAGACCTCTGTTTTCTGTTGCAGTACTACATGCATGCCAGACACCTGGCTCTGAGCAGAACTTTCCCAGATAAATTTGAGATGGAACCAAATGCTCCACCAAAGGTATGTCTATCCTCATAGGTGATTTTTGTCTGCATTTCAGCTACTGTCTTGAGAGAGAAAAAGAGAGGACTGATGAACCTACGAGCGTAAAGAACTTAATATTTTTTATTATAGTCAAGTTTTACCAAATTCTGATGGAGTCTATGGATGCCCAATAGAAAATCCCATAAACTAGAATACAGAGCCAGATCCTGAGCTGATGTACACTAACTTTGATGGAACTATGCCAATTTAGGCCAGCTGAGGATCTGGTCTACTGGGTAGAAACTGGCAATTTCTATTTTTGCTCCCCATAAAACCCATAGGAAGGCTGCTTTGCAGGCCTTCTGCTACAGGAGCTTTAAAGGGGCATTCTGGAAAAAGGTATAGGGGCAAGGAGACAGGGTCTGCAAATTGTTGCACATACACTCCCTGATCCAGCCTCTCTTCATATTTTCATGCAAATTATTTGTATCTCTGTCAGGAATAATCTGAATAGTGTACATGAGGGGAAGGCTGAGGATAGAGTAAAGCCACACGTTCAATATTCTTTTGTAGTATATTCCATATATATGGCTCCCATTTGGAGTGGCATTATGCTCCATTCTAAATTTAGGACCTGGTTATTTAAAACCTCATCTGCCAATTCATTTTAAAAAAATAATAGCTAGAGATGGAGGCCGAAACCAAAACCCTAAATCTGGATTTGGATCTGAGTTGGCAATTGTGAACACTCAAAAATTTAGGAAAGTTCAGACTGAGATTTGATTTCAGCTCATACGCACCTATGTTCAGGAGTATTCAGGTTAGGGAGTTCGATTCTATCCCTGATAGAGAGATTTGAGAGGGATTTTTCAAGCTGTTGCACTGATGTAAATCCAGTAACTCCACTAACCAGTTTACTTAGTGTTAATGGAAAATTTATCCTGGAAGTTTCGAGAATCTTCAAGTTGATGGGAGTTGGCTAAGGTTAGGGGTAGAGTTAGTGTTGGCACCTCACAATAGATGGGCTTGGACTATGTATTTTGGTTTTGGACCCAAAATTAAGATTTCAGTCAATCTCTATTAATAATGAAGATTTAAGAAACATGGGGGAATTTTAAAGGGAAAGATAGAAGTAGACACTTGTGAGACCAATTAGCTCATCAAAAATTAGATTAGTGATCTACTTCATTGTTTTGTATTTTGCTACATTTTATAGCTGCTGCAGGGGGAGTTAAATTCAGTATTTGAAATGAATGTGCATACTAGGGTGCTAGGTTAATACTATGTTAGAACTCCTTCCAGACTGTTAAGTGTTAGAGTATGACAGAGGCTCTGGAAACCTAGCTTTGCAATGATCTTGGAGCTGACTTATGATATGGCCGTGGTGTTATAATAATTTAGCCATGTGTACAAAACCAGCCTTGAACGCCTCCAAAGATAGAGGGAGTTGAAGATTGTACTACATCTTATTCAAAAGGTAGCTTTCTTTAGATTGTCAATAAAGTCAAATGTCAGATTATAATAGTAGATGTAAAAGCTTTACATTATACTTAAAGCTGAGACAGGTATTCTGCATACAATCCTTATTTTCTTCTTAGGGCGAAAATTTTCACACCAAGGGTTAACTTTTCAAAAATCTGGGCTCTGCTTTTTGAGGCGCAAATAGTGTTTTGTGAGCAGCTAAGTACCTTAAGGTGCCTGAAAGTACCAGCACGAACCAAACTGCATTTGCAGTGAAATACAGGCACAGCTGCGAGTGTGAAAACAGAGGCCTGACAAAGCCTTCACTTTTTGAATGGTCTTTAATCCGTTTGAAGCTGAATTTTGTTTTTTGTAGAGTTTGACAAACTGTGTGTAGATTTGGGAGAGTTTTGGCCATTCTGAGTTACCAGATGGAAAATGAGCAGAACCCTTAATTTATAGATGCTTCTTTTGTTTTCCCACGTCACTGCATTTTAAAACTGGCAGCCCTGTGTTGCCATGAAGAATAACTTTTCCTGTTAAAATTTTATTTAAAAATCACAGGTGTTTGGGCTAGATCATGCCTGCCAGGCATGGCCCAGGGATAAAACAGATTGCACTGCTGAAAAGAGAGAGCCCCAGGATGCCTCCACAAGTTACTTGTCGAGCAAGGGGAGCACACCCGCTGCTATACTCCTTATGGGCTGCATCAGTATGGTTCTGTAGGCCAGGGCTGAGAGAGTGATAGGCTGTGTATGGTCCCCAGAGGGGAAGGAAAAGGACAGCCCCTGTACTCTTCAGAATTCTGCCTGGCCCTTATGTAGGCTACACAACAGATGGGGAACACTTCCATCCCACTTCAGTTAGTTTTCATGTGGTTCCTCCATGTAAGTTACATCAGCTTTGACCCCCTATCACATGGGCATAAATAGACCTAAGGGAGTCTAAGTTTGTTGTATGAGGCAGATGTAGCCTTGATTACCTTATACACAGGGACCTACCACACTCACAGCCATGAAAAACGCATTACAGACCATGAAATCTGGTCTCCTTCCCTGAAATCTGGTCTTTTGTGTGCTTTTTCCCTATATTATACAGATTTCATGGGGGAGACCAACATTTCTCAAATTGGGAGTTCTGATCCAAAAGGGAGTTGTGGAGGGAGGTCACAAGATTATTTTTTTTTGGGGGGGGGGAGGTGTCAAGGTATTGCCACTCTTACTTCTGCACTGCCTTCAAAGCTGGGCGGGCAGAGAGAAGTGGCTGTTGGCCAGGTGCCCAGCTCTGAAGGCAGCGCCCCACCAGCAGCAGCACAAAAGTAAGATTGGCAATACCATACCATGCCAAGCTACCCTTACTTCTACGCTGCTGCCTTCAGAGGAGAGTGGCAGCTGCTGACTGAGGGCCCAGCTCTGCTGGCAGCAGCGCAGAAGTAAGGTTGGCATAGTATGGCATTGCCACCTTTACTTCTGAGCTGCTGCTGCCAGCGGCTCTGCCTTCAGAGCTGGGCTGCCGGTCAGCAGCTACCCCTCTCCAGCTGCCTAGCTCTGAAGGCAAAGCCGCCACCAGCAGCAGCGCAGAAGTAAGGGTAGCAGTACCCCCTACAATAACCTTGCGATCCCCTCCCACAACTCCTTTTTTGGGTCACCTCTACAATTACACCACCATGAAATTTCAGATTTAAATAGCTGAAATGAAATTTCATATTTTTAAGATCCTATGACTGAGAAATTAACCAAAATTGACTGTGAATTTGGTAGGGCCCTACTTATACATCATCTTTGCCTTGGCCGTCTGGATATATCGACCTATCGTCACTCTGTGTAACTAAACAAGCTGCACTGGTGTAATGTTTATTTCTTGCTTATGTCTCTGGCAGACGGAAGGTTTCAGGTACCCCAGGCCTTCATCAGTACCACCATCACCTTCTGTCTCTCAGCATTCCAGCCCTCATCATAGTGAGGATGAAGATGAGGATGAAAGATACGACGAGGATGAAGAAGCCGAAAGAGACAGGAAAAACATAAAGTCACCTTTGTCCCTTGGAGCACTGCCACAAAGAAAGAAAAAGCAGCATGGAGAATACAGGAACTGAATTCCTTTGCTGTCAGCGCAACATGGTCTTCATCCACTACAGAGCACCCAAGTGTAGGCTAGTGAATCTCTGTGTTAAGGGCAGTGCAGTGTGGTTAGGGAATCTTAAACAAACATTACTTGGGTTAAACTGTTTGAAAACCTAATTATATTTTACCTTAAAAGTAAATGGCAATTCTTCTCTCTGCCTTGCAGGTAGAAGAAGAGATTTTTCAAAGCTTATTTAACCTAGAGAATGTGACAAACCCTGTGTGATAGCTCCAGCTAGATTGTGCATAATGTAGATCATATTTTTGTCTGTATAATTATTTGAATTTAGTTGTAATCCATGAAGACAAGTCCATTATAGTCATTCCAAATGAATACCGACTCCCATCCCTTCCTCTCTGCTCGCAAACAAACACCACCTTGGAGCCCTGAATTGGAACACTTTGAAGAAATTGTTACCAGGGAAGACCTTGGCAGAGTTAAAAAAAAATGTTGAAAAGAAAATAGTTTGTTTTGTCTTCTGCTGTTTTTCCTATTTTAAATCTACATCATTTTAAGAATTGTTTTAAAGTGCACAAAAACATCTTGGTGCTGTTTATGAAAAAATATCTGGTGTTACCCCATGAGCATTTGCATTTTTAGACAAAGTCATCTTATGGAGTTGTCTAGAGCCACAAAAAACAGCAGACCACTTTTTTCTGGTTTCTTTTGAATGCTCCATTTTACTGGATTTTTATTCTCTCCACTGAAGTTTGTTGATCAAGTTTGGGGAGAAAAATTTGTGTGATTTGTCTCAAGCAAGCTATAAAATTCCTGAAAATGCTTGCTTCTGTGAATAAATCCACATGCCACATTGTGATGGGATAACATTATCTCAAAAATCTAAATTTAAAAGGTGATGACCTTAGCTCTATCTGTTAATGGGAAATTTCCAGGACAAGATGACCTCCTATAGAACTGCCTGAGTTAGCAGAGCTTATTAGTTAGTTGTGGTACCACCAGAGACAACTGAGGTCAGGGTGCTTTTGTGCTAGACATTGTACAGTCACATAATGAGAGATAATCCTTGCCTGGAAGAGCTCACAATCTAAGTAGACAAACTGTAAGAGGGGAAACAAAGGCATGGAGTGGTGCAGTGACTCACTCAAGATCACCACACAGCCAGGGGCAGCTCTAGGTATTTGCCACCTCAAGCGCGGCAGGCAGGCCGCCTTTGGCGGCTTGCCTGTTGGAGTTCCCTGGTCCCGTGGATTTGGCAGCATGCCTGCAGGAGGTCCACCGAAGCCGTGGGACCAGCAGACCCTCCACAGGCATGTTGCCGAAGGCAGTCTGCCTGCCACCCTTGCGGCGACTGGCAGAGCGCCCCCCTGCAGCTTGCCGCCCCAAGCACGCGCTTGGCGTGCTGGTGCCTGGAGCTGCCCCTGCACACAGCAGATCATCATCAGATGGAAGAGCAGAGCCCAGGTCACCAGAGTCCTCTTCCAGAGCTCTATTCAGTAGACAAGACTGCCCCTTCTTATTGTAATGCAGAGAAAACAAATGGGCCCAGACCTCGTACCCTCAGTACCAAGTGTGTGAGGCTGCCCTTTAAAATATCTGACCAAGTCCCTCAAATGAAAGGTGCAATACCAAAAAACAAAAACAAAAGAAAAACAACAGAGGAGTGAACTTGAAATAATGAGTAGTGCTGTTCTGTAAGGTCAGTCTGTCCTGACTTACCTTGTTCCCATAGACCCTATTGAGTTCAGCATGCAAGCCAAGGCAGCGTTGTCTGTGGAGTTCTCTTCAGTTTCTATGATCTACTGTATCTGAGGTAAATGAATTACAGTAATAAGTTGTGAGATTAAAATTTTCAAAAGTGCCAAAGTCCCATTTTCAAAAGAGAATTAGGCCCAGATCCTTCTTAGTTCCCATTGATTTAATGCCTAAGTGCTTACACACCTGTAGGTTGCAGGCACTTAGGAGTAAATAACAATGAAACTTGGGCTTCTAAATGCCTAAGGACCAGATTCTTAAAGGTATTTAAGTGCTTAAAGACGGAGATAGGCCCTTAGTGGGATTTTAAAAAGCACATGGGCCGCATTGGGAGATACTTCTGAAGTCACTTGTTAAAATGGGATTTATGGTTCCTAAGTCACATAGGTGTTTTATTTTACACCTAGAAGAAAACACCAGGTTTGTGTATGACACAAAGATAAATGTGTATATCAAATCAGTCACTGCCCTGTGAAATGATGAAGAAGAAAAGAAAAATAACTAAAACAACCAGTAAGATGGCATTTTTCATGAAAACTTACGTTGCAAAATGATGAAAGCCAAATATATTATAAATACCCATATTATGCAGAAAACTTTCTGAATGGGAGGGAGGAGGGTGAGAACTGCTGGATTTCATCACAAAGCTCTTCATAATGAATATTCTTATCTGCTCTAGTAATTTCTTTTTAATCTCTTAAACTGCCCATACAACTTCAATAGTATAAACTAGGTCACACTCTCGGTACAAATGGGCAATGTGCTGTTCACTTTATGGAGCTACCTTCTAGAGCTGAGCAGGAAACGTTTCCCAGCTTATGAGAATTTTCAAGGTTTTTGAAAAGTGTTTTCACACTGACCTAGCATGAAAAGTCAAAATCTGGACAACATTTTCTAACCAAACCATTGAAAGATGTCATATTGGGTCAACTGATAATTTAACAGTGTTTCATTTTGATTCTGACCTCTTAATTTTACATTTTTTTAATTATAAATTAACTTACATTTCTGAACAAAAGTGTCGTTGTGACCTGAAAATGGAACTTTCATTTTGTAAATGTTGAAAAGGGACATTTTGAAACTTTTTTTCCAAAATCTTTTCTAAACAGGATATTTGTCAAACTGTTTTGGTTTTGACAAATTGATATTTTCCAGCAAATAAATGTTAAAGCAAAAATGTACTGACCAGCTCTACTGCATTAAAACAACTTGACGTATTCTTTCTAGATATGTCCCACAGAATTGCAAGGAGCAACATACATGCTCCAATGTGCAGATTACCACAAGGTTAAATCCTATACCCATTTTCAGTGATGTCCCCGGTATATAAGACCACTGGGAAAATAATGAGCTGGCTTATGCTCAAATGCCAAAACTATCCCAATGACACCCAACTCTTTGTTTCAGTCTCATCAGACTCACACTCTGCAGTCAACTGATCAGCTTCCTACACAACTGGATGAAAAGCCGCTGGCTCAAGCTTCACCCAGACGAGAGAGAGATGATGCTGGTAGAAAGGGAAAAAACCCTTTGATGATCTGGCAGAGATCCCTCTATCTAGGACACTGTCCTCTGCTTGTCAAAGTCATGCATGGTCTCTTGACTCCCTTCTATAATAGATACCCCAAGAGCAGCAGCATACTTTCTAGATGGAAGTAGCATGAATACTGTGTCCTTTCCTACAGCAGCCAGAGTGATCTATGCCTCGCACATCTAGGCTTACTCATTTTAATTCTGACTTGAATGTTAGTTGGTTTTCAAGAGTTTGATGTATTTGAAATATTACCAAACATTTTTGCCTTTTTATCGTGTGAAGGTAGCAAGGACTCAATAAGTGTTCACCTAAGATACCAGCTCACCAAAGGCCAACTTCCAACTGATTTTATATCATTATTGGGTCATTTATTGGTATCTGACAAACTTGGCAGTAGTTAGCTATCATACTGAAAACAGGAAGGCTCCAAGACCAGCTCATTTCCAAGTAAGGTAAGGAATTGTCCACACTAGGAGGCATGGACCTACAGTAAAACATAAAAAAGTCCATTAATCTTGAATATAGCTAAAGGTTTGCTGTAGCTCTGAAATGTTCAGGCACATGAAGGTTAGGATAATCCAGGGGTTGGCAACCTTTCAGGAGAGGTGTGTCGAGTATTCATTTATTCACTTTAATATAAGGTTTCGTGTGCCAGTAATACAGTTTAACATTTTTAGAAGAACATTTTCTATAAGTCTATAATAGATAATGAAACTATTGTTCTATGTAAAGTAAATAACGTTTATAAAATGTTTAAGATGCTTCATTTAAAATTAAATTAAAATGCAGAGCCCCCCGGACCGGTGGCCAGAACCCGGGCAGTGTGAGTGCCTCTGAAAATCAGCTCGCGTGCCACCTTCGGCACACGTGCCATAGGTTGCCTACCCTGGGGTAATCTAACAGATCAGTAGATACATAACCCCTCTACTTTTCTCCAGGGTACAGTACAACTCCAGTTCGTGCCAAACAATAATTTAGAAACACCTGAGGCATTCAGATTAGACTTCATGCAAAGTCCTTTGAAGTAAATAAAAAGATTCACATTGACTTCATTTGGGCTATAGCTGAAACTCATAAGTGGGATTTTGAATGCATGGAGTGATCTAGCACACCCTGCCCCTGAGTGATTTAACTCTATTTCAAAAACTCTATTTGTTCCTGATTCATCTAATCATTTCCCCCAAAACTGATTAAAAATGTAACTAATTACCAGAAGTATCTATCTGCATCAAAAAAATTAATTCCTCCATTATTTCAGCTGTATTGGTTTTGAGCAAGTGGGAAACAACATTGCATTGACTGCAAATTAGTGGCATTAATCAGTTTTGCCATCATGAGACAGATCACAGGCAAATGGTTTTGAAAAAAAAAAAAAAGAAATATCATTGCGGGGACACACATATCCTGTGCCTATTCTTTAATTATAGAACTCCAGAAGACTTTCTGGTAATTATCATATAACTACATAGCAATGTGAAACATGTCCATATCAGTGTGGAATAGCAATTAGCCAGTTCAAGTGTAATTCCCATATTGTAGCTCAGAAAGCAAATAAGTACATAAATCAATTGCATAAAATTTTTGTAATTACATATACTTTTGTTCAATTTTTTTAGTGCCATGTGTGGCTAGATTCACTGCTGGCACAACACAATGAACTTAAACTGATAACAGTGGTGAATTTATCCCATGATCATTAGGAAGGCTCCCAATCCTGGTAAAAATTACACATGTGCATATCTTTATACAATGTAAGTAGTTTGATGGGATTAATCACAGTACATAAAAGATAAGCATGTATTTTAATTTTGCAGGATTAAGTACTAGATAGGTAGCCTGTGGATTGTTCGCTACAGTATGAAATATCTCCAGCAGAAATCACCTGCTTTGCTGCCCCATATACTAGATGCATTCTAATATTTCATTGATTTAACTGGAACATCACTAGACTGCAAGAGCCCTGCAGGTGGATTTCACGACCAGCAATGTGGTGGTTAGTCAACTGCTGTCATAGGTTAAAAAGTGTTTACATGCAGAGTTGGCTGGAATATGGTGAAAGTTCTTCCATGAGAAGATTTTGGAAAAATTATCAAAAACAATTCAATACCAGTATGATGTTTGGGTCCTGTAAGATAAGATGTTCCAGTGGTTTTTAAATTTTGGGTGGCATGCAATGTGGTTTAAGATAGGAAATCAAATTTAAAATAGTTTCTGTAGCTGAACAATGACCTATAATCAGTTTGCATTCAAAATGCAAAAATGAGTCCAAGCTTTATTCCTTCAGAACACAGGTGGAGTCAGATGAATCAGAATGTTTGCTTATATAGACCATGGGTTCAAGGGAGATGAATAGACATGTTGATGCAACTTGAAATCTTTCACCAGTTTAATAGATTGTCTGTTAAGTATCCAGGGTGATCATTGGTTTCTTCTTCTGCTGAAAGACAATAAAGACAAGCTATGAGGGGGGTAATGAGCTGCATGAAAAGAAAAGTCTGAAAACACAGGCAGTTCAGTTGCTAAAGTGATGGAGAAACCTGAGACATAACCCTATTATTTGTAACTACCTGGGAAAAGCAGGGAGTTTTGTGATGTATGTAGTGATGATTATGTTTTCTGTGTTACTGGACTTTTAAATACATGAAGTTTGCCTGTTTGTTAGAAGCCAGGGCTATATATTATGTCAGGATGGATGATCTTAAAGACAATGAAAGAGACGACATTTCTAGGAAGGAGACAGCAGTGCATTTGTTCTTTCATTGGGCATTCTCCTTAATCTTTAATCAAAAATAAAAATCATCTAGGTTGAAAATGTATGCCTGATTCTATGGACTCTGACTCTCTCATCCCCTAGCACACTAAAAGATCATGGTTTTTCTGTACCAGGTTTTCATAAAAGCTGTAACCAGACTCTTCACACTAGAGTTAAATGATAAATCAGAACAATCAGAAGAGTCAGTTTGGGGGTATAGAGGAGGGGGAAATACATGTTTTCTGCTGAGATTTGGGTCATTTAGCAGTAGAGGGGAAGGCTCTCACACCAATAGTAGATTGAAAAATGGGGAAAAAAAGCTGCTTAAAATTCTGAAATGTCTAAGTATTTCTATTTCACAGGTTTCAGAATTTGACCTATTTTTCATTTTCTTGAAATTCTTTCCTCAAAGTTGTTTTCTTAATTTTTTTGCTTATCCAAATGAAAACAAAAGTCTGTAAAGTTTATAAATGTCAATGAAGAAATTATAGTGAGAAAGTCAATTGGTTGTTTTTGTGGGAAGATTTTTTGGTGTGGAAAAACTTAGCTCTGATAGCAAGATTATGAAGGATTGGAAGACGAATGAGCTAGATGAGAAGCAGGAGCATGGAGAGGAATATAAAGAAACCAGGGGCCAGATCCTCAACTTGTAAACTGTCAGAACAAAAGCAGGGGTTCTCGAACTGGGGGTTGGGACCCCTCATGGGGTTGTGAGGCCATTACATGGGGAGTCGTGAGCTGTCAACCTACACCCCAAACCCTGCTGTACCTCCAGCATTTATAATGATGTTAAACATATTTAAAAGGGTGTTTAATTTATTAGGGGGGTTGCGCTCAAAGGCTTGCGATGTGAAAGGGGTCACCAGTACAAAAGTTTGAGACCCACTGAGCTAAAGATCTGGCCCAGGGTCCGTACGGTGGAGTAGTGTAAGTTCATGGCAGATCTAAGATCAAGTAATTTTGAACTGGCTCTTGAAATGAAGGGGAAGCTTTGGGGGATGAGAGGTTTAATGGTTACATAAGCACTGTATCTTGACAGCTACATTTCTGTATCAATCTTTTGTGCCACTAGAGCCATGTTCAAGTATGTTGACCACCACAATTAAATCCAAGTTGAGTGACATTCACCTTTGCACAAAGGGCCAACAGAAAACTTACACACCACTTAAGTCCCACTTTTTATTTTGAGGGCTTAAATGATTAATAGGTTTTGTACTTGCCCTCTACAAGGGAGTGAACTGGACTATAAGAGTCTTACCTTTCTTTCTGATTTCTTTGCAATGGAGAAAAGTGCTTAGGGCTCAATTCTATAGGGGGCAGAACCTGTTTAGGCTATTGATGGCTTAATTAAGCACATTCTTAAGCACTTTGCTGGATTACAAGCAAAATGCTCAGCACCTTGGAGGATCAAGCTCTTAATAAAGACAAGGAACTGGTGAGTTGTGGCAATTAACATTTCCAGTCACACATGCTTAATCAGGTCTGTGGTTTCTCCTCTTTTCTGGTTACAAGGCTGACACTGGTTGCTTTTTCCTTGTGAGCAATAATGAACTAGAAAATACAGCTAACTTTCTTTGACAGGGCTTGAACTTTATGTGGTTTACTTCTGTCATGATTAACACACAAGGCCAAATTCACTAGGTTAAGCAGGTCCACCTTCAGCCTGCACACTGTGTACAAGATACTATGTTTAATGTTAAGAGCTTTCACTCGATTCTGCCATTTTTTGCTCAGGCAAAACTCCCATCTTAAAAAGTCAAGGAGGGTTTTTGCCTGAGGCAGAATGGAAGAACTGAACACTTTTCTTAAAATCAAGCTCAGCATATTGGGAGTTTTGCCAGAAAAGGACAGGACTGGGCCCAGTGCAAGTGAATATATATAGTGTGAGATTCTGTGCTGGGCTTGTTTTTACTATGTAAAGAAGATGTGTTCTTAACTCACGTTAGCTAACCCAGGCAAAATTCTAGTGAAGATAAGACAGTTTGTAGTGTTCAAATGAGTTAGCAGGTTGAGTTAGAGGCTATGGGAGAGTATAGGGTTTACCTTGACTCAGGGCTGCCCAGAGGATTAAGAGGGGGCCTGGGGCAAAGAAATTTTGGGGGCCCCATCTATAAAAAAAAGTTGAAATACTATAGAATACTATATTCTTGTGGGGGCCCCTGTAGGGCCCGGGGCCTGAGGCAAATTGCCTCATTTGTCCCCCACTCTGGGCAGCCCTGCCTTGACTTGCTAACACATGTAAAAACTACAGACTGCCTTGTCTCACTAAGGTTTTCCCTCGGGTTAGCTAACTCAAGAAAACACCTTTTTTTTCATATTGAAGGCAAGGTCTCAGAGGCAGAGCACAGAATTCACTGCCCACGAGAGGCTAAGGGGACTTTAAACCACTTTGGTGCCTTCCCAATCCCAGGCTGTTCCTGGGACTGGCAAACCCCCCAGCATAATTTACACAGCTCTGGGTGCCTGTCTAAGTTACCACAGCCTCCCGGGGCTTCCTATGGCCACAGTGCTGCTTGGTATCATCACAGCTCTGCGTCCTGCAGCCCCACCTCCTGCCCTAGCCTTGCCCTCAACATACCCCCGGCACCAGGGCTATCGTGGGTCCTTGGGAGGCAGCCTTAGAGCTGTCATCCACAGTGCCTGTGGTGTGGCTTTTAGGGCTTTTTTACATCAGTCCAACCCTTTTACCCGGTGTAAAGGAGCCAGAGTCGGGGGTACAGATCTCACCCATGAACTGTACTCTGCAGAAACAGGAACCCAAAAGAGAAGTTTGCTATTGCAAAGTCAAAGTCACTATAAACAGTCCCTGGAGCCCAAACAAACAAGTGTCAAGGTAACAAGAAGTGAGTCCAGAATTATGGTGGCTAAATTAACCAACGGAAATGAGAAAATGTGCTTGCAATCAGCCAAATGAGATCTTCTCAGATTTATTTTGAAGCATTAATAAATGGAGTATTCATAAATCCCTTAGAAGCTCAGAGAGTAAAATAAATGATGCTTTTACCTTCTTGTGCTTTCCGTAAGGAGTTAAGAAATAGTTCTGCAGCCTCCGACAGAGATATAGGATTTGTATTTTGGCTGCGTGTTTCTGGAGAGACAAAGCCAACACACTTTCTCAGATCTAAACCTATGCCAATGAAGCACAGTTAGCCAATGTGTGTCTGCAAAATTTCTGCATTTCACATTCTGCCCTTGCTTTTTTTTTAATCTTTACAGCTTGAGAACAAAAGGGACATTTTTAAATATATATATTTTTGTAGGCTGTTTCAGTCACTTTCTATATAATTCTCTGCCTGAAAATAGCCCATTAAATTGCTAAGAGAAAACAACATCATAATCTACTTAAAGAGAAGGAAACAAATGTAATTCTTCCTAAAGCCCCCTTACAGAGTGAAAGGTACATTCTCTTTTTGCATATATTCATTATCTAATTGTAAGGTTCAGTTTGCACCATAAATATAGTCTAAATGAATGTTTTCTTTACTGTCATAGTTTGACATGTTACAGTAATCAAGAACAAACCTTTATTTTATTTTATTTTTTGCCAACAGAGATAGAAAGTTAAGGGGACTGCTTGTTCTCTCGCTTATACAAAGTAAATCAGGAATAATTTCATGTAAGATGATGCATTTAAACTGGCGTTAGTGAGAGGAGACTCAGGCTGTTAGTCTTTCCAATGAGATTTTTGAAATGATTGAACTATTCAACTCTTAATATTCACTGTTCCTTTGAATTTGATTCTTAACAAAACAAAACATCAAAAAGTAGCTTCCCTCCATTTAATTTTTTCCATTGAATTACCTCTTCCTCCCATGAGAGAATGTTTTGTTTACTGTTAAACTGAAGCTTTCTGCATTTCTTATGCACCTGCTGTTCACATCTACCTGATCAGTTATGATGCACATCATTTTTGGGAGGGAGGGTGGGTTATGGAGATGCAATAATATAATAGTTTTTCCCTTTTAAAAAAAACATTTCCAGATGAGCTTACCTAGCTGCAATCTGTCATAGAGGTCCTTCCTCTGGCTCTCATCTGAGATGAATCGACGTCCCTCTAATAAATCAATGGGAAGGGGGTGAAAATAAAACACCATACCTATGTGAACCATAACTAGAGGTCCCTAAAATAGTAATTTCAAACTGTTTTACAGTAATGTTTAAGCAACCATACAAACATTCTAGTGATATATAGCTCCATCTGCCTGAGAGCCATTGATTTCAGCGCAATCTAAATCATAGAACAGAATGTTTTAGCTGAGCTACATTCTGTTCCAAAGGGCTGATGATTTTCAGCCTTTTCCATTGTTTTATTAACTTTCTGTCGGAGTTGTGGCTGAAATTTACCAGCTTCTTCCTTCGCCTGCCTTTTCTGCGCTATCTTCCTGACACACTATAAATCAACTCCTTTTAAAAGAACACTGTCATTTTTTAAAAAGACAATATGTGATACTGCAAACAAATTACTCTGAATGTGTCAGTAATAGTAATAAACAGATGATTAGTAAAATTACAATACATTATTAAAAATAGCAGTTTATTTTTAAATCAGGGGCCAAATTCTCTGCTGGCATAAATGGAGGCAGCTTTCTTGACTTCTACAATTTTCTCCAATTTGCATGAGCAAATATTTTGTCCCTTAATTTTTTTTAATTATTTATGCTGTGTGCTTTTTACATTTCTATGAGTGTAGATTATGAAATCGATTTTTTTTTTTGGTCTGTAGGAAGGTTTTCTGTTAGGTTCTCGTTGTATTGTTTGGGTGGCAAACACAATCCAAAAT
Organism: Gopherus evgoodei; assembly: GCF_007399415.2. Classification (NCBI taxonomy): domain Eukaryota; kingdom Metazoa; phylum Chordata; order Testudines; family Testudinidae; genus Gopherus; species Gopherus evgoodei. The sequence goes on along the minus strand of NC_044322.1, from coordinate 241,663,954 downwards.
GTTTATTTTGTAAAAAAAAAAAAAAAAAAAAAAAAAAAAGGTGTTTACACTGGATTGTTTAAAATAATGGCAAAATTTCCACTGGATCTTAGGCTTTTTCTTTAAACCACAAAATCTCAATTTGGATCCAAATCTGATTATTAAACACTATCCCTTTAATGCTGGACTGACAAAAATAGATTCATTTACACAACACACTACCAAGAAAGAGGCAACACTGCCATTCCATCAGCCATAGCTGATGTCTCTTGTGGTATGAATTTCCAGCACAAGCCAAAAGATTTGCATTAGAAAATTCTGCTGCCCTGTTGTTTGTGGAGATGCTTTAATAAAGCACAGGAGAGAACAAGGAATAATTAAATACGTCAAATTTTTGTTAAGTCTTTTAAAAATCAGTTTCAGAGGGGAAAGTTATTTTTTCCAGCAGATTTAACGACCAACCCGCAATTACATTGCTTTTGGAAACATTTAAGCATTTTTTGTTCCAAAATTAGAATTGTTTTTCTTTACAAAAAACAATAGCAATTTTTAAGGTAAGACGGGATCACAGTCAACACATCTCTATGATCCTCTGAGCTTGCATTTCCACTCCCCTGTCCTGCTATTTAACACCTCTCAGTTTTCTGCTTGTGTTGAACAAAGCATATAAAGAGTAATCCAGTGGTAGAGAAGTTACATTCCTTAAAGCTGAAATAGCTTGGGACTTACGTGCACCCTTTAAATAGAGCATAGCCTGAGGAGTCCAGTTTCTTCTTTGAAAGTGACCCTTCAGACCAAAGGAGAGAAAAGTGACCTGTTATCACAGCCCTGATTCTAACAACAAGCACCACCACTTTGCCAACAACCACCTGTGACAGTTATTAATACATGTACATTCATTCAGATAAAGCACTTTACCTGAGGAGCACTCCATGAGTAAGAAATGAAAGAAGCTGCAAGGAACAGGGCCATGGCAGAAGCTGTCAGTCTACGCAATCCCTGCACAGGACAAGCAACCACAAAGACATGAGAAATTGCATCCTCTCTGCTCAGGCATCCTCTCTGCTCAACTTCATCTTTGGATGTTATTCCAGGCCCTCTTTGCTTCTAAAGCCCCTCTCTTCCACTGATTACGTCATCGCAGCCAAGCCACATCAGATTTAAGGAGAGGTTGGATATTAATATCAGACCATGTGAATTTCACATATGGATGTAAATTATCATTGACATGAGAACTTTGTGTGCTTTTTTTTACAAATATTCAAGGTCCTTTTTTTTACAGATATGCAAGGTGAGGAACATGGTCTATAAACCCAGACAGAGAGAGAGATTAGATTATATATATTACCAGTTTTCACTAAACCCTGGATGATAATGAGATGATAGGCAAATATCTCTATATTCCAATGTAGGGGACTTGGCATTTCAAAAACAGTAAGGCAGATCACTGCTTTCTCTGTACGTAAACGTTGTTAAACTTGGTATGAGATTTACATCAACCAGGATATTGAATGATCACACAAATGTTATTGTAAACACATATTAAAATCTTGGATTTTGCACACTGGCCCAGCACTTGCAAATGAATATACCGAACACAAATCCTACGTAAAGCAAGCTGAATCTCTAGTTTGTATACACAAAGCAAGCCTTGTTTTTCATGCATTGATGCACGTGACAAGTGATAGCATCCAGCTATTATGATTCACAGATGTTTATTTGATCCTGTCTGCTTTAGAAGTCATTGTGCTATTAATGGTTTAATCTGTTTGGTTTACAGTATATTGAAAAGCACGATAACATTTTTACTTGTCTTCTAACTTAAAAAAAAAACCTACAAACCACCCCGTTGTTCCTAAAATAATACACACAACTAAAACTGTAGGAGAAACTACTATTTACCAAAATGTTTCCAAGTATCAAAAGCTTCTGACTTACCTTCATACTTAGTTCCCCTGTAAATCAGTAGTCTTGGATAGGGTGAGCTAGGATTGTGTGTTAAAAGAGATTTGATCTGTTTGCAGTTTGGGGGTCCCTTTTTAAGTCTTCTGAGTGAAAATCCCCACCCTGTTTACAGTAGAGTGGAAGAGTCTACAGGGGCCTCTTGTCAGCCCTGGCGATGAAGAAGTAGAAGGTTTGATGCCTCCTCAGGGGGACGTGCAGAGTTGCAGAGAGTCAGGGAAATGATTGAAGGGCGGACCCCACAGACATGGAGATTCACCCCATTAGCCAGGTGACTTTCTGAATACATCAATATCACCGCCAAAACTTCTCCCACAAGCTTCCTAGTAAAACCTCACTGTCATGAAGAACGATCAATAACAGCAGCCAGCAGCAAATATTAATAAGGATAACAAGCTCTTGCTTTGGGTAACCTGTCTATTGTGTATCAGGTTGGCATTGACAGCGGCGACTAAAAAGCGACCCTGCCAAAAAGTTAGCAAATTATTCTCAAGATTCACAATCTGCCAAGGCGTGAGAAAAGAGAGACTGAAAAAAGTCAGCATGTCCAGTGTAGCCAGTTTTAATGCTGGCTAACATAATAGGAATAAGTCTCTTGTTCTTTTTTTCTGTCGCGCTCTTGCCTATTGTTTTGTTACAGCCAAGCAAAACCAAAAGGATAAGCAGAATTTTTAAACCATTAAGCCTTACTCCCTTTGCAGTCTTAACAGTCACAACTCCATGGAGGGGTTGGAGTAAAAGCCCAGTTCATGGAATAGACCTTCCTTGAGCAATTAGAGCAACAGAACAACCCAGACAACCATGAAAGAATGGGAATCTAGAGAATTAGGTGTCAGACCCTGATATTAAGGTCCTTTTATAAATGATTAATAGATGTTACAACCACATTAAATACATGACAGGTGCGTGTTACAGGTTACTATATGTGGGTTATAGTTCATGAAAGCTTATGCCCAAATAAATTTGTTAGTCTCTAAAGTGCCACAAGGATTCCTCGTTGTTTTTACTGATACAGACTAACACGGCTTCCACTCTGAAACCTATAAGGACACTAGTAGATGCAACAGAATGATATAAGTCATGGTTATAAGCATCTTGTTGGCCTTTTGGAGTCTAAAGCAATCTATAATATTTGAGTAAACATTTGTCAAAAGATCTATTCATCATTTATTAACCCTGTATAAACAATGTATAAGTATACCCTTTATATAAAGAGTGACTACATCAGATACTGGTCACTCTCAATGACAAGATACTGAACTAGATGGACCACTGGTTTGATCTAGTCTGGCAATTCCTATCCCTCTAGGGAAGGAAGTAAATATTCATACTTTCTATCCCAGCTTCAACACTAACTGCCTGTGTGACAAGTGTCTTCACTTTGGGGCCTACATTTCCGCATCTGTAAAATGGGAGCAATATTTCCCCAACAGGGGTCTCGTGAAGGGAATGGCCAGAGAGCCACGTGAGCAGGTGAGCAATAGAAGAGGCAAGAATAATAGTAAAAATAGTGCTGTTCTCACAGATAGGGTTGTCACTGTGCATATTTATTAGGTGACCAGGCCTGTAGCCAAAGCAGAAAGAGTCTTCCTAGCTTATGATAAATGCGTACTCATGTGGAGACACAAGTGGGCAATGTGCAGATGGGTTTTGTTAAGGCCCATACCTTTGCTGACTTTGGGGCTTCTTTGACCATGGTTGCCCTCTTCAAGGGCTACCTGTGCCAGTACTATGCCAGATGCTGTGCAAGGTTGGGTAACAATGGTACAGAGTTGGAGTCCTAGTTGCATTCTGGGTGCAAGAAATAAGGGGGCAGCTTAGGTTATGTCTTCACACAACCAAGGTGATAGTGGTGGCACTGCATCAGCAGTCCATGTATCTGTATCCTTTAAAAAGGATAAGTCACAATGCACCCTTACCTAGCAGAAGGGATTCTACTTGCATCTTCTACAAGTTGAAGTTTCCAGTGTTTGTCAGCATCTTCTTGTCCATGACAAAACAGGTACATTCTTCTGGATGTTCAAGCCCTGGCCTTAAAGAAGGGCTTTCTGGGTTGCATATCATTTAACAATTACACACACAGAAACGCTAAAGCTAGGCAGTAGCCATTCACTTTTGTGGTGTAAAAGTGGCTCTGTACAGTCTTTGCTTCCATTTATACTGCAGAGGCAAAATTAAAATTCTGCAATAGTCAGTGGAAAATTAAACCCACGTCTACAGTATTTCACCTGTGGATACAGCCAGCCAAACTGTGAAGATCTTATAAAATAGATGTAGGAACAATGAAGATTGTTGGTATAAAAAGCTGAGCCTGATTCTCCCCTCACTCACACTGGTATAAACTGGAGTAACTCACACCAGTGTAAAACTGGCGTAAAAAGGAAGACAAGCTGAATGTTCATTGTTGTTGTTGTTGCTATATCATCATCAAAACATATGACTACTGAGCATTTTTAGTCTCAAAGTACTTAACTAACACTGAGTCTTTAAATTTCACAAAACTGCTGTGATGTAAGGAATATTATAACCCTCACTTTACATATGAGGAAGTGAGACACAGTGAGACTTACGGTACAATTTTCAAAAGTGCCTAAGCAATGTAGGCGCCTCGGTACCATTCATTTTCAATGGATCTTACAATCCTAAGTTATTAGGACTTTTGAAAATTTTATCTCAAATGACTTGCCTAAGGTCATACAAGAAGTCTGTGAGCAGAACTGGGAACTGACCCCCAGGATTCCTAAATCCTAGTTTAGTGCTTTAACCTAAAGACCATCTTTCCTCCCTTTATAGCATCTTTCATGTCACAATGCTTCACATAGTATAGATTTATACTGTCCACAGAAATTCAGCCACTTCTGCAGTGATATATGGCATATGTTTAACAGCACACAGTAACACTAAACCAGGGTTTTTCAAACAGGGGTAGCCGTTTTTGTAGGGAAAGTCCCTGGTGGGCCAGGCCGGTGTGTTTACCTGCCCCGTCTGCAGGTCCGGCTGATAGCGGCTCTCACTGGCCGTGGATCGCTGCTTCCAGCAGCCCCCATTGGCCCGGAGCAGCGAGGGGCTTCCCCTACACAAGTGGTGACCCCTGTTTGAGAAACTCTGTGCTAAATAATATTTTAAGATGGGAAACATGCAACAATATACATGCACTCAGAGTGCTTACATACATAATTTAGGCACATACAGATGTGTATGTGAAAATACATGCACATATCTTTGAAAAATAAAATATTCTGTAACTGGGTTATGGATCATAGCACTTTAAAATGATACATGTCTTTTCTTTTTGTTTTGACAGCCCAGGTTGATGAGTTCCACATCAAATGCTTGACATCAATCCTGCCATTTCTTAGCAGATTCACATCAATGAGTAAGTGGCTTTGGCAAGTAATCAATACTCTAAGTGGTGGAGAGAAGCTCCCTGTGGCAGCAAGACCCCCTCATTAGAAGAAGCATAACATATGCTTATTCTGAAAGACGTTCGAAAGGCCATTGACCTGCCTACCATGACATTGTAAATGATGAAACCCAAGACTCTGTGACTGAGCTTGAGTTCTGAGATACTTGCAGGAACACATCTGTGAGCAATTGTTAACCACCGGGTTCTGAGCCATGCGGCCAAATTCAGGGCATCCATCACTTATTGCTGTGACCACTGTCTATTGTGCTGACCAATATTGTCCCATTGTTTCCTTGTGCTTCCTGGCCTGTTTGTAAACAGTCTCAGAGGCCATCTTTTTAGTCTGTGTTTATGCAGTGACTAACACAATCGGGTCCTGGTACATGACTGGGGCTCCTAGGTGCTAGAGTTATGCAAATAAATAATAATCTTCACTCTATACCATATTTTCTGTATACATGCGGTGTTGCCAACTCTTACGATTTTATCACTAGTCTCATGACATTTTTGAGTTTTTTTTATAAAGCCCCAGCTCTTGTGTCATGTTATTATGGGAGAATCTCAGCTTCCATTCTTTTAAAATAAGTTCGTTTCGAACCCTCCTGGCTGGGGAGAAAAGCTTAAAAATTTGCAGAGCGCCCCCTGTTTCAGAAACTCAAAGCCTAAGAAAAGCACCCGAAAATGTGTCATTTTAAAAACAATCTCATGATTTTTGAGTAAATCTCATATTTCTGGAGGCCTGACTTGGGATTTTTTGACTGTTTGAGGTATGAGTGCCTGATTCCAAGTCCAGTGCTTAAGCTACAAGACAATCCTTCCCTTCGTCCAGAAGGTTTCTGAAAGGAGCTGAGGTACACCCTGGAGGTACAAGTATAGCACAAGCAGCAGCACTGCAAGCTTCAAAAAAGTCAGTATGCAACTTGGTATTGCTTATGTAAAGGGAGGTAATAGTCCCTTTGTTTAGGGCACTAGTGTGAAATATTGCGATATGCCTAGGGTACAATAATTCCTTTTAGTAAAGGGAAAATCTAAGCCAAATATCAGGAAAATGTCTCTGCAAGAAGTAGAATGCTACAAAAAGTTAGTTTCAAGACTTTACAAGTTGGGAAAGGGCAGCTGACCACCAAATACTAAGAAATATATAAGTGCTTTTGTGGTATTCGTTGGCTCAAAATAAACTCTTTAAAGCAGGAATGATAAAGGATTGCATGTAACATCACAGAACACACACTAGAGAAGATACGCTTCTGCAATGACAGAAGCACCTAAGGCCAAGGAGTCATTTGACCTTTGCTTCCACCCCCATGAACCTGGCAGAAAAGATTTTTGTCTTTGTCAAGAAACTACCTGGATGGATACTGACCATGCTAAATGTTACTCACGCAGCCAGCCCTTCTTGGCTCAGTAGTCCATTTGTCACACAATCTCACCCATGGAGCCAGACAAGAAATGCTGTCAAATGGCTTGATGCTGACATTTGATTGCAAACAGTGGATTAAACTAGGACTGGGACAAATGGCACAGACATCTCAATTTCACTGAAGGGCTGAGGGATAATGGGACAATTGGGTATTGTTATTGTATCTTGAAAAGGCTAACCAAAGTTCTTGTTGAACAATATCAGTTCAGAGAGGTCCACAAAACATACAGCCATGGGGTACAATTTAGCTTTGTGTTTGACTCCCATCATGCAGGCTACAGGATTTCTACCAAAACAGAAGCTTTTTTATACCTTCCAAGTGGTAACTGTAGTATTAAATATTTGCTATTTGAAACAGAAGTGGGGTGCTGTTAAGGTTGATTCTATTCTTGAGGTAGAAGCCATATGTCTTGTTTAGTCCAGTAAGAGTCTACCCCTAAGAAATGTACTGGACAACCAGATGTTTAGATAAATAAAACTCATTTTAATGCCTAGTCATTTTGTTCCCCAAGTGTTTTCTTTTCTTCCTTCAGAAGGAAACAAATAAAATAGTTGAACTAGTACTAAAACAGTTCCACTAGCACTCCCATAGTGCATGGTAAAATCTTCCAGAGTGCCCTAATTCTGGGATTGAGCAGGTATTTATGGGAGAGGTAGCCAGCATGAAACTACCATTTCCCATCAATCCCCTCCCCTCTGAGCTTTGATCCTCCAGGGGGACATGCAGGTATGGCCCCTTTCCCTGGCCAGTATGGGTAGAAGGCAGATATTTTTTGAGGAAAAACTCTGACCTAAGAAGTAAGCTCACTCTAGGGAAACAGTGGCCACTTGGAAACTGGAAGCAGCAGAGAAACTGAATGGTGGGAAGGCTGCTGGGGAAGAGTGTGCAGAACAGGCTGCAGCAGAAGCTGGAGAACCATGTGTGATAAGGTTGTGACTGGTGGATATTGTAACTGGGTCAGGTCTGTGAAAAACCTGTAAAGAAGCAGCAGAGACCGAGCAGAGAGCCCCTGCACAGGGGCCCCAGTGAGACACCCCGCTATTGATCCTGGCTTCAACACCTACTGGTTACTATTTGGCTCTAGCAGAAACTGGACCAAAAAGTCATCCAGGTACTAGGCCAGAGGGGCCCTAAAATTCTAGTGGATTGCTTACCCCTCAAGGCCCAGATAGGAACTGCTGTTATAATTCCTTAAATTGCAGCTGGTTAAGCAGCTGTACCTTCCCCTTTCTGCCAGCCCTAGTAAAATACCCCATCATTTAGCTACGTCAGACATTATTAGAACCCACCAGGTCTCCTGCCAATAGAGCCTAACATCAGAAGGGCCGTCCGTGCTTGCCTCCAAGTTGCAGTACACTTGACACACTACTAGTACCTTCGAGGTTCGGGGTACTGTAGCACGGAGCAGCTGAACAATGACACTGGTCATACCCCAGTTGGTGAATTTGGCTGGAAATGTTAGGGTGCAGATGCCAGAGGACTACTTGGTGGGTCAAAATAAGCAATTCTGATAACAAAAACATTCTCCTGAGCCCTGAGAGGGGACATAGACAGGGCAGTGCTCTCAGAAGTCTAACTTCATACCTTAAGCCTATTCTGGGGGTGGCCAAGGCTTGGACCACTGGATCAACCATTTTGAACGAGCTGTTGGAATAAATGTTGGAATAAATGGCAGGGTCCAGGAGGTGTTTGAAGGACTGACACATGGTACCCATCCAAGGGCAATATGTAGGGTTACCACCTTTGAAATGCAGGTTTGGGCTGTGGGGCTGTTTCACTGATGTGTAGACTTCCGGGCTTGGGTTGGTTGCATAAGCTCTGGAGTCCTCCCACTGTGCAGTGTCCTACAGCTTGGACCTCAGACAGAGCCCAGAAGTCTACACAGAATGAAACAGCCCCACAGCCTGAGCCCCGCGAGCCAGAGTCAATTAGCATGGGCCAGCTGTAAGTGTCTAATTGTTGTAGAGACATACCCAGAGTTTCTGCCTCCTCTCCCTACTGGTGATAGCCCCTCCCTGGGCCAGAGGAGCCCAGCACCCCTGACAGGCAGTAGAGGGCAAAATGGAGCCACTGGGTGGCAGGCAAGAAGAGGCTCCCAGGATGGCTGGAGAGCTCACAACCATTCCTGCTCTCAGCTGCTGCAGGTCCCCTGGAGTATTAGCTACACAGACCCCCCCAGGACCGGGACTTGGCAATGCTTCTCTGTTTCCATCTGGACAACTCTATGCTAATAGTGGGCTGTAGTGCCCATTGCAGCTGCACAGGGTCTCAGGGAAAAAAAGGTTGGGAACCCCTATAATAAAGCACTCCCTTTCAGCTTAGTCATAGTGTAAACTCCTAAAATGCCAAAACGTTCACACTAGGTTATGCATGTGCATTTAGTGCTCACAAAAGGTACTGGCTTAACAATCCTGCTGACTGAAACCTTCTGCCCACAGAGCAGCTATGGTGTGGAAAGCAGCAGAGCAAACTTCCCCCCATGCTGCCCAATCAATGTCCTTCAACCTTTGCCTCAGAGGGACCATCTCAAAATGCAAGAGGATTTCTTGAGCAGTCTCCAGCCTCATTCAAACTGCCAACAAGAGTCACCTGGTTGAAAGGTGAAAACTATGGGGTGAGTTGTGCAGATCTCAAATTATACACTCTGCTCAAGTTCCTTACAGCTGCAGGAACCAGAATGACTCCTGAGTAGAACCAGAAATGTCCCATTAGCAGAGGATCACAAGCTACAGTGGGTTATTTTGTTCTTTTCATCATTGTTTCAAAGCTAAGGGCTTCCTAAGGCAGTAAAATGCTGTAGGAAAGAGTGAGAAGGTCAAATGGATTCATTTAGCACCTGGAAGTAAAGCAAGAGCCACAGAGTGGGAAATTGATACATGGTACAAACCTAATCAAACTTATTAACCACTGAGAGTGAACTGCAGACAGTAGCAGGTGTGTGTTTGAAACTGATTTCTATCAAATGGGTTTGCTGTATTTAGCCATTTAAATGTATTGCTAGAAAACAACCATAATCATTCCACTTAGTCTTTATTAGTAGGATAGTTAAAATGGATTCTGTTGCCCTGCTCAGGTTTTAAAAGAAGCAGAGTAGAAATTTTCCTTCCTTTTATATGTAATAGTAAGTAGAAGCTGTTCAAAAGAGTTTCTATGAGGACTGTTCTGAAATGAGAGTTGAACAGGACATTGTCAAGATTAGGATGGTCACATCTCTTTACTTCTGGTTTGATTTTATCTGCTTGCAAATTCAATATTCTTAATGGGTGATTTAGCTATAACTAATGTTTTTAATCTTGTCTCCTTACAAAAGAGTGTATTGTCAATATTTGACAACAAGGGCAATCATGGCATGAAGATGGAAAGATTTGTTTGTAGCATCTAAAAACTTCTTGTTAAAACAATAGGAAAATGCAGGATCCTGTCTCTTGAGTAAACATCTTGAAATCAAGTATAGATTCAAGAGCTGTATTTGTATTACTTTTCATCAAAACCATGGTAGCTTTGTTTTTTGAAATATTCTGCTAAAAGGTAGCATATCAGCTAGTGTAAAAAATACTAAATATATTAATCGGTCTTAGAAAAATAAGTTTTTGGGGGTGTGTTTCAAACTGGTTTAGTCAAAGGGGGGAAAAGTGCCCCGAAGATGTTTTAACTCATGTCTTGGCTGTCATGGCTATGTATCACTCTGAAATAGTTTGAGCTTAAAATGTGGCATTGCTTTTAAGGCTAAAGAATTGTTTATATGTATGCAGTAAATTCTGAACCATTTAATGGTAGTGGAAAATAATCCTTCAGTCGCTTATTATTTCCCCACTAAAATATCTGCTACTATAGCAAAAATGGAATAGTTTGTCTTCTGAATGTGTCACCTGTTGGTAATAAGATCTATTTCAATATGCTGTAAAGGAGCTTTTGGGTGTCACTAATTGAAGCGCGTAAAGGTAGCTAGTGGACAAGACATATATTTAACAGGATTCCTGCCTCTTATCTTTGGATAAAGTTGCTCAACATTATATAGTTGTTGTAACTCTTAAGACAACACTCTATTTTTGAGTATTTAAAATGGCTAACAAGTAAAGAATGACTTTCAATGGCAGTTGACACCAAACTTGTTCAGGCTTCCTTGAAAATTTTGCATTTTGAGATGGTCCCCCTAAGGCAAGGATTGAGGCAGATTGGTTGGGCAGCACAGAGGAAGGTGCTCTGCTGCTTTCCACATCATAGATGTTCTGTGGGTAGACAGCTTCAGTCTGTGGGGTTATTAAGCCAGTACCTTTAAGCCTAAATACTTATGATCATAGGTGCTGGAGCTGGGGGATGGGGGCTGGCTTGAAGTGATTTCTACCTTATCCAGGGTTTACAGTTTGGTTCAATGGCTCTCAGCACCCCCCTACACAAATTGTTCCTGTACCTCTCTCTTCGATGCTGGAAAAACTTCACCCTAAACATAACCTTTCATAATAGGTTTACCCTAAACTTTTCAAACAGCTTCAATATTCTAACACCTTGGGTTGACTTATGAAACAGTGGATCTGTTTATCTACTTTAAACTAGTCTGAATTGCTGTCGTGTACACTAATGATCTTTAATTCTTGGAGGCAAATGGAATTTTGCAACCAATAAGAGAAACCTGCTGGTGTTGTGCAAAGATACCATTATGGCTTGTGAGAAGGCATTGGAAGAGAGTCTGGGTATGTGTAGGCTCTAAGCTGAGGATATGATTCCCAGCTCAAGCAAACATACTAACACTAGTTCAGATTGAGTTAGCATGCTAAAAATAGAGTGTAGCCATGGTGCTATGGGGAGAAGGGGGACAGGGGGGGAAGGGTTGCTGCTTGGAGTATACACCTAGTATCTTCTTGTGGATACATGCTTGTCACAGCTGGTCCCACCTGTCACCATGGCTAGGTGCTATTTTTTTAGCATGCTAGCTTGATCAGAGCTAGCACAGGTATGTCTCCTTAAACCTCCACCTATAGCCAGAGCAGAAATAGTAACTGCCCAAAGAAGGGCACATTAGTCTGTCTACGCTAGTCTTCATTAACTCAAGTTTCCTGCTGTTGCTACCATAGTCTCATTGACATTGATGGGAGTTCTAACAAACAGGACTCCGGCCACTGCTGGTATTGGTCATCTAACCCTGTTCAGGTCTAAATAGTTTAATGATAAAAACACAGTTGGTGGCTGATGCCTTGTCTGCACTCTTATTTCTACTGGAGCTACCACTGGAGAATAGCTGGGGGTGGTGGGGAGAGATGCTAGGGTAGACAAGACCATAGTGGCGTAGGTGAGTTTTCCTATAAAGAGAAGCTGGGAAGATTGGGACTGCTTTTTATGGAGAAGAGAGAATACCAATAAATAGACTAGTTAATGATATAAAGAAGTCCAATCTGATGCTCAAATTGGAGCCAACTTTTAAGCCCATTCAAAGCCCAGTCTCCCCTTATTTAGTTAGACTAGGAATGAAAAGGACAAATCTTAACTTTCACTTTCTCAACAAAGAAGTGTGTGTGTGGGGGGGTGGTTTGTTTGTAAACAATCTATTTCTCTTGACAATAACACTGAAAACAAATCAATATAAAGATCTACAAACTGATCACTAGAATTTTTTTTACAAAAAAAATAGCTGTGCTTATTTCCTTTATGCAGAAGACTAGGAGGGAATGATCTCCGGTTCCTCCAAACATAACTTTTATGTAAAATTAGTCCCTTTTAAATGTGGAGTCCTTTCAAAGAAGCATCTTACCAACCTCTTCAAAACCTTTAAGCTAGCTCAGTGCACAGTAATGTAGCAATTGTGGTGGTGTCTGAGAGTGGGCAGTTTGGTTGGTTGGCCCAGTAAAATGCTAATCCTGGGCCCCTCTTTCATTTCACGTAGTACCAGAACAACGTGGCTTTGAACACTGACAAACTTAAAACTAAGTGTTTTGTGAAAACACCCCATTTAAAGTTCATGGAACTTGGTGTTGCAGGCTGATATTAAGAACTTGCTATAAATACCAGTTCAGGGAGTCAAAAGACTAGTACAACTGCAGTTGTTTTGCCTGCAATTGTCAGACATGCTACTCGATGAAAGCAGAAGTTGATAATGTTTGGAGAGTATAAAAGGTAGTTGATGTAAATTCCTGGATAACTGTTCTTCCTTTTAGTGCCTTGGCCTTGGCCTTGTTTTATATGGAAAGTGCAAATGTGCCCTAATATCTATATAAAACCACTCTAATGAAAGATCAAAACTTTAATAAGACTTCAATTTGTGGAAATAAAATCCTAAAAAAATGCTAGTTTATTTTTAAAACCATAAAGTTAGTCAAACTTCTTTAAATCTTGCTTTTAAAAAGGGGGATGAATTTATTTTCCTTTTTCCCCTCTAACCAGCTTGAGTTCTTTAATTATTTTCAACTTAGATGAATTAAGACTTGCAAGAAAATACTCAAATGTTATCCAAGAGTTCTCAGACACCACTATCTCCTGTTTTGTATAGACTGCCTATTAGATACAGACTGCTGCAAAGAATGTTTAAATTAATATTTCTGACTTTTATGTTCACTCTCTCGTTCAGATACTTTTCAAACAGAAATCAATGATGTCTTCTGAAAATGTAACTAACAAACGTCATCATAACCCAGTGGACAGCATTTGCCGAAAGATCAAGACTATCCAGATGATGGACCAAGTCTCTAATCCTGCTTTACAGATCCCAAAGTTTCAGTCTAGGAACTTTGACAGCCCACAGACTAATATCAAGAAAAACTTAGAGGAGATATTGAAGAAAAGGACCTTTAAAAGTCATGAGGCTACTGGGCCATATTTCCTAAGCCCCAGTAGTGATAATATTTTCTCTCCATGTAAGCAGGCCACAGGACACAGACAATGCAAGTCTGACTTCCCCACTGGCAATGCAACCTATTCAATTGGTAAAAATAAAGAGAAGACCAGAAAGCCCTGGCTACCAATGTGCCAAATTGAGAGTTCTCCACCCCTTCTCAAAAGTGAAGAGGCTAACATCTGTATGGGTCAACTATCTGCAGCTTCCAATGTCAAATGTAAGGATAACTACCTTACATCAAGTCCAAACTTGCCTTTCTTAACAACAGTCCAAAAGGCAGAATGTTTTGCATTCCAATCTCCAGTGGTGAAGAGACTGTCTTTGAGTGAAAGAGGTAAACAATTCCAATAAACAACACTTAAAAGTATCCAGCTTTCTTTTCATCAACCCTAAACGTTAGGTTGCCTAATGATGGCTGTTTCAAATGGTTGAACTTAATTCTTTAAAAAGACCTGAAACACCACACTGAGGGGGCATTTGGTCTAAGGAAGCCTACCAGTCCCTTTTTCCCCTTCATAAAGACCTAGTCTAGAATCTTCTACTTCCATACATTCTGTCCATGTATATAAAGTCTATAGCATAGCCATATTTAGTTCCCAAGCCTGCAAATTATAATGTGTGGGAAGACCCTGTTGACTTCAATGGATCTCTGCACAAGTGCAGGAGTTTGCCTTGGCCCTTGTGTTAGCTGCATGATCAAAGGCTTGCTGTTTAGGTTACAACGTCGCTGGGAATGTCATGTAAATTTATGCTATTAAAAACAAAAATGTAGTTGAAGTAGGTCATGGTAACTATGAGAATTAGATGGACTATAATGTATTTATCCCTCATAGGATGGAGACTATCATGGGCGAATAATGCTGACAACACCTATGATGTGAGCTTGATCTGTGAAGAAGACTTGTTGACCACTATCTTCTGTGCATGTGACACAGAACGCAGAGGTGTCTTAATTTCCCTCCCCCCATTTACTCTTTTTTTGCTCAATTAATTTCAAGCTTTAAGTCTTTTTAGAAAATACAATCTGTGTGGTACATAAAGAGAGAGGATGGTCTCCTGGCTAAATCGTTTGGGGATCTGGTACTCTCCTGGCATTCTCACAAAAAAACAGGGATGGCACAGTTAGTCACCTAGTGTGGGTGTCTGTCTCTCTGTTTCCTATCTGTAAAACAAGGACAAGTGCCTACTTGGGGCCAAAAAATGTTTGTAAAACGCTTTGAGATCCTCTGAAAGGTGTCCTAGAAATGCAAATTATAACCATGTCAGTGAAGTAATAGGATTCTTTTCTTAGAAATCTCAGCTTGCCTTCTTGTTGTACAAAAAAGTATAAGTAGCTCTAAGTACAATGTTTGTGGGGAAAATCGTCATTTTGATTAAAATAAATACATCAAAATTTCGGGGGGGGGGGTGTAACTTGCCATTTTCCCGCTAGCTCTTGATATAATTGCCTAAGAGAATAAAAGACTAACTTTTATCTAAGTGCTTTCCTTTTTAAAGGAGGCAGTGTTAGTGGGTTAAAATCCCACCTCATTGTTGTCTAGAGAAATATTGCTGTGGGGGCAGGGTTTCACCTCAGAAATCTTCCCTTTTTTTAAGCTCTGAAACGCTTAATCCTAAATTTTCTCCTGGCTTCTGCCTCTCCGTGTCATACTAGAATTTTTCTAGCCAGTAGCTGGTCTAGAGCACCACAAGTCACTTGGGCATGCTATGAATGTATTCAAATCACCTTATTAAAGTGTATTGCCTATATAAAGTTGTCTTGACTTTTAGAACTGGTACAAAGACTAATCATATTTTTAAGGAAAAGTAGCTGTTTCCAAGATAGTTGATTATCTGAGACATACAACTAGCCGGGGGTCAGAAGACAGTGGTCTTGAAGAGCTGTGCAACATGCTTGATCCTGATAAAAGGGACATCTCGATGGACCTGGAAACATACCATGCTATCATGAAAGAGTGGATTGACGACTGTAAAAGAAAATGGTAACAGTGTATCTTTTTGTCTTCTAATCTCACACAATGTCTTCTATAAAGACAAGACAGTAAGAATAACTTGTTTGGTTTGCAGGGTTAATATGCTGAGCATATATTAGCATCTGGGAATCACACAACTGATAGTGACCGCAAGATGGCTTTTCACCACACATCTTCCTACATAGTGTGTTTTTTTAAAAACACACTAAGTCAGTAAGAAATTAAAGGTCACACTATATCTTAAGGAGTGGGACTATATTATCAGGGATATATATAGCAAGGAACTTGAATGTGTTTTAATAGAATGAGTGTTAACTACAGGCTGTGTAGGTAGGCTAGAGTGAATCTATTTTGAGTAACCTCATGGTTTACTTGTTTCAGGGAAGATACCACTAAGGAGACAACAAATACAGAAGATTCTGTGTTTAAATTGCATGAGAGCATTCTATCAGGTGTGGAATATTTCATTCTTACTCAGGAATACTTGACTTTTTTTTTTCTTTTTCCCCTTAAACTAAAACTGGAAAAATGTCTTTCAGCAAAAAAGACTCCTGCTAGGATAAACATTACATCAGGAAGTTTAGAGGCCTTAGGTGGAGATGTGTCCAAAGGAGACCTGTAAGTTTTAGTCATGCAATACTTTTCTTAAACCTAATACAGTTGTTCTTCTCTAATAGGCCTAAACTCTTTCTGGAAAAAAAAATGGATGATGGGATCAAAGTGCATTCCTCTGCACTGTTGCTAGCAGTTGTTCTCAAACGTATTTGATTGTGCCCCCTTCTTTGTCTGTAGTAATTTATGCCTGCCCCACCAGCAGCCACCACTCTCTGGCTGCCCAGCTCTGAAAGGAGAGTGGAGAGTGGCAGCTGCTGGCTGGGTGCCCAGCTCTGAGGGCAGAGCTGCTGCCACCAGCCATGCAAAAGCAAGGGTGGCAATACCATATCATGCTACCGTTACTTCTCAGCTGCTGCTGTCAAAGCTGAGCACCCAGCCAGTAGCCACTACTCTCTGGCCACCCAGCTCTGAATGTGCACAGTAAGTTTGGAGGGGGGTCCCCACTAAAACTTCTCATGTGCCTCCCTTCCTGGATACATTCTGTGCCCCCCACTTTGAGAACGTCTTGTTGTTAGAGCCTCTTTGAACTTTGCAAAAACCTAGTTACACAGTCCTTGTTAAGAATAAAATCAGTGTTTAAAGTTCTATACAGAACTTGGCTTAACTTTTCAACTGCTGTTCATGTGCCTGCTTGTAACGTTTGCTGATTCCTCTTTTACCGTTTGCTATACTGAAACTTTGCTAATTCAGCTTTGGTTTGCTAGTGTTCACTGATGAACAAAATTTCCACTGTTAATTCTCAAGTGCTTTCAAAGTCTGATATTAATTCATATTAAAAAGTAGTGTGTTTGGGTCTGATCTCAAAGGGTGACCAGCCCTTAGTACTATTGAGTTTTTTTCCAACTAATGTTTGGGTTCCACTGATGAATAGCATCTTGATATTTATAGTGCTCTTAAAAATCATAATTTTGTGTTCAATTCACCATACAAAAAACATTCAAAATTGTGTACTCCTGAGGTTCCAGTTTAGGCATACATCTAGCTTTGAAATTTTCACTTCTATCAATTTTTAGAAATAAAGCTTGTGCTAATCACAGGCTTTCAATGGTGGCAGGGGAGGGGGGGATTTTTAAAATTTTATAGTAGATGCCAGTGACTTCTTATGAGAAAGTGACTATCAAACACTCACACCTTTTTATCCTGTGAACACTTGCACATTGAATATGGCCCCATTAATGGGATTATTACATCTGTGAAGTTATTCATAAGTGTTTTTGTAGGTTCAAAGCCTTGATTTGTGGATGTTGTGGTAGCATCAGAATAGAGCAATTGTCTACCAACTTAAAACTTGCCTGAACACAATTCTTCTGTTCACATTTTACCTTGTTGGAAGACGCATACTGAGGAAAAACATGGAATTATGATTTGTTTTTTATTGAATACAGGGAGACATCTGACTTGATTACTTGTGTAGCAGACCTTCAGTTCAAGAATCAGAAACTTCAAGAGGAGAACTGCAAACTAAAGATGACAATTGAAGCATTAGAGGATACCAATAATAGGCTAATGGAGGACAATGAGGATCTAAATAATCAAGTAAAAAGGTGGAACGCTTTCAGCACAAGTTCAGTAATTTTTAACTCCTGCTGTCTGGAAGTGGTGACCAAATTTGCAAAAACTCCCTATGCTGGACCTCATGTTTATTCTATAAAATTGGAAAAAGTGGTTCCCATTAATCTATCTAATAAGCCACTGAGGAGGAGGAAGAAATGGAGATCTATTCCTGTTTTTCTTAGTTCAGTATTTGGCTTGACTCTTTGTAGTTAAAGGCTCCGTGATTAAATGTTAGTCCTAGAAGTTTATGCCCACCCTACCATGCTGCCTCACTGTCTCAGTGCCTTTGGGGGAAATCCAGGTAGTTTGGCCCAGATCAGCAAAGAGAGATGAGTGTTGTGATGCTAAGCATCACAACGCCTGACTCTTCGATGCCTGGGAAACCACTGGAACAGTGAGAACCCCAAAACCTGAGTTAGGTGCCTTGGGTCTCTATACAATGAAGAGGTAGGCACCTAAAGAATAAAATTCACAAAAGCCAGCATGTGAGGCAGATACCTAGCTAATGGGAAAAGCTGGCAAAAGGTGGTGTGTTCTAAGCCCTGCCCTTCTCATGGGGTTAGGAACGGATCTCTGTTTGCAATCCAGAACCCCTCTCCTGGATTCAGGCAAAATGGACCTGATGGGCATGAGGGGAAGAGAAGGGGGAGAAGAGAAAAGAGGCCCTCACTTTAGCTCAGTGGTTCATATACTTAACTGAGATGTGGAAGATCCTGGGTCAGTTCCCCCACCTGCCCGAAGAAGGGATTTGAACAGAGCTCATCTCACCTCTTGAGTGCCTAACCACTGGAGTCTAGAGTGCTTCTCACTCTCTCTGGGCCAATTAATATTTTAAATTCTTTTTAAAGTAGAACCAGAGGTGAAAGTAAGCCGGTATGGAGGACCGGTAAGAAAAGGAGACTGGTTGAGGGGGGGAGAAGCCTGACCCCTGCATAAAAGTAGTTTAAACTCGCTGTTCCCTGAGTGGTTCAGCCCTCAGGGTTAGGAGTGGTTTCTGGCATCCTTGTTAATTTCACTCACAGTAGCTGGGGGCAGTGGGGATGGTGTGTTTGACCATGGCAGGGGCAGTCCTTGTCTGCCCCCGGGGATGAGGGGATCTCTCTCCAATACTAATATACACAACAAATACAAGCATTTGGCTGCACAGCTTAAATTCAGAGCTAATAAAAGCAGGTGGAAGGGGAAAACTCACTGTCACATTGGTTTCTCATCTCCTCCCTCCCCCTCCTCCAGCCAGGCTGCAGACAAGGCTCTGCATTCCTCTCCCCCCAGCAGGGGGTTCTCCTCTAGGCTCTAGTTTGCAGTAGGGACACTGGGTGAGATGCCTGCTGCTGCTGCCTGCATAAGAACAGTTTAAACTCAGCTGTTCTCTGTGCAATTCAACCCCCAGGGTTAGAAGCCGTTTCTGGCATCCTTGTTAATTTCACTTCCAGTTGTTGTTAGAAGGGCAGGAGGGGGTGTGTGACCATGGCAGGGGCAGTTCTTTTCTGCCCCCGGGATGAGGGCATCTCCTATACACAAACACAATCAAAATCAGGAACCATTTCCAAGTTCAAATCTATCCCATTCCCTCCCCAGCAGAGGATCATGGTTGTGATGTCCAAACCACTTGCAGATCCTCTTTGAAATGTTTCTGAACCATACAGGGAACAGCTGAGTTTCAACTATTCTTATGCAGGAGGCAGGCTTCTCCCTCCCTCAGCCAGTCTCCCTGCTGCAAGCTAGAGAGAAACCCCCACAGCTGCTGCTCAGTGCCAGGCAGGGAGAAAGCACGGAGCCTAATGTCGGCAGCCTGGGTGGAGGAGG
The DNA here is from genome assembly GCF_007399415.2 of Gopherus evgoodei. NCBI lineage: Eukaryota > Metazoa > Chordata > Testudines > Testudinidae > Gopherus > Gopherus evgoodei. Next base: position 241,644,412 of record NC_044322.1, on the reverse strand, counting down.
AGGGAAGACGAGGAGAAATATGTGACAGTTTTCACTTTTTCAGACTTATTCTAATAGTACAGTTTTATTACAGACGGTACTGGTAGTAGTAATAGTAGCTTTATTTTCTCTATCTATGTCATGCAATGGGAAGGATCCATGAAGTACGTAGGAGAGGTGGGTTGCTTGCGATTGGACCATATGGGTAAGAAATGTAAATTACTTTCACCCCTGCCCAAATCCCAGGGCTCCCAGCCACCTCTGCAGCTGGTAGCTCTGGGGGTGATTTAAAGGGCCCAGCCCCTAGCTTCAGCTGAATCCCTGAGCCTTTTAAATCCTGATTTAAAAGCCCTGGGATTTAAAGGCCCCACCTCTTCCAATAGAGGCCACGCCTCTTCTGGCTGAGCCCCCTCCCCCTCCGCAGGACTCTGGAGTACAGGCAAGTCCTTTAAGTTACTTTCACCCCTGAGTAGAACAACTTCAATATGACCTACATCATATGTCATAGTCTAACGGCCTGAGAGGTGAGGAACCTCTCTACAAATCCCTTCTGATTATCCATGGGGAGAATCTGAACTGAGGTTTCCCACCCAAGATGTGGGAATCCTAACTGTTGGGCTAAAGGTACCACCCATCTCAGCCATTCTGGGTACCATGAAGCAAGTTCCATGCATGTCAAATGTATTGGACCCCACAGACACAAAAGATACCCCTCTGCCTATCTCTTTTCAGTTTGCAGAGTGTACTGGGCTGGGGCTTAGGTGCCCGGGCACCTACAGCGAGGCAGCAGTGTGTGTGCCGAGAGGTAGAAATTTGGGCAGCTCGGAATATTTTTCAGGGTTAGTTGTCAACCAAGAGCAGGTTTTGTGGCTCTCATTAGTTCTGGAGACTGGGACTTTGCCTAATTCTAGGATTTTTGTAGGTCTGGGTCCTCTCTGGTCCTTCCACAGGGAGAACAGAGCCTGAAAGACCTTCAAAGTGGTAGGTTTCAGAGTAGCAGCCGTGTTAGTCTGTATCCGCAAAGAGAACAGGAGTACTTGTGGCACCTTAGAGACTAATACATTTATTTGGGCATAAGCTTTTGTGGGCTACAGCTCACTTCATCGGATGCATTGAATGGAACATATAGTAAGAATGAATATATATATATACATATATACAGAGAACATGAAAAGGTGGAAGTTGCCCTACCAACTCCAAGAGGCTAATTAATTGAGATGAGCTATTGCCAGCAGGAATAAAAGTAACTTTTGTAGTGATAATCATGATGGCCCATTCCAGACAGTTGACAAGAAGGTGTGAGGATACTTAACATGGGGAAATAGATTCAATTTGTGTAATGACCCAGCCACTCCCAGTCTCTATTCAAGCCTAAATTAATGGTATCTAGTTTGCAAATTAGTTCTAGTTTAGCAGTTTCTCATTGAAGTCTGTTTTTGAAGCTTTTCTGTTGCAAAATTGCCACCTTTAAGTCTGTTACTGAGTGACCAGAGAGGTTGAAGTGTTCTCCTACTGGTTGATTCCTGGTGTCAGATTTGTGTCCATTTATTCTTTTAAGTAGAGACTGTCTGGTTTGGCCAATGTATGCAGCAGAAGTTCATTGCTGGCACATGATGGCACATATCACGTTGGTAGATGTGCAGGTGAATGAGCCTCTGATGGCGTGGCTGATGTGATTAAGTCCTATGATAGTGTCACTGAATAGATATGTGGACAGAGCTGGCATCGGGCTTTGTTGCAAGGAGTGGTAACTGCCATATATCAGCAGTGTGCTTGGGGAGGTCATGTCTGCATACAGATAACAGGAAGGGGTTGTGGTCACACCACGTACACGTGCCCAGCTAGGTCATCCCATCAACAGAGCTAAATAATATTACAGGAAAATGACTCTCACTGTAGGCCTCTGGCAGGAACAAAACATTTAGTGACCATGGAAACAAACAAACACTTAAAACAGACTCTGCTTGTATCTAATTGTGCATTTGATTATAAGTTGTAAGTTAGATATGATCCAAGAGCAAGACTGTAAGTGCTCGGGGCAGTCCATTGACTATTCCTTGGCTGAATGAAGGTAACAGAAGCAGCAGAGGCCCTGGTGGCATGGCAGGGGGATGCTGAAATAGAAAGCAATGAAAAATTCCGTAAAAGGTCATTCCTTAGCCCAAAGTGCAATCTTAAACCTAACTCAACTGGCAGATTCTTGCTGTCTGCCTTAAAGCATGCCAATGAGGATGAATCTCTGGGGGCTCTTACTGTGTCCAAAAATACTATGTACATAATAAGCTTTAAAAATCTAATGCCTGTGGCTTTGCTGGATTCTTCTTTCTGCAGTGCCCAGCAGACGGTTATGAGAGCAAAATCATTAAAGGAGGAACTGGAAGAAATGAAAATTAGCCTGAACATTTCAGAAGAGAAGAGATGCAATATTGTGACCCAGCATAAACAGCTAGTAGGTCTTCTGATAATGTATAAAAGTAAGAAGCTGTACTGAGGGAATGAGCTGCCTACCATTATAAAATCAGGAAATTATGTTCCCTTAATATGGCTGGTAGTTCATGTAGCTTTGGAAATAAAACTCTTGTGTTGTCTTTGCCTCTGATATATGTTAACTGCCTTTTTGCAACCTCTCAATTTGGGGCACAATGACTGAAATAAACTTTTGTTTGCATCTTTGTTGCTCCATGTAACACTAATACTGTCTGGAAGGGATATTGTTGAGGAAGATTAACCTTTTAAAACACAGCAGTGGGTATTAGGAATGCCTGTGTTCATATTCCTGGCTCTGCTGACACTTTTTTTTTTTTTTTTTGTATGGATCTTGGGCAAAACGCTTGGGGCCCGATTCTCCTTTAATTTACACTGAAGTCAGTAGAATTATACCAGTATAAAACTGGTGTGAGAAGAAACTTCACTATCCCACCTGTATAATCGGAGTAATACCTCTAAAATGTTGAAGTGTAACTCATTAGTGTTCATAAAGCACTTTGAGATCCTCAGATGGAAGGTTTTATAATTTCAAGTCTTATAGTGAAGTAAATCATTAGGAAATACTTACAACTATCCCTATCCGCACTTAAAAAAATCCTCTGGTCTTGCATACAGCTAAATTTGCAGAATGTTTGGTGTTGTAATCTGTAGCCACACCTGTCTTTAAATTGGTTGACGTTCCTCTAGTAATTCTAGTGCTCTGTGCAGCTCTTGTGGAGTCTGCAATTTAGATTGGCATTCTCTGGTTCCCCGAGAGAGAGAGAGATTTCTGCAGATAGCTAGAATGAGATGTAAGTCCTTCTTTAGCGGTGCTCAGATCTTTTTCTTGACCTCCAGAGGTATGAATTCCCCCATAATGCTGAGTGAGGAGCACTGGTCAGTTACGTTCTCCCCACGCTGTATGATGCCTGTAGATATAGACTAGAACTACTAAAGTTTCATTGTGCAACCAAAAAAGGGACTCCACTAGAGTGGGGGGGGGGATATTGGGGAAAAAACAATATGAAGATGCCTGCTACACTTTTTACTTTATTACAGGAAACTATCACAAATGTCACACATGCCACATCCTTTAGTAGACTATATTGGTCACAATGTTCATTATTATGTTGCATTATTCCAACAATGCAAACCTCATCTAGCGTCATTCTAGCCATCTGACTTTTTTTGTGGCTCCTTAACTTAGTGGTTCACCAGATCAAGGCAGAGTAGCTTTGAAACTAAGGTCACCCAAGTAATTTGATAGTATCCTATGACTATTCTAAACAATGCTACCTTTAAAACATGGCAAGCTGACTCTTCCTGTATTCTCCTTAACCAGGAAAAAGAGAATCAGTCTCTCATCATCAAGATTTCTTCTCTTCAGGAAGAGGTACAGTATATATAAACTTCACCGGTACGTGTATTCCTCTAGTTAAACTGAGCATTTGAGGAATAGATTTTTTTCTATTCTTTCAAGCCTGAGCTATTACATAGCATCACTGGTTATCTTCTACAACAGAAGCTTCATAGTGAGTCATGAGTTTCCAAGAGGCATTACATTTCAGATTCATCTGGCAGATGAGGGAGAATAAGGGTTGGTTTGTTGGGGGAGAGCAGAGGTGGTGGTTCCCTACTACTTAGGATCCAAAGATGTCAACTCCAGATGGCCCAAACACTGAAATAGTGTCTATCTAAACTCTTGCCCATAACATGCACTTCTATTTCACCACTCAACTAAGATCTGGATTAAGAACTTTAGGTGGAAGTGTTTACCCCAACTAAAAGGCAGTAACTGACTTCTGTCCATCAATATGTCTGTCACTGGCTGTGACCTATTTATGTTGAGAGACCGCCCAAAAGTCTGCATAATGATCATGGCTTAATGGTGTTTTGGGGGGATAATAGTGTGTGTTTGGGACACTCATTTTAAAATAAGGTTGCTGTTGTATCTAACTGGAAGGAAACATGAAGATCAAGACAAAGGTAGTTTAAATATTTCATTATAAGTAAAGTAGAATATTTTATAACATACTTTTCAGGAAATATGGCTTATTCGTGGTGTGTGTGTGTGTGTGTCATATATATATATATATATATAGAGAGAGAGAGAGAGAGAGAGAGAGAGAGAGAGAGAGAGAGAGAGAGAGAGACAGAGAGAACGCCATAGGGACTAATGACCCATAAGACACAGTGCAACAAACAGAAGAAATATCTCACGGATCCAGAGAATTGTCCTGTGCTGCTTCACCAGGCCCATCAATAGAACGTCCAAAACATGTCACTTATCCAATCAATTGCAAACCTCTTAGAGTAAGTCCATGCTGTTAATTAATAGTATGGCCAATTGATTGACTATCCTTGTGGCTTACTATGAGAAATGTTCAAGAGACCAAATAAGGAAACTCAGCCAAATTTATTGTCTTAAAAACAAAAACAGATGGTACAAAGACATACTTATCATCCTCCTGTGAAGCTAATCTTCTCTTGCAGCATGTTCACATTATGCAGAAGGTGTGCTTCAAATATGCAAACCAAAACCATTTTCATTTATATTACGGCTGTTTCAAGTTTAAAAAGCACTCTGTCATTGAAGATCCAACTGACCAGTTCCTTATTTTGTTGCTTTTTACCTTTCCTTATCTCTAGTCTAGATACCACATCCCAAACCCATAGAGTGTAGAGGTACATCCCAAGCTGTGCTAGGACATGTGTATTTTGGCTTTTACAGGATTCCTATTGGCTAATGCAAAATCAACTTTGTAAAGTGTTGTGGGATACTTGACATGACTGACAGGAATTGTGGGAAGAGCATAATACATTAATATAACTTCCCAAAACTATATTATATGCATAATGTGTGTTGGCTAACACTGCAGGGGAGGGAGGCATGCAGGGGTATGTGTGATGGCAGCAAGTGTAGACCGACCCACAGTAGCTTTAGTGTAACCATACAGCACAAACGTCAGTGTGGGTTAGACACCTGAGTATGTACCCAGAGTGCCAGGTGGGCATATGCTGCCATGATTTCACTGCTATTCATAGGTTGGTAAATTAAAGCTAGCTTGGGTGTGCTTAGATAGGTTGCTGTCAAGAACTTGCTCCAAAGTGTACTGTCTTTCAAAGTTTCAAGAGCTGCCTAAAGCTTCTGGGGAGAGATGGGGGTGATACGGTGGGAAACCTGATCCAAGTGTCTTGAATGGGGTGAGTTTATAGTATATGTCCTGAAGAAGACAAAACTCAGGATTGTGTTGGCACAGAGACAGTGCCAATAAAAGTACATCAGCGCCTCATGTTGGAAAGATCAGTGTTGCAGGGCAGCAAGCAGCCAGAGCTAGCCGGTTTGGTTTCTATGCAGTAGACACTGTAGGTGTCCACATTATAAGGCCAGAGGTGTTGTGGGGGTGGCGGGGGGAGAGAGAGGCAGGGTTTGCTTGGTGTGAAGATATTGACCATCTCTCTCTTCTCCCCCCCACCCACGTCCTATTGGAGTATTTTGGAGATGCCAGTCAGTAAGGAGCAATTTGAGAGGAGGAAATCTTACTATCAATCTCTCTCGACAGGTCATCCAAAATAATACACCTCTGCCTCGATATAACACTGTCCTTGGGAGCCAAAAAATCTTACCATGTTATAGGTGAAACCGTGTTATATCGAACTTGCTTTGATCCACCGGAGCATGCAGCTCTGCCCCCCAGAGCACTGCTTTACTGCGTTCTATCCAAATTCTTGTTGTATCGGGTGGCGTTATATCAAGGTAGCTGTGTATTTGGTAACTCTTCTTCGCTATGTCTAATAGTTTGCATTTTGATCAGAACATTAGGAATGCGTTGGATACAGATGGCCTTCAGAAGAAGATTGTGGAGCTATCCAAAGATGCAGCTGAGCTCCAAGTAAGCACTTTAAACTTAAACTTCTTCATCACTGATAAGAGACTGTTCACCAAACTAGTCCTCTATTTACTCTGAGTTCCACAGCTCTCTGACACTGTCTGCCAACACAGGATGTGATGTGCTGGTAACAGCCTGGGTTATGGATGGTGCTATCTGGGTTCTAGCAGTGTTCCTGATGAGCCATTTTATTCCTTCTTCTCCACCTCACTGCAACCTCATTGAGAAGAATTCTTGTCTGTACTAGACCAGTTAAGGTCACAGTGCTAGAAATGAAATAAAAAACATAAGTAAAGCACAGTGTAGATGGGCTAAGGGAGTCTGTGGGAGTTTCAAAGCTCTCTTAAAGGTTAAGCAAATACCATGACAAATATTGTGGAAAAAGAATGAACCTTTTTATCCTGAGCACTTGTCTCAACTAAAGTTACATATGAATATTGCAGGCTCTTGGTTCATGACAAATAGTTACATAGATTATGACTTAAAGATTTTTTTAATGCTCCAGGTTGGCTACAAGATCAACACCTAGAGCAGTGGTTCTCAGCCAGGAGTATGTATACCCCCAGGGGACATGCTGAGGTCTTCCAGGGGGTACATCAATTCATCTAGATATCTACATAGTTTTACAACAGGCTACATAAAAAGCACTAGTGAAGTCAGTACAAACTAAAATTTCATACAGACAATAACTTGTTTATACTGCTCTATATACTATACATGGAAACGTAAGCATAATAAATGAACTGGAATATAAATATTTGATAATTATATGGTAAAAATGAGAAAGCAAGCAATTTTTCAATAACGGTGTGCTGTAGCATGTCTGTTTGCCTGATTTTTTGTAAGCAAGTAGTTTTTAAATAAGGTGAAACTTGGGGGTGCACAAGACAAATCAGACTCCTGAAAGGAGTACGGTGGTCTAGAAAGGTTGAGAGCCACTGACCCTGCTGCTGATATGGTTTTAAGTAATAGCCCGCCTGAGTCTGTCAAGAACAAGTCGTCTTTGACAGGGCTACTGAGCTTTGGATGGGGGTAAGCTGTACACATAAAAACTTGATTTTTAGAAAGGCTTTTGACAGTCCTGTATGACATTCTTGTAACCAAACTAGGGAAATGTGGTCTAGAGATTAAAGAACTGTAGGTGGAAAAAATAGATGAAAGACTGTACTCAGAGTAGTTATCCATGTCTCATTGTCAAACTGAAGGGGAGCACCTAGTGGGATCCCACAAGGGTCAATCATGGGTCTGCTTCTACTCAATATTTTCATTAATGACTTAGATAATGGAGTGGAGACTAGTATTACACAAATTTGTTATGACACCAAACTGAAGGGGCTTGCCAGTGCTCTGGAGGACAGGATTATAATTTAAAACTACCTTAACAACTGGGAGAACTTGATCTGAAATCAACATGATGAAATTCGATAAAGACCTGGGCAAAGTACTTCGCTTAGGAAGAAAAGATCAAACGTGCAACTATACAATGGGGGTATAACTTGCTAGATGGGAGGTCTGCTGAAAAGGATCTGGGAGGTCATACTGAATCTCATATTGAAGGAGTCAACAGTGTGGTGCAGTTGTAAAAGGCTAATGTCATTCTGGGATGTTTTAACAGGAGTGTTGTATGTAAGGCACAGCAGATAACTGTCCCATTCTACTCAGCACTGCTGAGGCTTCGACTGGAGTACTGTGTCCAGTTCTGGGCACCACGCTTGGGACTCCCTCCGATTTGTCCACATCTTTCCTGGAGGACTCCAGAGCAACAGAAATGATGAAAGGTTTAGAAAACCTGACTTAGGAGGAGAGGTTTAAAAAAAAAAGCTGAGCATGTTTAGTCTTGTGAAAGACTGAGGGGGAACTTGGTAATAGTGTTGAAATAGTTTAGAGCTGTTTATAAAGAGGACACAGTGATCAATTGTTCTCCATGTCCACAGAAGGTAGGACAAGAAGTAATGGGCTTAATCTGTAGCAAGGGAGATCTAGGTTGGATATTGAGGGAGGAAGGGACTTTCTAACTCTACGGATAGCTTAACTCTGGAATAGGCTTCCAAAGGAGGTTGTGAAACCTCCAATGGTGGAGGTTCATAAGAACAAGTTGGACGAACACCTGTCGGGAGTCATCTAGGTTTCCTTGGTCCTACCTTAGCACAGGGTGCTGAGCTGATGACCTCTCAAGCTCCCTTCCAGCCCTGCATTTCTGTTGTTCTGTGTTTTGTTCATAACTGTGATCTAAAATATCCCTCAGGGCACAATGAGAGGAGTCCAGGCAGTGTCATCCCACACAACTTGTAAACGAGTAAAACTTCCATTGATAATTCATAAATGTGACACTCCCCAGGGTTGTGAGGCATCTCGCCACAAGCGCCCCTTAGCTTGAGGCAACCTTGTTTGTGCCTGCTCTGAACCCAGTTCCCTCAATCCACCAGCCTCTGGCAAAGCAAGAGCTACCTGCTGGCCTCGCTCCCTCGGTACCGATTAGTGAATGGCCAACACTAAGCCCTGAGCCCTCTCCAAGCATTCCATGGTAGTGTCCAGTTCTTTATTTGCTGAACACTCTCGGAAATACCAGGTGTCCTGTTTCCAAAGAAACAGCAGGTGCCAGCCTGTATGACTCAGCTTAGGACCAGAACTCTGCTTTACACCAAAGCACTCAGATATATGGTGGCAACAAGAATAAGTTTATCATCAAAGACCAGGGATCTAGGAGCTCTTGAGTCAAAATATTGGAAACCAATAGTTCTATGTAAATCAAAATCTTAGTACCTCTCTAGAGACAGATTAGCTAACAGGTTAACCTCCTGTCTAAAGTTTCTCACCCAAAATTCTCTGCAGCACTTTCAACCAAGGCTGAAGGAGACCCCACTTTCATAGGTGCAGGATAACAGGGAATCATCTTTGCCTTCTAGAAATACAAAGTTCACTGTCTTTACTCATGAACAGGACAACTCCCTCCTCCCCACCCGCCACAGTTTTTCTTCTGCAAGCTTCTCTCCTGTTGACTTCACATCTTGGTTAACATCTGACTTTGGATGGAAATGGGCATCCATTGTGTTTACATCCCAACAGAGATGCATGTTCCTTACCTCTTGATTGGAGGGAAAACCTGTATTTATTTTTTTTTTCACCTTTGCTAGTGACTGATACCTTGACACAGATTTTTTTTCAATATATAGACAGAATTTCTGGCATAGCATTCACACACATTTTTCACAACCATATTAATGATCCTGTGACACTGGATTTCATTTGAGGCCTTACATGACATTCTGTGGTCAACTAATATGTACACACTGGACTCAGCAGGCTCTTGTAACTCCTCTACACCCCCCCCACCCCCTGCTAGTTGGCATTAAGAGATTTTTGGGTCACAATATAAGCTTATGATGCCATTTCCCCCTTGCCACTAGTTGGTGGGGCTAAAACTGTAATACAAGCCACTTGAATCTGCGTGCCAATAAAAGGCCTTTCTCTAATCTTTTTGTCCCTTCAGATGCGAGTGCACATTTATGAGAACACTGTGGTGAATAAAGATGCAAGTCTATTGAAGGTTAGTAGCTTTTGTGTCACGACTGTATTGATTGAAATTTCTGAACATGGGGCACTTTAACTTATGGGGAAAGCTAATGAAACCATTTTACTGTAATAGTTTAATACTCTTTTGTGCAATAGTACCTTACTCCATGACTTCACTGGGCCTATGAATAGATCAGGGATCAGCAACCTTTGGCACACAGCCGGCCAGGGTAAGCATCCTGGCGGGCTGGGCAAGTTTGTTTACCTGCCACGTCCAGAGGTTTGGCCGATTGCAGCTCCCACTGGCCATGGTTCGCCGCTCCAGGCCAATGGGGGCAGTGGGAAGTGGCGGCCAGCACATCCCTCCGCCCACGCAGCTTCCCGCCGCCCCATTGGAACTACAGCTAGTGGGATCTGCGATCGGCCGAACCTACGGACACAGCAGGTAAACAAACAGGCCCGGCCACCCAGGGGGCTTACCCTGGCGAGCTGCATGCCTAAGGTTGCTGATTCCTGGAATAGATGTTACTCAAGATAAGTTTTTCTACCTCTTCTGGAGTCCGCTGTTTTTGCTGGATATAAACAAGCCCCTATGTCTTTAGGGCCAGATTCCAATGCCCTAACTTAACAGACTATATTCTTTGAAGCAGATGGGAAGAACATGAATGCCCAACACTTTAGCTTCTAATCTAAAGACTTTAAAAAATCCTAAAATGCTGAGATCACTTTTTTTCAGTTTAAATGATCTTCCATGGGCTATTCCTCACTGGGTAAAATGTGGTGAATTGCATCTCTGCCTACGAGCACATTTTCTCTTAGGTTTCTCTTTTTAAAACTCAGCTTGAGTTATAGGGGATGCAAATGTAATTTAGAAGCCTGGACCTCCTTTTGGATTCTCAAATCAAGCTAATGTGCATGTCAAAAATCTTGGTCAATATGTATTTCATCACTGGTTCAGAAAACATTCTGACCACCAACGTTTCTACAACAAAGACTGCACATGCATTTTAAATGTGATGAGATTCCAACTTAAGAGTAACTTACTCAATAAATATTGCAGTAGACAATTTGTAGGAAAGGTGCCTCAGGCAAAGCTTATGTTCCCTAGAATGGCAGAGACTTAAAATTCTAAAATATCCTCATTGTTGATTTACAGCTCAAGTGATTCAAAGCCTCTGTGTCTTCTTTAATCTGTCCTTCTTATGGGTTATGTTCACCCAGTCAACTGACCAAATAGAAACTGGATTTTGAATGCAGTCTGGTGGACTGAGTACTCCTGCAGTGATTGATCCACAGAGGAACTTGCATAAATTGACTCTACATTGTGGATAAGGAGTATATTAGAGAAAATTATGATTTGCTTGGACACATTGACATTTGCAGGATGAGCTACTATTCACAAAGTAAACCACCCCTATGGTGCCACTAACATAAAATAAAAGGTATTGGAGTAAGACCAATTCTCAGTTAAATGTACTACAGCAACATCTAAGTATTACTATTCTCCCAGGCTGTAGCCACAGGAAACATGCGAGGATGAAAGTTCAGCTGTTCTCTATCTTCTGTTTTATTTTGGTGATCTTACAGGCTTAGAATAGACTTTTTTTTTTTTCAGCAACTTCCTTTTCTTTGCTCATTGGTGCATAGGTTCTCAGTGCATGTAACCTCACTTTTTTAAACAACTATTCTTGTGGTTTTAAAATAATAGTAAAAAGGGACAGTGTACCAAAAATATTTCATGTTGCTTCAGCTTTAAGGAATGCTCTGTAGCTGAGCTTCTGAGTGTGTGAACTGTTAATGTAACTGTAATACATCTTAGAAACATGCGTAGCCAAATAAACTGTCAGTAAGTTGCCACTTTAACTAATTCTACATTTTAAACCTGAAATGTGAAACAGTTCCATCAGTGCTTCCCTTAGTTGATTTGATTTTTTATTTTGCATTTGTGCAGCTCTCTTTTCTGCGCATACACCTGTAGAGATCTGAACAAAGTGGGGAAAAAAAACTTTTGTTCATAAACCTTATGCAACCTGTTTGTTCCATACAGAGTCTTAAGAGACAGAAACAGCCATGGTATAAATTTGGGGTTTGTTTATCCAAGTCATCAAAGTTTCAGGGGGGTAGTTTAATGTAGTGGTGACTGCTGTCATAAACTTATATACCAGATATAGGCTGGTTATGTAGCTTGCCTATTAAACACACCAGATGTGTTCATCCGAAGATGCTTTAATATTTTGGTAGGTATGGTTGAGGTTCGTTTAAAATGAGGTATCTTGCACACAGTGCCACTTAGTGGCTTAACCAAATAATATAGTTTAGCATTCAATTACAGCTGAAAGAACGAGTACTTGTGGCACCTTAGGGTACGTCTACACTAGGGGATTATTCAGATTTTACATAAACCGGTTTTGTAAAACAGATTGTATAAAGTCGAGTGCACGCGGCCACACTAAGCACATTAATTCGGCGGTGTGCGTCCATGGTCCGAGGCTAGCGTCGATTTCCAGAGCGTTGCACTGTGGGTAGCTATTCCGTAGCTATCCCATAGTTCCCGCAGTCTCCCCTGCCCCTTGGAATTCTGGGTTGAGATCCCAGTGCCTGATGGGGCAAAAATCATTGTCGTGGGTGGTTCTGGGTAAATGTCGTCACTCATTCCTTCCTCCGGGAAAACAACAGCAGACAATCATTTCGCGCCCTTTTTCCCCGGATTGCCCTGGCAGACACCATAGCACGGCAACCCTGGAGTCCGTTCAGCTTTTTTTTTTTTTACTGTCACCGTATGTGTACTGGATGCCGCTAACAGAGGTGTTACTGCGGCGCTACACAGCAGCAATTGTTTGCTTTTGCATGATAGCAGAGAGGGTTATCAGTCATTCTGTACTGTCTGCTGCCATTGTAAATTGTCAGTAAGATGATGGTTATCTGTTGTTCTGTACTGTCTGCTGCTATCATGGGTGCCCTCCTTTATGGTTTCTAAAATAGTCAGTCCTGCCTAGAATATGTGGCAAGTGTACTAGAGAAGCAGTGTATCAGAGAGCACAACTGTTCTGTGTCAGAACCTGCAGAAATGATGAGCTACATGCCATTCACGGGGGGTGCCCCTGCAACAACCCCACCCCTTGCTTCCCTCCTCCCCCAACCTTCCTGGGCTACCGTGGCAGTGTCCTCCCCATTTGTGTCATGAGGTTATAAAGAATGCAGGAATAAGAAACACTGACTTGTTAGTGAGATAAAATGAAGGGGAGGCAGCCTCCCGGTGCTATGACAGTCCAGGCAGAACATTAAGCAGTGCGGAGGAGAGGAGCCCAGCATCCCGCTGCTATGATAGTCCAGGCAGTACAGAATCTTTTCTTTACACAGGAAAGGGAGGGGGCTGATGGAGCTCAGCCCCCAGTTGCTATGATGAGGACGGTTACCAGCTGTTCTGTACCATCTACTGGGAATGACGGGGAATCATTCCTATCTTTACCCAGGAGCCCCCAGCCAGCATCACCTGAGGCCAGCCAGGAGCACTCACGGACTCATGACAAGGATGGCTAGCAGTCCTACTGCACCATCTGCCACCAGGAAGGGGAGAGGAGCAGATACTGCTCTTCACTGCCGCAGCATTGCGTCTATCAGCAGCATTCAGTAGACATAGGGTGACATTCAAAGAAGTCAAGAAACGATTTCTTTCCCTTTTCTTTCACGTGGGGGCCGAGGGAGTAAATTGTCGAGCTATACCCTGAACCACGCAGGACAAAGTGTTTGAACCTACAGGCATTGGGAGCTCAGCCAAGAATGTAAATATTTTTTGGAGACGACTGGGATAGCTGGAGTCCTCAGTGCCCGCTCCCTCCCTCCATCAGCGTCCATTTGATTCTTTGGCTTTCCATTATGCTTGTCATGCAGCACTGTGTAGCCTGGAGATTTTTTTCAAACGCTTTGGCATTTCGTCTTCTGTAACGGAGCTCTGATAGAACAGATTTGTCTCCCCATACAGTGATCAGATCCAGTATCTCCCGTACGGTCCATACTGGAGCTCTTTTTGGATTTGGGACTGCATCGCCACCCATGCTGATCAGAGCTCCACGCTGGGCAAACAGGAAATGAAATTCAAAAGTTTGCGGGGCTTTTCCTGTTTTACCTGGCCACTGCATCAGAGTTCAGATTGCTTTCCAGAACGGTCACAGTGGTGCACTGTGGGATACCGCCCAGAGGCCAATACAGTCGATTTGAGGCCACACTAACCCTAATCCGATACGGTAATACCGATTTTAGCGCTACTCCTCTCGTCAGGGAGGAGTACAGAAACCAGTTTAAAGGGCCCTTTTTATCGATATAAAAGGCCTCGTAGTGTGGACGGGTACAGCATTAAAATGGTTTAACGCTGCTAAAATCGGTTTAAACGCGTAGTGTAGACCAGGCCTTAGAGACTAACAAATTTATTTGGGCATAACTTTCGTGAGCTAGAACCCACTTCATCAGATGCATTAAGTGGCAAATACAGTAGGAAGGGGTGTGTGTGTGTGTGTGTGTGTGTACACAGAACATGAAAAATGGGTGTTGCCATACCAACTCTAATGAGACTAATCAATTAAGGTGGCTATTACCAGCAGGGGAGAACTTCTTTTTTTTTTCTTCGTGAAAATTAGGATGACCCATTTCAAACAGTTGACAAGAAAGTGAGAGTAACAGTAGGGGAGAAATTAGCATGGGGAAATAGGTTTTTCTTTTTTAAAAACTACAAAAATACTCTTTCTTTTTGCTAATACAGACTAACAGGGCTACCACTCTGAAACCCATTACAGTTGGTAATTAGCTTCACTTTGGCCAAATCTCTAAGTTCCTGTACAGTGCTCTTAAAGTATTTGAAATAGGCTAAATGTGTGGGGGAGGGTGTTCATTACTTTTTGACATGTTTTGTTAAAATTCTAGACTAAAAATACCCCACAGCTATAAGCACAGAAGTTTTAGAACCAAACCACCTAAAAGTTCTAATCACTTGTTTTGTATTTAACCTTCTACTACTTGCATCTCTAAAATGCAGTAAAAAAAGAATACACAAGCTGTGAAGAATCTCAGTAATGGGAAGAAAGGGTGGGGTCTAAAGGGAATGGGGAAGGCCTCCAAACTTTGCTTTCTATTTAGGATTGCCTCACAAATACAACTATGTACGTTTGGTTGGTTTTCCAAATACAGAAAGTATAAAACTATGATGTGTTTAAACCCTTCTTTCTTTACCCTTATCTCTATCCTAGCAGTGCTCTGACCTCTTTGTAAAGCTCTGGAAGATCATGATTTGAAATTCAAATTCTAACAGCATAACTTGATAACTTGTCAAGCAAGGGAGTCTCATGTATAGTGTGTAACTGAAGTAATGCCATTTACTTCATTTCAGCATGCTAGCCACTAGGTTCTGTGCCACTAACTCTCTTTCCACCCAACCTTTGCAGAGAGACTTGGACATCCAAGAACTGAAGTCTACCATTGTGGAATACTCCTCTGTAATAGAGGTAGAGTAGTAGCTTTTCCTTGTGGGAGCATTTGAGAAAAATACGGATTTTTATAAGTTCTTATTCTGTATAACAAGTGAATTTATGAACTCTCTTTGGATGTGATTGTAGACATTACGGGTGGAAAAAACTAAACTGGTAAATGATATGCAACAAATGCAGCAAGAGCTGATTTCGTGAGTATCTGAATTGGGAATTCCAGTAATTTTCCTTTCTCAGGGAAAAAACTTGGTGGATTTTTATGTAAAATTTTTGCTGTTCTTTTCTCCTTCTAGAAATGGCATAGACTTCCCACTGATATACAAATTTAACAGCAGCATCCTTGAAGGGACAAATTCATTGCACAGTGAATTGGCACTTGCTCAACAATCTATAGAGGTATGAAACTGTTTGAACACTTCAAATTATGTACATGTCTTGCACCACTAATAACTTCCTATATAGGAAGGACTCTCATGGCTCAAAACTACCTTGGGTTATGCACAGAGGGACTCTTGGTTCTGAACAGATAGGCCTGGAGTCTGAAGTCCCTAAATCACCAGACAACTACTGTACTGGCAGCACAAGCTTATCACATGCAGCAGGACCATACCCATGGGCAGAGAATGAATGGGAAGGAAGTAGAGACATTGGTTAGTCTGTCTAGCATCTAAGGTCACTTAAACTTAGCAGAGGCACCAAGATTTATCAATGGGTGTCAGTTGTGGTGGTTTTTGTAATGTGGACACTTGCACAAATAGTTTGTTTACCAAAAAATGCAGTTTTGTCAACCCAAAACTGTTTTGCAAACTTGACACACATTCAATAAATAGCTTTGCCAGGAATTTCTTCTCAAGACTTCGATTCCATTCATAAAAGAGGAGGAAGGGAAGGGGGCCCAGTGGCTATTCCTTGTGAGCTTGAATGACTATGAATTGTCTTTGTGAATGACAGTGAATAGTCATTGGGCCAGGGAAAGTAAGTGATTCCATAGCCTGGTAACTGAGGCACTCTCCTAGAACTGGGAAGACCAAAGTCCCTTTTCCAATGACTATTTGATTATTAAAAGTGGAAAATCTTCAACAGGGGAGAGTGAGGGAGACCTTTTCAAGAATATCCCATAGCCCAGTGTCTAGGGTGCTCTCCTGCAGTATGGGAGACCCAACTTCAGTATGGGAGACCCTCTACGTGCAGCAAAAGAACCCACATCCCAGATGAGCACCCTGACCACTAGGGTAAAAGTTTTTGTAAGGCGGGTGGCAGCTCCTCGTCCTCCTCCAGCTGTTTTTTAAATCTAATCCTATAAAAATGCACCAAACAAAATATTTCTGGATAAACAACGTTTCCTTTGACCTCAAATGGATTTTTTTTATTCAACAAGTTTTTCTGAAGTTTTCTAATTTCATTTGCCAGTTGTTTTTTTTTCAGTTTCCAGAGAACTGAAAAATCAGCTCTTCTCCCAACTCTATGGGACACATGACAGTTGAGAACACCAATGCACTAGACTGAACAGCTATCTGAAGGGAGCCACTTTTGGTTCTTGCCAGCCTCGGTTGGAGTCAGACCAACCTAGTGGGAAGAGATTGATACCTGTCTACCAACACTCTTACCTTTCCAGTGCTCTGCTCTGAAAGAACTATTGAAAAATAGCTTCTGTGCTGTGGAGTGCAATCCTAGTCCCATTCCTGTATGACTTGATGCTTCGTGTGTGTTAGAAGGGCTGACTTTAGAGTACTGTCCTCCTTTCACTTACACCGTTGCTGTACTACAGCACTGTCTTGTTACAGACTGGAACATCTCATACTTCCGTTACTGGTACACAGCCTTGTTAAAGGGAATCATTGCCATGGCATATAAAACCTATGTTTCCACTAGCTTGCACAATGAAATCTTTGTCCAGCTACATTTTTAAAAGCCTTCCTAACAGCACTGACAGCCTCTAGCTTAGTCAGTGAGATGAGTCTGTTGGTCACTTTACCATTTTCTGAGTGCACCAATCGGGTGAGGGAGGCATTTGCAAAGAGAGACTGCAGGGAACTATGAAGTAATGTTAAAATGCACTGTGCCTTCTGTGGACTTGAAAGCATGAGGAATAATTGGACAGGCAGTAATCTAACAGAGGAAAGCAAAATATTTCCATGTGCAGAAGTTTTGAACGGTAGCCTTCATTGTAGTGAGCCTCCATATTATGTCTCAGATTTTCATCTTGTGTCCAAGGATAATAGCATGAGGTGAAGTCCTATTAAAACAAGTGCGAAACAGGTCTAGACTCCTTTCTATTCTTTGTCACTCCAGGACTCCTAATAGTGTGTGTGTGTGTGTGTGTGTGTGTGTGTGTGTGTGTGCGCGTCTGTAGATCTACCTCGCCCAGACCATTCCAACAACATTTCTAGTTCTTAAATCTCCATGACATGCTGCATTTTTGCAGCCTTGATAGGCTTAAAATTCCCAGTAACTCTGACCGTCTGGTAAACACAGCACAGCAGTACTCCCAACAGTTCTGTATGTCACTGGTTCTGGTCTTTATAATACAAAAGATCTCAAGGGACACCTGTTTGGCTTTTTAAAAAATACATAGATCACTGGAATTGAACGGGCGGCTTTGGACGAAACGTTGGACCGAGAGGTGCTATTGTTACTGCAAGGGCCTGAACAAATGGGAGAAAACTTTAAGGCTACCATCCAAAAACTGGTATGATATTGCATAAGTAACTATTTATAGGAATGTTGGGATCTTTCAGGTTTTTGGTCTTTCTTGAAATCATCCCACAGTCAATGTTTCCACATTAATCAATGGATAGAGAACTGGTCTCTTAGGAGAATCCTACTGTTTTCCTGTAGAGGAAGGCTTCTCTAATTTAAAACAAATGCATCAACCAGATTCCCCATGTCACACTCAGTTTCTGCCTTGAGACCTGAAACTTAGAGTTACCATAAGACCAGAGTAAAGGGAAGTGCATACTTGTGCTGACCCAGGAGCAACTGAGGGACTGAATTGGACCAAATTGTGATTGTCCCCTGCTTCCACCTTTACTACGGTAATCAGTTCCTGCCTTTTCCCTGGTGATTACTCCTATCCCTGCTGCACTGGCTCAGTTGTGGTGGCCAGTGCATAATTGAGTGCTGTGCACAGTTGAGGCTCCGTCCTGGCCTACTTTCCTGTATAGGAGAGGGGTGTAATTGTTCTGCAGAACCTGTGTGAAGGGAAGAGAGTAAACTGGAGATAAAAATAGCCCATGCCGAGGTGCATAAAGTGGTTCGTAATTGAGACCCGAAGTGAGGCAGTTTTGAACCACTTTATTTGAATCCAATTATCTGGAGACAGTGCTTCCTGCCAGTTACTTTTATGACGCATCAGTTATTGGAGAAATTTCTCTAGTACTGTTAGTAGTCTGATATCCTGCTTAGGTGATGTTGTGTAGCATTAAGTATTTGAAGAATTAATATGTATCTTTTCAGCAAGAGGAAGCCTCTGAAGCAGAGGAACTTGTTGTGACCACTTTGCAATGGGTAGCAGATCCTGAGGTGAATGTGAGCGAGACTTGTGAAAAAAAGCTTGCGGTAAGTAACCCTGCTCTTCAAGCCACATTATTTCTGAAGTGGTGGTGTTGAACTAAAAAGCTAAGGGAGGATGTTTGGTGTAGCCTTCAGATGATGATGCTTGAGGACAGAACTGATAACAATCCTAGAATCATAGACTTTAGACAATCATAATGGTCTCATCTGACTTAGTCTGACCTCCTGCACAAAGCAGGCCACAGAATCTCACCCACCCATTCTGTATCAAACCCCTAACCTATGTCTGAGCTATTGAAGTCCTCAAATCATGGTTTAAAGAATTCAAGGTGCAGAGACAGCAGCAAAGAATCCTGTGGCACCTTATAGACTAACAGACATTTTGGAGCATGAGCTTTCGTGGGTGAATACCCACTTCTTCAGATGCATGTGGTGGAAATATCCAGGGGCAGGTATATATATGCTAGCAAGCAAGCTAGAGATAACGAGGTCAGTTCAATCAGGGAGGATGAGGCCCTGTTCTAGCAGTTGAGGTGTGAAAACCAAGAGAGGAGAAACTGGTTCTGTAGTTGGCAAGCCATTCACAGGTGCAGAGAATCCTTCAAGTGACCCATGCCCCATACTGCAGAGGAAGGCAAAAACCCCCCAGGGCCTCTGCCAATCTGCCCTGGAGGAAAATTCCTTCCCGACCCCAAATATGGCAATGAAGGGCTTTCTAATTAAAGGATGGGCAGATTTTTTTAAACAAATGGAACCCATTCATTTTATACTCTACTTCTCTTCATTTTGTCCTTTCTTCTTTGGTATATTTGTCTCATTTGCTTGTGGTTATGCATTTACTTGCCTGAATGGAAGGGTAGATTGAGTGATTTCATTAGGAAACACACTGGTTTCCTCCATAGTTGCTGTATAAACCTGAACTCCTCCTATTCCACATACCATATTGACAATTCAGGTGTAATTTAAACATCTCAATTACAGCTAGTTGGAAAATGGCAAAAGAGTTCTGTGGTGGAAAAATTACTCATTAGCCAAAAACCTTTAGACTTAAAACCAAATTTTTGTTTTGGAAATGTCACCACTGTGCCTCACGCAAACTACGGATTACATATCCCATGCAACCATTGTCTATGGGCTAGGGCTCCTTGGCTCCATGATGTATCCCATGATGCACTATTCTCCTCTTTTGCTATGTTACTGTGGTAAATATGGAAAGTACCTGATGGTGCTGTATCATGATAGGTAGTTGGTCTGGGAACCCAACCTATAGAGGGAAATGGGGTATTTACATACTACTTCAGTATTTCCAAATAAACTTTTTGGGGATTTTCAGATTTCCCCTATAATAATAATAATAACAAAAAACTTCTTCTAGAAATCAGACACTTTTTGGGAGGTGGAGGGGTGTACATGTGGTTGAAAACCCAACTTTGTATGAAAAGGTTGGATGGAAAACTTTAGATCAGACCTCATCTCAATAGCACACCCAGGAATAGAGTTGCCTCTGAATCGGGGTCATCACCTGGGAAGACACATGTCTACATATAGTCTTCTGCTTTGTTTTTGTGGTAACGGCAGCCTGAGGATGAGACTTTCCTTATCATGCCTGAATTTCCTATGAGTACAGGCCTGACTTTCACTTCCTTTCTCTCACCTATTCCCCCAAACAATGTCTCAAATCTTCATCCCAGTGGGGCTTGAATTCCTGTCTGTTAATTCACTTCTTCATTCTAAGCACTGCTCCTCCTGAAGACACATCCATGTTGTAGCAGTTGGAAACTTAGCACTTGTCAACACTTAAAACACTGCAGCTGCACTGCTATGGCACTTCTGTAAGGACTCTACCTATACCTACGGGAAGGTTCTACTGTCAGTGTCAGTACGCCATCTCCCCAAAAGGTGGTAGCTAGGTTGACAGGAAAATTCTCCCATCGAACCACCACAGTTTATGCTGATGATTAGGTTGGTTTAACTGCATTGTTCTGGGCTGTGGATTTTTCACACCCCTGAGCAATATAGTTATACCAACCTAATATCCTAGTGTGGACCAGGCCTCGCTTACAGTGGAAAAATTACTGCTCACAATAGGTGCAGAAAGGGTGACCAGATGTCCCAGTTTTATAGGGACAGTCCTGATATTTGGGGTTTTGTCTTATATAGGTGTCAATTATCCTCCCCCCCACCCCCTGTCCCGATTTTTCACACTTGCTATCTGGTCACTCTAGTGTCAAAGAAGTGAACTGATGCTGGCCAAACTGATCTCTAAAAGCCATGTAGTTACAGCAGGGCTAGGCATGGCATTTTAACAGCAAAAGTAGAGCATGACATGCTGAGGCTAAAACCTGCAGCAGTAGGTAATTTTTCTAGTCTAGACCAGGCTTAATAGTTGAGTGTGTCTCTCTTCTGTATCAGTACTGCCTGCTCACTGAAGCATGCCAGTTCTGCAGTGGACATCCTCACACCAGACCTTGAACAACACTTCTGTGCTCCTAGTCCCTCTTGCATTTGTGTGAAAGGAGTCCTCTCCAAAGCTAATGCACCCAGAGTGTGCCTGTTCACATCCTCTGGGGAGTTATCAACGCCGTATAGTTGTAACCCTTTTAATCTTAAGTAAAAACTCTCTCAAAAGGACTGCTGAGACCAAAAGAAGAGTGCTAGCCCAGCTCTTAAATGAGTTACCATCTCCTACTTCACAGACTAAATCACACAAGGTTAAAATAAGCCTAAGGTTAGTACTGCTGTACCTGTCTAGCTATGACCACTAAGACCTGGCCTACACTGGGAAATTAGGTTGGTATAACTACACCCGCTGAGCTACAGTTAAACCGACCTAACCCCTGGTGTAAACAGCACTCAGGTCAACGGGAAAATTCTCCCATCAGCCTGACCACCACCTACTAGGCAGGTGGAGTAATTATCCTGACAGAAGAACTTCTCCTGTCAGTAGCAAGCGATAGAGTCCTGTGGCACCTTATAGACTAACAGATGTATTGGAGCATAAGCTTTCATGGGTGAATACCCACTTCATCAGATGCATGTGACAGTCTCCTGTCAGTGTAGTTAGTCGTCGCTGAAGTGCTACAGCAATGCAGCATTTTAAGTGTAGGCAAGCCGTAAGTTTTACAACACTGCTGCTGGAGACAGGTGCATTGGGTTATCGAGGCTCCTCACTTACATTTGGTTTGTTAATGGAGGGTTCAAAGGAAAAAATATCTGAGGATGACTGGACTTCAGAGGTGTGTAATTTAGAGAGGAAACCAGTTGGTTTCTGTTTCTCCTTCCCCCATATTGACCATACAGTCTAGATAGAGCAACACAGACTTTGGAAACTGTATCCTTGAGACTTATGAGTGGCTGAGTGTGTCTAGAACTGACTGAAGTGTGTGGGCAGGGTGGTGGTGGTTTGTACTTTTGTTTTTCATCCAAAATTAGCTTTTCATTAAACAAATCATCATGGAAAATTTTCACTTTTTAATGAAAATTTCTGGGCTTTTCAACAAAAAAAAACACACCTTTGTTCTTACTGAAAACCAATTTTTTTTTTTAAGGTTTGGTTTATCGTTTTTTGTTTATTTTGGGGGGGGGAGTTTAAATGAAAATGAGACAACTTTTTTCAATTTCCAACAAAACTATTGTGTGTTTTTCTTTTTTGACCAACTCTAATAATGACCTTGCCATCCTTCTTCTCTTAGCTAAGCTAAGCATGTTCCACATCTGTCTCAAAACCATTCTTGTTCTAACTCCCACTAACACTGCCCATCTGTTCTGTGACATCTTTTTTTTCTATTTTTTTTCATTCTTTCATTTTTTAAAAAAAATAAAGGATGTGGGTGTTCAGGGCTGGTCACTTCCTGTGACTTGCACAGGAGATTTACCCAAATGAAGAACTGGTCAGATCTCTGCTACGGTCCAGCATTTAACAAGGAAAGTATGAAATGATGCTTTCCACACAAATGACTACATACATTTTTAGATACACGTCAAACTTCTAAAATAGACATTATGTGATCAGGTTTACAGATTATATTATTTCTTCTGAATAGAAGACATTCTAGAAATATGACATGATCATTAATTCTTTTGTTTAGTTCTTAAATTGAAGCTATTGCAATATAAAAACAGAGTTTTACTCAAGAGCTGCCTGAGAAAGGAACAAACATACTGAATTGTGGTTACTTCTTTCACAATAACTGTTGCAAATCATTATTCAAAAAACAAGGATTAAGTGAGCTGTATTACTAATTACTTTAATCCTGTGTCCCTGTCTCTTGAAATCTAAAAAACTGAAGAAGAAGAAAAATCATGTCACTCTTCAGACAGGCTTTATTTGCTAGATATGTTTCTGGCTGATGCATTAATTTTTTATCATTTTGTTAGAGTACGTGTTCATAACTGCAACTCCTATTAACACTAATGGAGTTATGAGTGATCTTCTCTTCAGTACACTTATGAAACACCTAGTATTTGTCTAAACTCCTTTTAGGGCTGTCCAGAGCTAGATAACTATGCACAACTCTCCTCCCAATACAGTTCCCCCTTATTAATTTATAGGACTAGTTTCCTGGCCTGAGTTTCTTTGAAATGAAACTATTGCTGATATCTTGGATATTTGGGACAAGGGACTTGTTATGGAAGATTTTCAAATGGCACTAGGTATGCTACTGTCATGCATCTGTAGCCTCCACTGTGGTCCAGCTAATTCCTTACCTTGCTTTAGCACCTCACTATTGAAGATGTTCTGTATCAGCCTGTCTCTTCAGGAACAGAAAGCAGGGGTACCACTTTATCTATTTTGTCTTCCGAGGTCCTGTTCAGGAATCCTTTTCTCTTACCTCTGAAAAACATCTGTAAACTTCCTCTACTAAACTCTTCTATCAAAGAAGGAACAGAGTGATGAATTAGGAATAGGCTGCTACTTCTATTTCGGATACCAGATACAGGCTACTAAAACTTCTCTTGAGCTCCCAAAGTACTCAACTGATCTGAGAAGTTTGCACTCAAAAGGTGACAGATGCCATGTTTACTTCAAAGTAAAATGTCCTAGATCTTGAAGGAGAAGAGTGACTTGTGAACACCTAGTCTAGTCTTCTGCATAGCAAAAGCCTAAAATTTAATTCAATAATTCCTGCAGCATTTTTCTCTGTACAGAAAAGGACCAATATAGAGTCCAGTAACTTGTGGTTGAACTAGATCATATCAAGTAGCAAGACATCTGATCTACTTAAAGACCCAAAGTGGTGGAGAATTTACCACATCCCTTAGTAAGCTGTTCAGTGGTTTATTATCCTTGCTGTTTACAAAAATTGCATCTTACTTCAGACTTTAATATATTTTTAATGACTTCAGCTTCTGCCTTTGGTTCTGAGTTGCCTTTGATATTAAGGGGTTCTAATCTAGCAGATCTCTTCCTTGTCTATGTACTAATAGACCATGGTTTGTTTTCAACTTGTTAGTGTCCGTCACTGCTCTTAGCATTATTTACGTATCGTATGTTTTAAAACTGTTGCAAGAATGCCAACATGAAAGACAGCCCTTATAGCCTCGAATTATAACCTATAGTAGCAACATGCAAAAAAAAAATCTATATCATGTGCATCCTATCTGCATTTACCTAAACCACCCGAGAAGTGGGGGTTGGGGAGAGATGAGGTTAACATACTGGACTTTGGCAGACCAAGCTGGGGAGTTTGGTTCAAACTTCTTGGTAAATAGGTGCATACATCTTTCCCCTCACCCTAGCTCAAATGGGACCTAAGAGGGCACACTTTGTCAGCGCCACTGATATCTCAGAAGAGCAGTGGTCTCAACCAATCATCACAAACAGTCTAGGTTAGAATTCACGCTATAAATTCCACCCCGGAAACTAGCAGGCGGCCCGTACAGGACTCAGAGCACATATTACATCCTCTTTTAAAACATTTCCACTATATCCATTGTTATCAATGAACAATTGGTGAAACAGGAAGATAGCCTAAAAGGAACAACCATAGACGCTTGTTAGTAGCACCATATCAGTGTCCTTCTGCTTTGTCGCTCCTAAGCAGCTATGGCTATTATGGAAGTGTCGTCTGTCCAAAGGCAGCCTGCTTCTTCTGATATGTCAAACTACTACAGTATGTGCTAACAATCTAGAACTGCAACAACTTGAAGTATGTTTATTATTATTGCTACAGTATTACATTAGTATAGGTACTGCATATTTTACACCTGGGCTCTGTTCTGCATTCGTAGCCGCCTACTATACTGTATCAAGAAAGTGGTACTGAGTGATTATAAAAGTATCTAGTTTGATTTTTTTAAAACATAAAAATAAAACATCAACCATGACAACAAACATAAGCTCTTGTTCTTATTTGTAAACCCTTTTTGTATTCCCACTTAACGGTAATTCTTTGTATGCACTGTAAGTTGCCCTGGATAAGGGAATTTGCTAAGCAAATAAGGATGTAATTACCTAAATTAGAGTAGTATTCCACATCAGTGTATTCTATTTATAGAGTATCAACTTCTAAATTAATTAGAAATGGATGAACTCACTCATTTTGGATGAAAAACTCTGTTAATTTGCTCTGCTTCTTCTCAGTCACAATGTCCCAAAGAGACCTGTAGACCCTGTCATCAAGTCCCTCTAGCTGTGAAAAGTGCTGAGTTTGTTCAAAGTCTTCAACAGCTCAGTTTGTCAGAGGAGCTTCATCAAAATCATCCTCACTCTCTCTCAATTTTCCTCTTGATTATGAAATGTTTCATCAACACAAGCTCATTTTTCTGGCCTTGCTGCAGTGCTCAGTAATTTCTCATCGGTAAGCTCTCTGAATATGAGCAAATCCATAGCTGCTACTAACTCCTACTTTTCCATGCTTGCTTGAAGTGGAGCATCATTCAGGGGGTTGTCAAACTGTTCAATATCACAATATATTTGCCTTTCCTGAAACCATTAGAAATTGTCGGCTTTACATCTTGCCGTGCATCGGCAACAAGAAAGATGAACACAATCTAGCGAAAGTAGAGTTTTCAGGACTGTCTGAACATCTGTGGGGTTCACATCAAGAGCAACAATGATCTGGTTTGCAATTTTTGATTGGTAATGTCCCTTCGTGTTCTTAATCACACCCTGATCCATAGGTTGCATCAAAGATGTAGCACTGAGGGCAAAAATTCAAGGTGACTGTTTAGTGAGAGCCACTCGCTGAATAACTGCTCCCCCCACACCCCAAGACCAGGCCTATTTTAAGGTTTTGCAAGTGAAGCCAACGATAACACTTTTTTAGCCAGTTGATGAAAACTCTCCTGTCACCCAAGCATTCACTGAACTGACATAATTAAGGAAAGATAACTGAAATTCTGCGGAAAGCCTCGGGGTTGTTTTGACTTCCCAGTCATGAACAGCGATCATTTGTCACTCCGATCCAGGTTGGCACAGACAAGCACAGTCCTTTGAAGCTTTCCCTCCTCTTAGCCTTCCATTTTTTTTCCTACATGTCCTCTGTCACAGAGCCCTTTCAGATAATGTCCTGTTTAGTAAGCATTATAGTGGTCAGCTGGGGAAAACTTGTTCAAGAATGTGAGGAATTTTTGTAAACTACCATTGCTCAGCTGCTGGTTTGTCCACCAACTGCTTTTGCCATGCTCCCTGTTTTTGGAAGCAACATTGAAGTGTTGGTAAACCAGTTGTCACTTGCCTTAAAATCATTCAATCCAAGCGAAGAGACTAGCTGAAGGGCTTTCCCCTTGATTGCAAGTCCAACAAGTAATGCTCTCTAAACCCTCTCCTCCTTGAACCGTATAAAGAGAGCCTAGTTGACATCTGAGGCTTTTCCTTCATGCCCACGTTTACAGCTGCTATTCGATTGTCCATCTTCATATTTAGCCAAAGCTTATTTTCCACAGTCTGCATACAATTGACCTGTGTAGCACCCATTTGACTGCAACTTGGTTTTGAGTAGTCCCAAGAGTTTGACAATCTGGGATAATTGGTATTTATTTTTACTTTCAGTGAGAGACAACTTGGGATTTTTCTGGGTGGTGTGTGTTTGTTTTTTTGTTTGCCACCAAAAAGTGTTGCAAGTAAGTTGGGGATGTGACATGTCGAATGTTGCTCTTATGTGGCAGCTAGGTTGCTGTTACTGAGTGGACAATTCAGGGTAAGGAAAATGTTTCCAGGGGAAATGTTGCTCATAAGCGATGGCTGCTCTTACAAGGTATTGCTGCAAACAAGTGCCTACTGTGTGATTTTTTTGGAAGGAATATGGTCATCCTTCTGCATCTGGTGAGAGCCAAGAGTTTGTTATTCATAGTGGTTTTAAGATCTTGCAATGGGACCCAAGTAATCTGATAGTCCTACTAGAGAAACTGGACAACGCTTGCTGCCATATAAGAAGTATGCCCCTCTTTTTCTTCTTTATAAGCTCATCTCTCTCCATTAGGCAGGCTGTGTCCTTGAACCAAGAACAAAAAGGTGAATGTTTTGGTTTTAATGGTACCACCTCCCTGATTATAACAGTCTATCGCCAGGGCTGGTGTCTAAATTGTTTAAGGAGTTCTTGTCAAGTTCTTGCTTTCTGAAAGATCAGACATTTCTTTGAGAGTAAATAGCATGGGCAATAACTTTCTGATTTTTTTGTATAATTTTCAAGTACCATGAGAAATTGCATCAATTAGGCTAGTCATTGTGTAGAACTGACTCTACCCCGTAAAAGTTATATTAACGCAGAAGTCCTCATCCCCAGCTTAGCAGAAGTGGAATTGTAAGCCAAGAAACTGTTCCCCCAAAAGTGTTCAGGTAGTGCTCTACTGCAGTCTTACTAATTACATGATAGACACTATATCTGTCCATCTGCAGTGCATGTTCACTGCCACCTGGAGTTCATTCTTGAAAGGTATTGCCGCCAGCTGAAAGACGTTGCTCCATTGACCAGATAGGCCTCAGACAAAGTAAACAACATTTAACTTGCACATTAGCATGGTTAAATCTGGTACACATTCATATAAACTGTACCCTGAAACACTCCAATTGCTGTAACTGAAGTTACTTTCTCCCATGCTACTAAAAGGCGTAGTCTTTCACTCTCTCTGCCTGTCACTTCACCTAATGTGAAGCCACAAATAAAGAACTGTAAAATAGCGTATAATACCATGCTCTGAACCTTCTGGAAAGCTTCTATGTGTTGGTGATTATTAGGGTTGGTCTAACAAGAGTAAATGTTTTCCACAATTTTTAAAGGAAACAAAAAATAATGGTGGTATGTGGTTTTTATTTGCAATGGGGTGCTTTTTTTTTTTTTTTTTTTTTTAAGTCTGGACCCAATTTTTTATCTCAAAAGTCTTTAATTTAATGGAAGATTTTGAAGGAGATTTTTTCTGCAAAAATATTTACTTCCTTTGAAAAAATAGATGAAAAGCCACTTTTCAAACAGCTGTACTGGTTATGCTATTATGATGCCATGTCCTTATCTGTCTTTCCCCTTCAAAAAACTGAGGGGGGTTAAACTCAATGTTGCATGAAGTCCATCCTTGTTTACTTACTGCTGCCAGTCTAGTATATGGACATTTACTAGACTACTAAGGTATGGCAGATAAGGAGAGGCTGTCTCTGCTGACCAGAGATCCTGTACACTTCTAAGTGCCATGTTCAGTAAACCTTATGCTACACTCTTATAACCATGTGGCATTTTTAACTTTAAAAATGAATAGGACCTCAAGCAAGTGCTAGAAGAGAAGATAAATCACTGGATTAAAAAGCTCCATCTCTTACAAGAACACAGAGAATCCCTGGATAAAGAGTATGTTAGAATGGCAGGAAATCTAAGGAGAATAAGAACAGAGCAGCTTCACTTCAGAAAAGAGCTCTCTTCCAGGTACATCTAATTCTCTCCTGCTCCTCCCATGTAAATGACACATGGAACTAGAACTAAACTTCTTGAAATTGAAAACTAATTGCATGCTCCTCTGTGAGCAGATCTGTTTGTAGGTGTTTATCCTACATGGAGTTATCCTGTGCGTACCAAGTAAGAATGCGTCACTGTAGAGACTCTTCTAAAACATCGGGCAGACCACAGACTAAACAGTTTAAAAAGCTGCATGTTCTGCAGGTGCAACCACTAAATAGCAGAACTATTGTGTGGCTGTGTATGAAGTTGATGGCATGCCCATGTTTGACAGACCAACATCCTTACTTATTGGAAATGGTCTCCTGTACCAGACCAAACCATTTCTAGCTCAGGGCAGCACACTGCCTTGATTTACAGGGCTGCCCAGAGAGGTGGGGGGCAAGTGGGGCAATTAGCCCCAAGCCCTGCAGGGGCCCCCGCAAGAATATAGTATTGCAACTTTTTTTATGGAAGGGGCCCCCAAAATTGCTTTGCTCCAGGGCCCCTGAATCCTCTGGGTGGCCCTGTTGATTTACTAGTGGTCAGGGAAAATTTGAACTCCAAGTGGGTTATTTTCTTATAGAAATGGGTAAATGTAGGCTAGGAAAGAGCACTCCTATCCTCATTTTAGTTGTTTGCTGGGGCTGAGCAAGCATAGCATTTTCCTGGCCTCATCTATTCTATGTTTTGCTGAATCTCCCACCATTGGTGCAGTGCTAGTGTAGGCCAGCTGCTGGTGGATTGCCCAGCTCAGGACACTCTGATAAAAATGGGGGTGGCTGGTAATGCTAGCAATGGAGCTGTAATGGTGGGAAGACGTTCAGAACGAGGTCTGTTTGGATACAGCCCCACTGGTTTGCAATGCAAAATAAGCCTATTAAGTGTCACTGAACAGCCACTTTCTATCACAGGGACTTGTGTGGTGCTGACTTTTCATTGGTAGTTGTCATTTAGTGCTTTAAAGGGTGCTTCAGTGAGACTCAGTGACTAACAAATCAAAGCTGCATAACTGTAGTAGTGATCATTAACTCTGCCTGCAGGGTCAACTTCTGATATTTTTACTAATGCTCTTGACTTTGGATCCTCTTACCGCTTTTCCCTAAAATAGCCACATGGACTGTCTATGATAAGTTGTTTAAAATACCTTTTAAAACTATTTGGTACTGGTGCAGTAAACTCCTACTCCTTTTCCACATTGGAATTCATCTAGACACTACTTGTGTAGCTTCTGCACAGGTCTGGGTAGCTAGGAACCTGCTGAAAACCTACACTACTTCTGTACTCATCTGGCAGATCAAGCAACCTTGGATGGGTTAATCCCTAAACCCCTGTTAGTTTAACTTCCCAGACACAATGCTAAAGCTTTTTAATTGCATGTGGTCTCTCTTGGTGACTGGGTATCACACTTCCCAGGCATATTTTTTTGAACTGTCAGGGACTGCTTGTGTCTTGTACTCTTGCCCCCTGCAGACAACATGAATTGCAAGCTGCCAAACGGTTGCAAGAAGAGGCTGTCAGTCGGGCAGATGTTCTTGGCTTGCAGCTCCTAGAAGCTACCAAACAGTTGGAAGACTCCAGCAGACAGGTAGGGCAGTGACTTGGTGTTCTGCACACAGAAAGCTATGCTTGATACGCCTCTGCTAGCAAATAGGAAACTATGCTTTGTTGGAATGAACAGCCACACTGCAAAACGGTGACTTGCAGAGGAAGTAAAAGCAGAGGAGGTGGCGTCAACAGCTTGCTAATGAAAGAGACAACTTTGCATATTTGTGGTGGCTTTGAAAAAAACAAAACTCAGAAATAGCTCCTGTACACAGTCCACACAAATGTAAAAATGCAGAAGTTCAGTAGGGGCTTATCACTTCCTGAGAGAACAGATGCATTTCGGTTTCATTTGCATGAACAGTGAAGACCTTTTTGTGCCAGCCAGGGCTGTGATCTTTTTACATTTATTGTTCTGTGCTCAGGTTAAGGATCGAGATGGGGCACTTCATTCTGCCTGGGAAGAAGTCAGATCTTTGCAAAGGGTGTTAGAGGAAGCCATTTCTGAGCAAAGAACCCTTCAGGCTATGAATACGGCTTTAATGAGCTCTTGCCAGACACTTCAGGAAAAAGATAAAGAGCAGAAAAGTAAGTACTTATGTAGTATTCACTTAAAGCACTGGCAAGTGTTATGCTGCAGTTAGATAATGGAAGAATCAAATGAGGTCACACTAGATGGTGACCTTCGTTACTTCACTCTGTGGCAGTTCTGTTTCTTTCAAGAATGTTTGTGCGATGATCCAGACACGACTTGAGCTCAGCAAGGTCCAGACCTGTTGGCCTTTCAAAGAGAAACTTCCCACCAAAATTCCAGGGTGCTGCAAGACATGGGGTTGCTGACTCAGTAGGTGGCGCTTTGAGCCCTCTGAGTCAGGACTAAGTGTTAAGGAGCAGTATAGCTGAAGATGCTGTTCTTGTGCCTAAGCAACCACCTTAGTATTGGGAGTGAACCCTCTTGCGCTGCTATCTCAACTTCCTGTGCTGTAGATACTCTGTCCAGTGCTGCCCATCCTGCTTTCTGTAGGGGATAGCTCTGCAGTCTGAACCAACTGTTTCACCTAGAGGCTGCCACATTTGTTTTGTTCCTTTTTAAAATATAAATGAAGCTCTTTCTTAAACTTATGAGACTTCATACACTTACCTGGTATTCACCCCTTCTTAATGACGATAACCCAGAAAGCTTTGATATGTCAAGTCTGTCTGTTCCCGTAGATTCAATGGAGCGCTGGTGGCTTACACCAGCTGAGGGTCTGGCTTCAGGTACATGCTGTCATGGGGGAAATGTATTCTAAAAAAAAATCTTGAGGCAGGGATACATTGTAAATGATTTAGTAGTTTTGAAACCAGAGCATGTGCTGGGAAGATTATGCTGAGCTGAGGAAGAGGCATGCTCCTAAGCACTTGGCTGAAACTGGTCCCTTAAGAATATTATGCCCTGGTATTGCAGAAACTTCCTCAAGATGATTTTACAGGATGCAGCTATATTCATTAGTATTCAAGTGGGCGTTTTACTCACTGCATTTGCGCACACTGCATTTGCACATTCATCCTTTAGTTTATGTTGTTGGCCACGTGGAAGAGGTGTACAAATGGAAAGTGATGTGTTTTTTTGCTTGGTAGGCTCTGGCAAGAGTGTAATTCCTAAGAACAAAATAAACACCAAAAAAAACCAAAACCCTTGTTTGGCTCGGGAGATCCCATTTTTAAATGTAAACAAAGCCAGTGGAGTTATACTGACTTCCTATTTGAGAAGTCTCCCAAATTTTAAGACAGTCTCTTGTTGAACAGGGAACGTTCTAAAGATAGTTCTTAACAATGTTATGGACATAGAATTGATGATGAAAATAGTACCACTTCACTCGTACTCCCTTTGTGTGGTCAGTCACGGCTGCTTTCTTTCCTAAGGCCACTTTGACACCTCCGCTCACATTGCAGAAGAAACTACTCCACAAGTAGTCCCTCTGCTAGCAATGCTTCCAATACAGTACTGAAATCAATGGGGATTTGCTGAGGAAGTTATTACTTGCTCTGAGTAAGGATGGCAGAATTGACCCTATGTTTAGAGTCTCTGGTACCTTAGCATACCCTTAATTGCTAGAGCAGCTAGTGCTGATAGAGCTAATGTGGCTATTGAGAGATGGATTCTAATCTGTGGAAGAGGAACAAGATGCAATTTAATCATGTTTCCATTGCCAAAGTATTATTGCAATGATGCACAAAGCAAAATACAGTTAATATTTGTATTGCACTAGTGTTCAGGGCTGCAGGGGGTGGGGCTATTGCACTAGGCACTGTACAGACAGTGGACAAAGGACTATCCTTGCTCTTCAGAGCACTTTCCAGCCTCAGAGTGCAATGTTGAAAACTAAAATAAAATCAACAAAATGCTATGTCATGGGAGGGAGAATCTCAAATATGGTCTGGAATCAGAGGCCCAAATCTGTATTTAAAAAAGGAAAGGAAAATTAATGAAAATGTCCTGGGCATTGATCTATCTCCCCTGAAGTGGAATATGGTCTCTTGTATGCATCTGTTTTAAAATCGTAAGAATACATGAAGATTGCAGGTACAAATAGCTGATGGTGAAAATTTAACTTCATCCAAGATAGGCAAAAACAAGGTTAAAAGGAAACATAAGAGCATCTAAAGTGGTTCTTCATAATTTTAACATGCAGTGATTATATAAATGTCTTTTCATAGCCGCTGTTAACACACTGAGAGAGAAACTGTTTAAGGGGCAACTTTGTGGATTGCTGTGTCAGGTATGAAATCCATTATCTCACCTGGTGGTGGTGGAGAGCATTTCATGGCACAGAGGACACCAGGGTGAATGTCCTTCTACAAATTGTCTAAAGTCCCATCTGAGGGCCATTTTTGTAACAACTGAGCTACTTTTTTCCCTAGTGTTTAATTTGTGTAAATGTACTGGCTGAAGTGAACTGTGCAGGCTGATCGGCATGTATCCCTCAGATTCCCCTCCTTAAGCACCTGAGCCAGACATCGTCACTGCGTGGTTCAGTATGGAACATGTTGTTTGGCACTCCTGGTCAACAGTTGGTGGTGGTCATGTACTTAAAAGAATGTTACCTTCATATCTTCCCTGTTTAAAATCTGAGTGAGTTTGACTGCCACACACTGAACTATGTGCACCTTCACTGTTCTGAAGGCCATTTTAAAAAACAGCAGGGGATGCAGGCAAATGGGAGCACTGACTGTGTGTCTGGTAGAAGAAAGAGGATAATAGAAAAGGGTTTATATTGCAGCAGCAACACTTCATCTTTAAAATTTCCATCCAACTTGGTCCGAGGGAAATTTAATAATGTCTCTTCATTTGTGGCAACTCTATGCCAGCTTGGCAGAAGAACATCAGTGTTCCCTATTGCCACCGCTGGAAGGTAAATGCACTACTTTATGTAACAGAGATGGGCAAGGACAAGATTTTCTGTTTTGTGGGGAAAATCCTAAGTGCAAAATCCCTTCCATCTCTTCTGGAACTGAAAAAAACCTTTTCTAAATTTCCTGCAAAACGGAATCCCTTAATTTGAGTCCATATGAAACATTCCATTTTGACTTTCACTTAACATTTTAATGAAAATGTTGCAATGGAACTTAACATTATCACAATGCTTCATGTTCACTTTTTTGTAAACAGAAATTGGTCAAAACCAATACATCCAAGGAGACACTTTCAACAGCCCTATTACTATAACCTTATTTACTCTGGTACTAAAAGATCGGGCTTTATTTTGATAAAGTTGTGTTCCCTCAAAAGACTTAGAGTACAACATTTTTTTTTAAGGCCCTGCAAACACATCCACATGTGCATAAATGTACACACACAGGAAACTGAGTCAAGTTAGACACAGTTAGCATGAGTAAAATTTAAATTTTTGTAAAGATTAAACCAAAGCAGAATTGGTTAAATTGGGTAGTACTCTGATTGCTTAACTGTAAGAATCCCTCCAATAGAAGGATGTTAATCCAACCGACAGTATGGCTTCTACAAGCAGTAATAGTGTGTACTTATCCCTCCCTGTTCAGTAGCCCTAACTATCTTTCTATTACAACAGAGTTGCATAGATGGGGAGTCTAGTGACTACAGTCCTCTGTCCATTTTAAACCAAAAAACAGTAAAGGAGAAGATAGTGAGGAATTCTGGCCACTATTTTTAGTCCTATACTTTTTTTTTCCCCTGTCACACAGGGAAGGGAAAAACATTGATTCTACCAGAACTGTGCCAAAATTGGTAACTTTTTTTTTTAACAGCTTTAAGAGTAGCCTTCAAGAATTTACAATGAATAAACGCTATTCTGTTGTTCACTCATTTTTTTCTTCTTTTTATGCCTTGCTTTATATTGTCACTCTGTAAACATTGTGCACCTGGGAAATTGAAATCTAGATCTCTTGATAGACTTCTGTCTGCAAAGTTGGTTTGTTTTGTTTTGTTGAGGGGTTCACAAGGGGGGGAGGGAGGTTGGTTTGTTGTGTTTTTTTTTGTTTGTTTGTTTGTTTTGCAAATTAAAACTTTTTTGGTGTATATCTTCCATTGAATGTCCCTGCCTTCAGCTTCTGTAAAACACATGTGGCAAAAGATGGTCTTCTGTTGCTTATTAGAAAAGTTACTGTTCTAAGACATAGGTGATAATTCTCTGAAGGACTAGAAGCTGAAGACTCAGCTGAAACTCAAACTAGAGCTCTTGAAGCTAGAAGTCATAAATTCATCATTTAAAATACAGACACTTCCTTGGTTTCAGAACCATGTTAAAATAACACCTTTCCCCCACATGTGGATGAATGGCTACTGCTGTGTAAATCCTTTCCAATACACATTCTTTGTTTGGTTTTCAGGAGTAAAAGGCCTTATTTGAACAACCGTTAGCATATACAATTGAGGGGGAATTAGAATGCAGATGATACTCCTCCTCCTCCTCCCCCACTACCCCATGGGGACTGGGTCTGTTAGTGGGAGGGGAAGGGGAACTGCAGAGGGAAGCCTGTAGGAGCCATTGGAGAAAAGGCCTAAGCAGACACATTGTCAACTTTCTACAGTCTTCACTGGACTTTCTCTGCTTTTTGCTCTCACCCTCTCTTCAGCTCAGCTTCATTCCACACCTGCCCTATCACCCTCTTCTGCCCTGTCCCGCTCACCACCTCCTTCAGTGTCCCCTTCCTTTTACTTCACTTTCTAATTGGCTTATCCCTTCCTAACTAAACCCACTACCCAAAAAACATGACACTAACATGTCTGCCACCATCCCATTGTCCACGCTGCTTGTGTATTGTATCCCTTCCCCCACCCCATGTTAGGCTTGTCAATTAGGGTGGGGATTGTCTAGCATTCTGTGTGTACAGTGCCTAGCATAATGAGAACATGCTCACCTGGTCTTAGGCTCTCCTGTAAGTAACATGATGAACAATAACCTGCTATACACTTTCCCTTCTCCATCTAGCACCTTTGCGCCTTCAAAAGATTTGGGGGCCAAGAAGCAGGTCAGGGCACTGGACTTCCCAAGACACCTTCCTTGAGATACTCATGCTGGTATTCTACACCTCTGCTAGGTAAGATCTGCTGGCTACTCTTCTATGTTTTTTTGCCTTCTTTTGTACCCTGGTCTTTTGAAGCGCATAAGTGGTTGGTGGATGACCTAAAATTGTTGTCTAAGGTAACATGGTGCTAAATCTAAAATAGAAAAGGATTAAAAGATGAACAATAATGGAAATTGTTCTCTCAAGCGCAGATATTCTTTGCTATAAGTATCTGTTGCCTGTGCCTCAGTGTAAATCTGTCCTGACTCACTATGGTGAAAATTTGCTATTGGCTTTAATTGGTATAAACAATGCCCACGAATTACCTGAGATGCCTTTGCTTGGCTGGATTTAAAGAATAGCTGTGTTCATGAGCCATCTCACAGACAACTGGCAATGGCAACTGAAGAGCTTTTCTTGTGCAAAACAAATGGCTGTACCATCAATCTCCAGCACTAATGATGAGGCGGTTTAGCTTATGTTGTATATGACAGGCATCAAAAACTGAGCTTTTAACATCCCAGTTTTGTCTGCTTCATTTATCCCAAGCTTTAGCTTGTACCCGAGAGTCCAGGCTATGTCATGGTATAGTCGTGGGTCAATGAGCTTTCATCTAGCCAATCGGTTACCTTCCCATAATGCCACTGTATGCTGATTCTGCAGAGATGTCATTTTATGCAGTGTCTTCATTTCCTCCCTTTGCCTACGGGTCTCTGTTGTATGGGAACCCAGGGTTGCTCTAACCAAGGTTTTATTTCCACTGCAATGTACAATGTTACTTTCTACAGTAAGTGCTGCTGCCTTGCCTCCGACACATTACTATCCTCCCATCTCCCCATGATGCCACTGCTTCAACATGCCATATACAGTTGGCAAATCAGAAAGCTGTGTGAGGTAGAGACTGGCTGCTAGCATTGCAGTGTGGCAAATGGACACCACTGCTCAAATGCAAGTGTGTCAATGGTCACTGGCGCACCCTGGACTGCTGGTCATGCTCCCCTTAAAAATGGATCCTACTAAGTTATGTCCATTCACCTGTAGTCTGCTTATATTTCTCTACAGCTCCTTGAACCTTTACTAATAACCTATGAAAGTAGCAAGTGAATGAAACGGCAAATGTATAGTCAAGTTTATTGTCTCTGAGGGTGTGGATATATCTGATAGAAAAGGACCACATCTACCCAGCTGACAGGCTAGTAAATTTTTATGTTGATACCCTTCTCATTATTTCAAGTCTGCATCTTTGTTAACAGATGCTCTGGCCTTGGAAATCCTAGAGCTGAATCCAAGAGTGTTCACAAGCAGTGGTCTCACATGTGTAGCAACCAGAGCACTCTCTACGTTTGAAAGGGAGGATCTGAAAAATGAGTCTACTTTGGACATGATGCTGGAGGGATACAAGTAAGAGAGCAAAACAATGTTTGGGCTGGGGTTGGGGGAAAGGGAGACTGGACAAGTAGTGTTACCACAGACTCTTGAGGGATGCTGAAGACAGCCATTCTCTAGCTGTTCTAGTACAGTTTCTGTTATTGTTAACCTTCAAGAATCTGGTCTTGTTTACTACTACAGCATCACTGCAAGGGAATGAGACACTATATTCTGAATTAGTGAGCAAATAATGGTATCACTGGCTATCCTGGTATCTATGTCCCTTATCACTGGAGAACCAGAGTGCCTCCCGTTCGTTAATAAAGGTTATTCTTACAATGCCCTTGTGAGTCATGGAGGTGGTATTCCCATTCTACAGATGGGGGAACTGAGGTGCAGGATAGACTGTCACACAGGAAGCTTAGCTGAACTTGGAACTGAAAATCAGGTCCTTGAGCTCCAGGCTAATGTGCCATCCCCTAGACTGCCCTTCCTGACTGTGACTAGAAATTGATAATTTACAGGGTCATCAAAGCACCAGAGATGCTTTTGTAGCCATTGTGGTATAAAATTTTCTTCCTCTTAAGTCTCTCTGATTTCGCCCTTTTTGGACACTGATTTTTAAAAGTGTGACGTGGCTGTTGCTGAGGAAGCAGCCACGTTACACTTTTAAAAATCAGTTTGCATTGCAAACAGAGGACTGAAAGTCTCAGCAAGTCCTGTGACTCCTCTGTTATTGTCTGTCAATGTCATTTTCATTAGACTTGTTTAGTTTAATGATGTATCTGTCATGGTTGGGGATTGGCCCCAATCTCCATGAAGACACAGTGGCGAACTTCAACTCTTGTTTTTGTGTAAAATTAATTTAAGGAAAACATCCAAATATGATCTTGTTGCAATATGCAAATAAAATTTATGCTGCCAGGTGGAAGATATGCTCTGGTAACCAGACTGACGCAGGGTGTGTTGCCTCCTCTACTACAATGGACTCTCTATTTACTGAGGTTAGTGCTATCTTTAATTTCAGCAATCTTGCCTTCAAATTTGGTAGCCCTTTACTTGCAATAGTACCCTGACTTTAAAATAGAAATGAGGGGCCAGATTTTCAATGTGGGTAAATCGACATTGCTCTATTGGTAAATCAGTGGACTTCTGCCGACTTACCTTTCTTTAAGCAGGCTATTGGGAGACAATCTCAGTTGTGTATCTCTTTTAGCAACTGTGATTGGAATAAAACATTCCAGAAATGTACTTGACCTGTGATGTTCAAATCCAGATCAAAGTTTAGGAGTATTTAAATCCTATATTCTAACTCGGAGTACTCTTTATTCAATGTACAAATCTTAAAATGACTGTTCCTTTTTCAGTAACAAGGGACTCCTCTATTGGTAAAGCATGAATGATATCCATTCCCAGCAACATGTGGGTTGGGGGAAGATGAAACAAAAAGCCCAGCAAGCATCTTTACATTTTAATAATCCCATTTGATTGTCTTTCTGTATACTTCCTTCTGTGAAAACTGTTACATTATGACTGTGCTCTTCCAAAAATCCATCTTTGCTTAAGAAAAACAAGGTGATTGATGCTTTACCCAATATAGTGTAGTTCAGCTTTGCATCTAGATTTCGGTGGGATAGTGTGTCTGTCCACTCAGTGCTTAAGGTGAGGAAAAAGACCAAATAAATGGTCCTTAGTCCCACAGAAAGTGACAAGTTACGACATGCAGATGAACATTTGAGTAAAGCCTTGGTTCTCGCCTTGATTGCTGGTTGTCAACATTACTTTCTGTTCTAGTCGGCACTGTACACTTTCTAATTGTGATGTTAATTGGAAATGTGCCTGAGCTTTGTCAATGAGATCAGGATTTCAAACCCCAGACTTCAGCGACATTTGCATCTGGCCTGTCAGACTAATACAATAACACTTTTTTTCCTACTGCTGCATCATATGAAAGTGCAACCTAATCTAGACTAACAGTGAAATCATTTTCTGCTACAAATGGGTTAGTAACCTCAGACCTGCCCACTGTGAAGTAGCCCAGTCATCTGCAATAGTCCTTATCCACGCTTGGTGGAGAAGCAAAGGAGAAAATGACGCAGCTACTCAATCACTCTTTCCACATTAGTGTGATCTTGGGGTTGAGATAGGTTGGTTGACTGGTATGGAGGCTAAGTAAGTAAGCCCTCCCTTGCACTGCTATGCCCATATTGTACTTCTGCTTCAGCTAGCTAGAAGGCCTGTTTCACACAGCTGTCCACACAGCACTTTTGACCAGCACTGTTGTGTACATTTAAAGCAACATAACACACTCCATATTTGTATAGTTCTGTAATTCCAGTTTATTCCCAAAATTACACCTTTGGGCTCTGGGTAGGGTTCCTCTGCATTTCTGTTGGAATCCCTTTTGTGTAGTGTTTATAATCCTTCTTTCTTCCCTGGGATAAGATTCTAGGTCTGAACTGAAAGAAAGGCAAATGGGCGGTATCCCATATCAGGTCTAAATTATGATGCAGAACAAAATTTGAATGTTCATGTTTAATAGGAAGAGTGTCTCTGTAGCATTTTATCAAACTGTGGTTACCTGCAGGTGTTGCTTATAGTAAGTCCTTCAGAATGTAAGTAACTCTATACTTGTATTACAGTGTGTGTGTGTGTGTGTGTGTGTGTGTGTGTGTGTGTTGTCAAAGCATGGTCAGAATAGGGATTTGAGGCTGCTTTAAATCTCTAGCTCTTGTGTGAGTCAAACTAATCTTTCTGTGCTGGAGGCTTAGAACTAAACACTAGCTTTCCCAACGCATCACCAAGGAACTATATATTGGTTCCTTTGGGATTCTGTAAACTTTTATGCAAGGAGTACTTCACAAGAAGACTGCTACAACACAGGTAGTGTCTGGAGGACAGTGAATCAGCAAACACACTCTTAATTATTTCCTTATAAGAAATAGGCCTAGAGAATAAAGGGATATCAATATTATAAGGAGTTCATGCGTTTTTCACACTTGTAAACAGAGCTGGTTTGAACTCCATTGCAAATCATTACTTTACTTTGCTTTGCTAGAATGACCTGATATATTGCATATAGTAGGTAGTAACTGTGCCCTGAATTTCTGTAAAATCATGATTTTGTTAAACCTATTAAAGGCAGGTATCTCTGGCGTACACTGATAGATGTGATAGTAAAGCCACAGTGTGGCCTTTTTTTTTTTTTGAAACTTCTGAGTTGCAGAGATAGGATTTAACAGTTCTTAATGCTTTAAAGTCTTGGAAAAGAAGTAGGTGTGGTTGAAAAGTATAGAACAGCTTTCAGTTCTCCTTTGGTATGTAACTGTCACTGAGGGGTCGAATTTATTCCTTCTTTATATGTGGGGGTGTCTCT
The DNA here is from genome assembly GCF_007399415.2 of Gopherus evgoodei. Classification (NCBI taxonomy): domain Eukaryota; kingdom Metazoa; phylum Chordata; order Testudines; family Testudinidae; genus Gopherus; species Gopherus evgoodei. Next base: position 241,603,896 of record NC_044322.1, on the reverse strand, counting down.
TGCTTTGGTCAGTCCCTCTTGATTTCAAGGCAGTGCTGCATTATAAATGCCTTTGAGTCTTTTTGTTTCCATTCCAGTATACTGCTCCCTCCCCTAGAGAAATAAAAACACTGTAGCTTCCTTAAGCCCAAGAGAGAATTCAAATAAGAATATAAATAGCAGAGATTTGCATGAGGAAACATCCAGATGACTGAGCTGAACTCTATTCACTGATCCTTAAACTAATGTTGTGGGGAGAAAGGAAACTGAAGAACATACACAGTACTGCTGTCTGGTGGGGCTTTTATTTATTTATTTATTTTTTAAATAATTTATTTTTAGTTGCTCAGCTTTTGGTTGCCCAACTAAAAACATCTTGAAAGGGGGCTCACTTTTTTTCAGAAACAGCTGAGCTTGCATCTTAAAAATCAAGCCCCATGGGGACCTAAGCATCAAGTAGTCCATAGTCACTTGTCCCTTCAGAACTCTGTCGGCTGTGTGGCATGTTTCTATGATAAAAGCTTATGGAGGCTTTTTCTGTAGAAAGAAAGTTCATAAATAAAGATTTCTTCTCACTTCACTTCTAGATCCCACTCTTATAAAATGAAACAGGTTCAGAAATGTAAAATGTGAGGAGGTTACCAATACTGCACATCTCTCCGATAAACTCCAGCCGACTCCTATCTCTATGCTTTGATTACTTTCCTTTCCTAACCTCCCTCCCTTCTGTGTTTTTTTTTTTTTTTTTTTTTTTTTTTTTTTTTAATATCTGCTCAGGTTCTTAGTCAGCATGTCCTCCATGGATGGGCTCATTAAATTTCTCCTTCACCTTCATTATTTCTAGGCTACCGTAACAGGATTTTTCTATATTGTACAGGGGTGGAATTCTCCCCTTGAATAAGTGGGCTGGTCTCCCATTCGCTTCAGGGGGAGTTAAATTTTTCCCTCAGAACCCTATGTTCCAAACAACTTTAGCACATGATAGATCCACTTAATATCTATCTCCTTGCTGGTACAGGATAATAAAGGAACACCAAAAGCTATTTACCTGCTATTAGAAAGCTATTCTCCAAGACACTCTTACCATTTTAATTTTAAGAGCTTCTGTCCCCTACAAACTGTGATAACCACCCTGCACAGGACAGCCTGTTGTATATGTACTATTATAAAATGAGTCAGGGAGACAGCATAATGTTAACCAGAGTAGTGCGGCAATCCAATACAATAGCATTACTAGTCTTTGTCACATGCACATTAAAGCAAATGCACTCCCTAGACACACTGAGAGGAGTGGCCACAAAAGCCATGCAAACCTCCTAAAATTCCAATTTAACTACTGATAACTGGGAATCAAAACCAAAATCTTAGAACTATGCTAATATAACTCCAAGTGTATTTGCTTTGTGGTAGTGGTCCAAGGAATTGACAATGCTAATAAAATATAAAATACACACGGGATTCAAAGTTAAAGCTTTTTAAAAGGTAGTTTCTGCATCAGCGAAGTGCTATCGATTTGGGGCCAGACTTGTCTGTCTGTTCAGGTGCAACAAATTGGACTGAGAGAAGAATTTGTCCCTTAATGGTGAAACAAAGTTACTATGATCATTAAGCTAGTATGAAAAAACAAGTGCCTTTCTGCTCTAAGATCTGGTGGCTGTGGTTCAATGTTGCTATTGGTAGGAATCAAAAATGGAGACTTGAATGTAAATGTTCATCTCTTAAACAACATGGAATCTAACACGAGCAAAAAAGCTCATTGTCTCATAGAAGCAACACTTAATGCAGCTGCAGAGCTTTTTCTAGTGTTGCTTTCTGAATTTCTGGAAGGGACAATGTCCCCAAATCATCTTGGTGAGCAATGTAGCATGGCTTTGAAAGTGGTGGGGGGAACAAATGGCAGGAAAGGCCAAGTGGCTATGTGTCTCTTTAAGACTTGCATCACAGTCTCTGTTCAGTTTAAAGTGGGCGAGGGGAGAGGGAGGAGGTAATCTAGCATCGTGACATTTCTTTGAAATGACACACTTTTTAAAATCAAAGTGTGAAGCTCTTTGGCATAAAGGTCAGGAGTACAGCTTTTTTGTAACAAAAATATAGATATGAACAGATTTCCCCCAAAATTACTACTTCTACAAAAACAAAATTACACCTCCCTGCTAGTGACAGTATTAAAACATACACTATACATCTAGAACTGGCTGAAAAACATTGGCAGAGGATGGTGCAAACTTTTTTTAATTAATCCCCTCTTTACTGAAATGAACATATTTCAACCAGATCTAGGTACATCTAAAGGAATTGTTTAAGACTGGGACCTGATAAATTTGCTTTACACAAGAAATTATGTCCTGTTACAAGCATAAACACTAAAACTCTTTAACGTTTCTTTTGTTAAGGAGAGTAGTGCTTTGTCTTTAACATCGGATAATCCAGTCTTGTCCAGGTTAGTCTCTGTATATACTTAATTCTTAAATAAATTAACCAGACCTGTCAGATCATGAATGTCTGAGTGTTTTCCTGTCTTGGCAGTGAACATTCAACACCATTCCAAGAAGAAGATATTACATCTTCTTTGGAGAGAGCTATATCAACTGGTAAGTTCTTAAAGTGGAAGCACAGTGATCCATGAATTTTGTCTGAAAGGTTTGAATAAGATTCCTTTGAGTATATGCAGCTTGTTAGTAGTAATGGCTCTGCCTTCTATTGCCTCCTATTATAGAATTGCTCGCCATGGAGACACAATTGTCTGAGGCTTCGTGGGCAAAAGACGAAGACACATCAACCTGTATAGCAATGAAGAAAAATAAAGATAAGGATCTGAATGATAATGTATCAGGTATTGTAGCTGCTCTGAAGATTTTATCATGTGATGGGGAAACTGCTTGCTTCCAACATATCTTTTTGAAGTGAGGAAGTTGAGTAAGAATTTGTGCAACGCTCTCTGTCTACATTATGTTCAGAATAAAATAACTGTTTGGCCTGCAACTGCTTCCAGATTTCACTGGGGCTCTGCACAAGTATAGGGCTTTGCCTGGGCAGAGACCATTGCAGGATTAGGGCTTAGGACACTGCAAAAAGGGGCATGTAGAATGAGTTGGTAAAGGTGATTACTCTCCTGCCAGGGCTGGTAATCCAGGCACCTTTCATAAGCATTACATTTAATGCAGCTTTTCTGAAAATGTGAACGAATGAAAAAGATTCTAAAACACTGTGCCACATGATCCGTTGAAGGGAAATGGGGAAACATCAGTCAATCTATGTCAAACTTGAGCAGCCCAAAACACTGGAGAGAAGTTGGGTTGGGGAGAGAGAGAGGGAAGAGTTCAGACACTTCCCCCAGAACACCTTTCAAAATCTTTAATCATCTGACTAGCTCTGTTAAAACAAATGGAAGAAGAAAAGTGCGAGTTTTCATTAAGGGGTCAAGCAACACTATTCTCATCTCTGTTCCTGAATGTGTTTCCTTCACTTAGTAAAACAAATGGCCCTACTTTTCTCCTTGAGTACACACAAGCCTAAGTTAAGGAAAATCGTACATATACACCATATATATTTTTAATAAAAGCTGACTTAGAGTACACTGCACAGAATAGCAGGGAACACTTGTTTTAAATATCAATTTGTAATTTGGAATGCACTTCTAGAATATGCTAATTTAGTCAGTAATAGACCCCAGAGATGTCATTCTTTTTCTGAACATTCATCTTCCTTTGGGCTGGGTTCTGAAGTCTCTAATTTTATATGCCAGATTTAAGGTATTTGTTTCTTCACTAGTAATTTTCCTTTCTAATTTACCCTCATGAACTTCTTCTTGGAAAAACAGACCAGCATTGCTGAAGATATTTCACTTGGCTTATCAATGACTGGGAAGCACACAATCTTTAGCATAGAGCCAAAATGGGATAGGATGGCAGAGCTATGCCCATAGCTTGGATCCTATTAGTGCTAGTTGAAATCTCAATATCCAATTGTCCTGTCTCTTCCAGGTGGTATTAAACTGTCAGCACTCCACTTCTATCTAAGACACCACTATATGTATGCAGAATATAGAGGCAGGGAGTTATTGGTGGATCTCTACTGTTGCTTTCAATAGTGCCAACCATAATGTCTATTGCCTTTTGAAAGAATAAGATAGGCTTTGTAGGACTGGTTCGTTTGTTTGTTACTAGTGTTAATTCAGTGTAAAAGAGAGAATTCTAGAAGTCCAGTTGTCGATCCCACCATTGACCATGTTACACATCCTGTTTCTTTGGTTTGGTTTGTTCTAATATAGACTTGTTTTGTTAATTTTTAAAAGATTCTTTGTAGCCAGAACTGCCATTGCAGGAGACATGAACTCTTGGAATTGCCCTTTGTGTTGTGATGCTTTGACTCAATAAATGTGCCATAGCAGCACTGCCTGTGCTTTCTACAGCACTCTGTGCTGCTGGCTTTTAAAGGCCTCTTTATTGCATTTTCTTCTGGTAATTACTATGGGGTGGGGTGGTATGAGAGAGCAGTGGTGGTTTCTGCTTTAGAAATCTAGTTAATAGGTAACATTTGTTCATCTTTGAAATCTTTACATCCACTTTCTGGAATCTCTCTTCAGGTACGGATCTGACAACTCAAAATGAATTTTGCCCCATCATGGAAAATCGCAAAACTACACCTGAAAAAGAATTACAGCTAGATCTGGTAAGAGCTCTACTAGACTGCTAAAGTTCTAGGAATGCTGGCATGTGCAACTCACTGGCTTTAGCTGTAAGAGAAAGCAGGGAATGCTGAAGTGACAGATGGGGTGGCTTGAGAAACAGATTGCTTGGTATGTCTGAAAAGTCCCACACTGGAAAACCTACCTAGGATGAAAGGGGCAAGCACCACCATGGCTTGGACTCCCCTTCCAGGGACTTCACTACCAGTTCCTTGGCTGGTGTCAGTTGGATGCCAAAGAAGCTGTGCTGATTTACATGAGCTGAGGATCTAGTCCAGTGATTCCTCTCATGGGTTCAGGCCAGATGGGACCGGCTTGGTGGTGGTTGGTTTTGTTTTTTTTCCTGCCCATCCTGGCCTACTTTAAATTCTCTCTGTCTCATGTTCTAGCATAGTAATCTAATTGCTTAAGAAGTTCTAGATAATGTCATTTCCTGAGTTGTTTTCAAGGTAACTTGAGCCTTCTCCAAGGAAGACTTAAACTGCTTTAGGGAGGGGAAGCCTTTCAACCCATTCAAGATCTAGTTTCCATACATGGCGGTGGCAGCAGTATAAAGTATCTGATTAGTTCACACAAACCCACTGTAGAACTAGAGTACCGTCATCATAGCTGATCTTTATTGTCAAGTATTTGTGGCAAGTTTGTATAACTTCTCTCTCAACCATTTTTAGGAGACAGATGGGGAAATGGAAGCTATTAAAGAGCAGAGTGAACAAGTGTCTGCTACAGTTTCTGGTAGAAAAGGTAAGTGGTCTTTACTGAAATTCACATCACTTAACACATAGTGCATGCTTGGTTAGTGTACCAGTAAAACACATTGGTCTTAAACCTCAAATATTTAAATATTCTTATCCCTAATTTCTTTGTGTTTTCTGTACAACAGAACTATTGCTTGTATGTGGAACAGACTATCTTAATGCTTAACTATGATGGGGAAACCTCTTAACTGTGTGTATAATGCAACATAAAACCCTCTCTGAAACCAGGATGAGGAAACTGCTTTCAATATGAGACAGCAACATCATCTGTAGTTTTCAACTGGGTGTGAAGAGCTGATGGACCACTGAGCAGATCATGTTTGTTACAGGAATGATGGTCAATTCTGATACCATAGTGACAAGAATGTCCCAGGTTCCTACCAGGGTACAAGCAGTTGCCAACACACAAACCTAAGATTATTGGTCATGTAAAGAGCTGACAGCTATATAAACTTTTTTTACCTTGTATGTCGTGCTTATTATAGTCTCCCTTTGGAGAGGGAAGCAGCTTTGTCAATTTTATGTTGTGTAAACTTTTTAAAGTGTTTGTCATTAGACATTAAAATGGAGAGGAACAGAATGTTATCCTACAAAGACATGCTCTTCTTCCACCTCCTACCAGCACTGGTCTAATCCAACTGTATTATCCCTTGGACAGGAACGAGAACTCCTTAGGGCAGTCTCCAAACAGGCCAAGCTTTTACTGCACCCAATGATATCCTAATGCTAACTACGATACTTGGATCCCCTACTCCAACAGGGATATAAAGCAACTTCTTTCAACCCATCAAAGCTTTGGGCAGTGTAAGAATCTGAAAGATGGGTGGCAGTTTCTACTGAATCCAGGCTGACTTTCCCTTTTTAGAAGTGCCTCACCTTTAGCCTTGGCTGTGCCCACCCAAGTGCTGATCCTTACTGAACTATTAATAGTGAGTTTGGGAAGGTTTCTATAATGCTTATCTTGAAGTAGTGGGTTGTAGAGAGGAGGTTGCAGTGGGGACTGAAAGCAAAACCGAAGATCCAACTCCTGCAAATTCAGATCTGAACTTCTGTAGTTAAGGCCACAAACTAATCAAACAAGGACTGACTCTTTGGGGTCTTGGCCATTGACAGGAAATACTAATGAGCTGCTTGTTGACTTTTTTAACCTAGTTCTAATGCACATTGATGCTGCTATTTCTATTACTAAACAATAGTTCAACCCAAGTCTTGAAGCAGTTTTTCCCTCTTGGGACTGCACTTTTAAGTCTTCCTTAAACTCCTCTTTTTAAGGACAGTTTATTCCTCAACCTAACAACTAAAATTTTGTGTATTGTCTCTCTTTAATTATCAGGGGATTCTTCTCCCACTATGACTGGCCTTAAAGTGACCAAAACCAGACAAAATGACAAGTATGTATCTCATGTAATCTGATGCCCACTTGCATTTACTTCGCACTATGCTCTTCTTATGTGGTTATTCCTTTTCCTCCTACAGTGTTTCTCCTAACGGGAAGGAGATGGAGGTGAGTCTTAACTACTTGTATCCTTAAATATTTCAGCCAGTAGAACTCTTTCTAATGGGCCTTTCTTTCTGAAATTCAGGTAAAGCATTTTTCAACGTACTGAGTGGTTTTAAAATTAACCTTCTGCCTCCCCTTAAATTAATGAAATTAATCCTTGACTTAGGTAAATATTCATGCCAGTGGTGTTATCAGCCTTCCATGTCCAATTGAAGCCCCCTGTGTGCTAGCTGTGAAGGGGATGAAACTGAAGGATTCAGAGGATGAAACTGAAATCTATTTATCAAAAGATGCTCATAAGCAGTGCAGGAAAACAGGGCAGAGGAGGAAGGCTATAAAAATGAAGAGACTCTTGTCACTATATAAACTTTTGGGTTTGAATTTTCTCTACTGGTGTCATTTTGTGGAGGAAGGAGAGTTCTGGCCTAGACACAAGCTTCAGCCTAACAAATGTGCTAACAGTACAGTTCATGTTGCCAGGCACAATTGTTTAATGTTGCCTTTCCCAACAGGATGGACTATTGGGGATGCAGACAGAGAGAGAGAAGCTATTCTGGTGGTAAACTAATTACCTATCACTAGAGATGGGTAAAGTTGCATTTTTTTTTTTTTTTTATTCAAAGCCTGTTGGGGAGGGTTCAGAACTGGTGACCTCTCCTACAACTCCTCCTGTCATACATTAGCAATAGCTATTGAGTCTCTGAGGTAACTTTTAGTACTGAATATACTTCAGTGTTGCCTGGTCATGACTTTCTTTTTAATCTCTCTCCCCCTGCAACAGGCAGAGTTTCTCAGATTGTCTCTGGGCTTTAAATGTGACTTGTTCACCTTGGATAAGAGAGTGAGGCTTGAAGAAAGGTCCCGAGATTTGGCTGAAGAAAACTTGAAAAAGGAGATCATGAATGGGCTGAAGCTGTTGGAGGTTAGCAATGAATGAGATTGGAAGGAGGGAGGGTACAAGTGGCCTGAGAGTACATTTTAATCATAGATATATGGGACTGGAAGGAACCTAAATAGGTCTTCAAGTCCAGCTGGCTGTGCAGAAGTAGGACCAAATATACCCAGACCATCCCTGACAGGAGTCTGTCTGGCCTGTTCTTAAAAACCTCCAGTGACGAAGATTCCACAACCTTTTTTAGAAGCCTATATGTGGACATACTGAACACAGTGCGCCTATTGAGGCCTCACCAATGCCAAGTAGAGTGGGGCAATTGCCTCCCTTTTCTTGCATAAACACCCCAGTTAATATAGCCCAGAATGTTAGCCTTTTTTTTCAACTGCATTACACTGACTCCTATTCAATTTCTAATCTACTATAACACCCAGATCCTTTTCAGCATTATTACTGCTTAGCCAGTTATTTCCCCATTTTGGCTTTGTCCATTTGACTTTTCCTTCCGAAGGATAATACTTTACGCTTGTCTCTACTGAATTTTATATTGATTTTTAGACCAATTCTCCTATTTGTCAAGGTAATTTTGAATTCTATTCCTGTCCTCCAAAGTACTTGTAACCTCTCCCAGGTTGGTGTCAGCCACAAACTTTATAAGCACATTCTCCTCTCCATTATCCAAGTAACTAATGAAGATATTTATCACATCCTCCCAGTGTGACCACAAATGAAAGACTACTCAAAGAGTAGTCATCAGTGAACCACTTGCACATCCAGGTTATAGTAACTTCACTAGAGAACTTTCAGCAGTACTGCTGCTGAGAGATCTCTCCCGTCAGCTTAATTAATTCACCCCCAATGAGTGGTGGTAACAGCTCTCCTGCTGATATAGTGCTGTCCACACTGGCATTTAGGTCGGTATAACTTATGTCATTTGGGGGTGGCTTATTCTCACCCCTGAGCGACCCAAGTTATACCAATATAAATGGTAATGTCCACACAGCCTTACTTAATGTAAAGTTTTCGCTGCAATTTATTTTTGGATTTGATAACATAGTCAAAAAACATGACTCTTGTTTAGCACTGAGGTTCTGTTTTTATATATATACATAACACACACTGAAGAGTTTTTATACAGCAACAAATGGGAAGTTCTCCTATTCTGGGTGCTCTTGTAGTGAGCTGATAAAAACCATAAGGTGAACGTCAAGGTTACAATTCTTAGCTGATGTAAATCAGCATAACTCCTTTATTTTTTCCAGTGGTGCTGTATTTAGTTACAACTGATTATCTGGCCCTAACCTATTTGATTATGCAAACAGGTACACCCAAGCAGAATCCCATTTAGGTGTGATCGCTTCCTTTGCAGAGTAACATTCGCTCCACAAGCCTCTGGAATGGCATCTCACTTATTTACTAATCATCGGCACTGTTACATTTCTCTCTTCTTTCCTCCCCACTTCTCCCCCTCTGCCCATGAACTTCTTAGTCTCTAGCACCTTTGTGTGATGAAGATAACCAAGCACAGGAAATCATTAAGAAGCTGCAGAAAAGCTTGCAGTTCCTTAGCCAGTATGCTGCCAGACTTGCTAGTAGAGCAGAGATGTTGGGAGCCATTAATCAGGTAATCTGATTCAATTACTGCTTTATGTAAAGTACGGAAGCTTTCTTTAGTCTAAAACTAACAGATTCCACTCAGTATTTGTAACTGAACTTCTATTTTATACAGTACACAATTCACTGGAACAAAATTAGTAAAAAGCATTGTCATGTTGGTTATCTGCACACTCATTCGTATCACTGTAACATCTAGGAACCCTATTCATGGACCAGGATCCTATTGTGGTAGGTGCTGTACAAGTAAAACAAAAGCAGTCCCTGTCCCCAAAAGCCTACACTTTAAATATAAGACAAGATACACCAGTTGGATAGACAGATGGGTACGGTGAGATAATATCCATCAGACAGGCAATGGTCTCAGCGCACCAGTGGCATAACCATTGTCAAGTTTTTATAGGTGTCATGAAAAAGGGGAGGTTTTAAGGAGGACAAAAATGAGTTTTGCAGATGTTTACAGGAAGCATCTCCCAGGCATGAGGGACAGTATGGGGAAAAGCATGAAGGTGCTTGAAAACTTAACAAGTGGGAGATGGAGATATTGTGCCCCCTCCCCCTTACTCCCAAGACCTCCTCCAGTCTCATCACTCAGGTTCATTTTATTTGGCATACAGCAAAGCTATATGGAGTTGATCAGGCTAAAGCAGCAGGGATGGGTATAGGGTGTATGCACATCCAAAGTTGCAAGCAACTTCTCCTTGTGTACATTTCTACCAACACTAGAACACATGCTTTCCTAACTACGTTGCATCACATGCTTTGGGATTGACTTGTTTACTCTGCAGGAACCAATCCCTGTACCTGTCTATACTGTGTGCATGCATGATCTGCTTTTTACATCCTCGGACATTCCAGGATTATCTTGTCCACTGTAAATGGTATCCAGGTGTTCCTCCTCATCTCCGCTAATACAGAGATCTCATCTCTAGTCTACTGATCCATTTAACTTCCCAATCATACCCACTAAAAATGAGGCAAGTTACTTATCATAGATATGTAGAACTGGAAGGGAGCTCAACAGGTCTTCTAGTCCAGTCCCCTGCACCAAGACAAGACTAATTATCATCTAAATTGGTGGTTCTCAAATTTTTGTACTGGTGACCCTTTTCACATAGCAAGCCTCTGAGTGTAGACTCCCCCCTCATACATTAAAAACACTTTTAAAAAATATATTTAACACCATTATAAATGCTGCAGGCAAAACGGGGTTTGGGGTGTTTGATGACAGCTTGCAACCCCCCATGTAATAACCTTGTGATCCCGAGGGGTCCTGACCCCAGTTTAAGAACCCCTGATCTAAATCATCCCTGACAGATGTCTAACCTGTTACTATCATGTCCAGTTACTTATGTCTTGGCCAACATGGGCAATCAGGCAGAAATCAACATCTCAATAGTGAATGAGAGATGATAGGTCATGAAGGGCCTTGAAACTGCAGACAGGCAGCTTGTGTTTTGATAGAGAAAGTGGAGTTAGTGGATTCAGAAAGGCGATGTGGTCAAAGAAATCTGCTAGGAAAATGATCTATGCAGCAATGCTCTGAATGGATGAGTGAGGCAAGATTGAGAAAAGGAAGCTGCTGTGATCAAGATGTGAGATGAGACCCTGGACAAGAGTGTTTGTTGTGTGGATGGATATGAAAGGCCGTAATTTAGAATGATTATGTGGGTGGTTTTACTCAAAGCATAATTCAATGTCCTGAAGAACTAATGTCTTTCACTCAGTATTGCATTTACTTTGCTAGGAGAGCCGTGTCAGTAAGGCAGTAGAAGTGATGATTCAACATGTGGAAAACTTGAAACGCATGTATACAAAAGAGCATGCAGAACTTGAGGAGTTGAAACAGGTCTTGCTACAAAATGAAAGATGCTTTCACTCCTTTGGGGATCAAGGTAATTGTTAAACCTAAGCATATTTTCATTTCTTTTCTAAGGGCTTGTCTACATCAGAAAGTTGCAGCGCTGGTGAGGGAGTTACAGCGCTGCAACTTTGAAGGTGTACACATCTGCAGGGCACCACCAGCGCTGCAACTCCCTGTTTGCAGCGCTGGCCGTACTCCCGTTTTGTCTCGGGTGTAGAGGATCCAGCGCTGGTGATCCAGCGCTGGTAATCCAATGTAGACAGTTACCAGCGCTTTTCTTGACCTCCGTGGAAGGAGGAAGCCTCTGGTAATCAAGCTGGTTTCCTTTCCCGGTTTGCTCTCTCGGTCCCGGAGCCACCCAGCAAACCGCAGGGAAGGAGACCTGCTTGCTCGGGGTTCCGGGACCGAGAGAGCAAACCGGGAACGCCGCGGTTTGCTCTCTCGGTCCCGGAGCCACCCAGCAAACCGCAGGGAAGGAGACCTGCTTGCTCGGGGTTCCGGGACCGAGAGAGCAAACCGGGAAAGGAAACCAGCTTCACCGCGGTTTGCTCTCTCGGTCCCGGAACCCCGAGCAAGCAGGTCTCCTTCCCTGCGGTTTGCTGGGTGGCTCCGGGAACGCGAGAGCAAACCGCGGCGTTCCCGGTTTGCTCTCTCGGTCCCGGAACCCCGAGCAAGCAGGTCTCCTTCCCTGCGGTTTGCTGGGTGGCTCCGGGACCGAGAGAGCAAACCGCGGCGTTCCCGGTTTGCTCTCTCGGTCCCGGAACCCCGAGCAAGCACGTCTCCTTCCCTGCGGTTTGCTGGGTGGCTCCGGGACTGAGAGAGCAAACCGCGGCATTCCCGGTTTGCTCTCTCGGTCCCGGAACCCCGAGCAAGCAGGTCTCCTTCCCTGCGGTTTGCTGGGTGGCTCCGGGACCGAGAGAGCAAACCGCGGCGAAGCTGGTTTCCTTTCCCGGTTTGCTCTCTCGTCCCGGAACCCCCCTTGAAGCCGCCCAACAGCGCTGCAGTGTGGCCACATCTAACACCACTTGCAGCGCTGGTTGCTGTAAGTGTGGCCACTCTGCAGCGCTGGCCCTATACAGCTGTACTAATACAGCTGTAACAACCAGCGCTGCAAAATTTTAGATGTAGACATGGCCTTAGTCACTGTCATCAGTTGAGCCCTTCAGCTTGTATTTATAAAGCTGCTTGACCTCCTTGGATAGGAGGTGCTATATAAATGCTTTATCTCCTGTACAGTTATGATACTGAATTGTAAATGCATAGCAGAAGAAAAGCTTATTGATAGTCCTCAATTGGATGATTATTGGAAACATTTAAGGGCAACTATAACTTCAGACTTGTAAGCAGACCTCCTGAATCTCTGAAAGCATCTCCCATTTCACCCCTGGAGTAGCAGTCCTCTTTGGAAGGTGCAACATAGGCTGGTGAACTCTTCTCTTGTATGCAGTAAATTACAGATTGGATGCTCATTTTAATGTACATCTAGTCAATCTTCAGTGACCTGAGTTCAGAAGTTCTAAGCTTTTGAGACTCCAATGAGAGTTGGAGGTTTTTGGCACTCTGAAAATCAGAACGCATTTCTTTAAATTTAAAAGATCCTAGTCTTGTGGGCACAACACACAAATCCTTGCAGAAGCTCTTTAACCAAGAAGGAAGGAGTAAAAATTGGCAAGGCAGAGTACTCCATCTTGTAAAAAACGATCTAACTTGGTAAAGATGAAGTAGAACTTAACCAGACATTGTTAATGAGCCCAGCAGAAGTGACCCCTCCTGCATAGGGCATGCACCGTTAACTAGCTTAGCTAGTTTGAGCTAATGGTTACAAGTCTCTAGCTGTTTCCTGTATGTATGTATGTATGTATGTATGTATGTATGTATGTATTTATTTATTGGCAATTTTTAAATTTCTTTTTAGAGAGAGCAGTGGGTGAGATGAACGCACCCACCTTGTAGCCATGTTTGGCCCAGCATATTAGAGACACAACACTGATTTGTTTTTGACACTTGCTGTTTGGGCTTTTTCCCCCAGAGATGCTTAGCTGCTATAAACTTAAATAGGACTTGCAGGTCAGACCATCTGGCTCTGTTCCACAATGGTAATCTTTAAAAGTCTACTTACAATATCATTTCCTCTTTACAGATGAATCTACAAATAAAAAACTTCCAAGTTCTCTCAACTTCAAGGTATCAGTACCACTGAAATTATAAAAATAAATGGAATGCTGTGTGCTCTTCAGAACTGCCTTGTACATGTACTCCACTGGGGCGTGACATCCACATGAAACCTGTAGCTATTGGGCTCTCTGTAACTCCCTAAACTCACAAAAGCAAACTAATTTGATCAGACAACTTTTCCCATTGAAATGTTAGCGTAACAATTCAATGTGCTGCTGTAAGTGGGTCCATAATCTCCCATGGTTTTGAGGCCCATCTCTCTCTTGAGTTCAAAAACTATTGCTCTCATGGGGTCCTCAATAATTAAGGCTTCAAAATAGAGGTCTTTTACATACTGAGCCAAGAGATATCTAAAAGCAATGTGGAAAGTTGGCAATAGGATCCATATTTTGTGCTCCAGTAGGTTAACTTAAGACCACTTTAAATTTCAGAATTTGCAGTAGCAGATATACATGCATTTTCTAATCTGGAAAATAACCTACATATAGTGTGTGTGTGTGTGTGTGTGTGTGTGTGTGTGTATATGTATGTATGTATATATATGTATACTTTTTTTTTTTTTTTTTTAAAGAAAGCATACTTGAAGTACCACATCTGGGGTTATTACTGGGTATCTTCTTAGTGTTTATATGAACCAAACATCAACTTTTATAAATCTACACCTCCAATTAACATGCCTAAAACTAGTGGTTAATCTAACCAATGCATAATAGTTGTTAATAGCTCTTCTTCGTGTAGCCAACATCATCCCTACGAAGAGTCAGTATTGCAGCATTGCCCAGGAATATTGGAAACGCTGGTATTGGTTTGCCGCTGGTAAGTAAGGGTTGTCAAAGGGTGACTGTTTTCATTCTCAAACTTGTCAGGTCTACTACGTTTGCATTTTACCTTCCTTTAAAGGCTCAATTATATGAAACTGATGAAAATGAAAGAAGTGACAAATTCAACAGACGATCAAGCAGTTGGTAAGGCTACTTGAGTTTTTTGTTTTTAAATGGGCCTTAATTTTTTCAACTTCATATTGGCTGTAGTAAACCATTCCACTGGATAGCTTACTACTTTTTGGAAGTAAGGTTTACATAGCATAGACATTTACAGCATTAAAGTTCAGCTTTTACAGCCACACCTGAGTGTCCACATCAAGTGGCCTGATCTGCAAATTTAAGAGGTTCAGAGCTCCCATGGACTTCAAGTGTAAGAACATGAGAATTTGAAAATCTGGCATCTTATAGTTTGTGCTTAAATATGAAACTGGGAGTCAAACTTGAAAAATATAGGCCAAAATCTTCATAGCCTACTCCAACATAAATGAGCATGCAAGATAGAGAGAAATGAGCACTGAAGTTATTTTCTTTACTATGATCTGAAAGCTTTAGCTGAAGTACTTATTTTCAAGTGTGTACGTTTGGCAGGGGCCGACTGGGATCAAAACAAAATGAGAAGCGTCCTTCATTGCGACGATTTATTAGCACGTATTCCTGGACAGAGTCTGAGGAAGAACAGTCTGAAACAAAGTAGGTCTTGATTACTTAACCTCCAAGGCTTTAAGGTGGGCTTGCTTCTTCCCCTTGACACCATGTTGCACATCCAAGCTGTTATAAACTGGAATACTTACTCTATTTATAAAAATATGCCTATTGATTGCTCACCAGGAAAGTTAATTCTAACACTTACTTGCAGAACCAAACAATCAGAACCACCAGTTGAAGAAATACAAGAAGACAAAGCAAGGAAGTTAAATGTTACTGAAAGGGGGAAAAATCCATCAAAATGGACTCTAGGATCAGCGTAAGTTTCTCAACTGCAAACATGAATTTCTGTAAGGGGAAGTCGTGATCAGGTGGAGGACACTGGAAGAGGAAGCAGAGTAGTAATCTTGACTTTTTATTGATGCTGCCTACTTTGAAAGGCGGACTTTAAGTAATCTAATTAGCAGGTTAAAGCTCTACTTTTGGTACTAGTCAAGAACAGAATAACTTCTACTCTTACAAGCTCACAAATTCGTCTTGAGATGTGATCCCTGGCAGTGTGGTGCTCCTGCCTCAGCACTGCCCTTAGAGATCAAAGCCTAAGTACTTAACTAGTCTGGATAGTCCTGTCATTCTAAATTTACAGAGAAAGTTATTGGACTATACATTACATTAAACCCTCTTGTTGCAGAAAAAATGGCTGATATTTACAATGCCTACTAGGAGATTTAGCCAGACAATTTCCATTAACATGAATGGAATGTGTGAAGAAATCCCATATTTGGCTTGGAAAATGCAGAGTTTTTGTGGCTCTTCAGAGTTTTATATAAAACATCTTTTAGCATCTACTGCTGACCAGAGCCTGCATTCTAAACCCAGAATATAACATGCCACTGTAGCTAGCTATTAATACAATTTATATTCTGGATTAGTGGTCAGACAATATGATAGTTAAACCTTGAAGAAAAGCATGACTGTGCTATGTTTTTATGGCTTCTTCACAGTTGCAACATAACGTCATCGTGGGCATCTCATCTGAAGACTTCCTTCTCCACGGCTAACAAAACTCTCTGGATTTCTCTTACCATCATTGTACTCCTTGCTGCACTCACAAGCTTCCTCACAGGTCTCTCTCTCCAAAGACCTGCAGATGCTGCCCCTGTGGGAACTGGAAGTTCCTGGACATCACTACAACAGCTGCTGTGGCCATATACTGAACTTCAACACAATGGACCACCACCAGTATAACACACACTCTGTATTTTAATTTGTAAATCTTTCTTTTTTCCCCCTGGACTTCCTGTTTTGACTCCAATTTGTGTTTTACATCAACTAGTGTAAACATAGCTCTCAGGTTTAGAATTACTTAACTTTCTAATATGATTTGAGGTAGTATATTTAAACATTTATTTTTGAAGCTTTTTAGACTATACTTAACTTTCAATGGTAAAACATTTTGAAGCATGATTTGGAAATGCAACTTCCCCCTCTGACAATAGAAGACTGACTATCTTCCCAAATGTCTGAATCCTGTTTAAGATTAGAACAACTTAAAAATAGCCATTTCTCCTTTTTTGAAGTTTGTAATAAATGGGTCTAAATATGTAGTTACTAGAAAGTAAAGAATTTTATTCACAAAAACAAACTTTTATGCATTTTTAGGCATTTGTTTTGATTTGCATGTGAAATGACAGACATCAAAGGCAATTTTATTGACCGAGTTCTTGATGCTCAATAAAGTTAATTTAAAATATTGGCTTAAGAGTATGTTAACACTCTAGTAGCGATGAGCAATTGATATATAGCATCAATAAGTAGGCAACTGGCTTTCTTTACTTTTTCAATTGCTCCTTCACTGGCAAAATCTTTGAGCAGATGGTAGAGAGTAGAATGAAATTCAGTATTTTCTGCTAGGTCTTCTGAGAAGGCTTCACTAGTTTCACTGATTTTGAGCCTTTGTGCTCGCTGACCATTAAACATGTAAAGGGACCAGTCTTCATCTTTAATAGCATCTGTTTTAAGGTGTTCGCTCACCTACAGCAGAATGGAAGAATAAAGGTTGTAACATACTACCACACTTTCTATATAGATATAAAATTGAGGGAGGGAGGATGCTGAGACCCAGGCTTAATTCCGTGCTCCAGCAGAGACAGCTTGTGTAACTTTAGAGCTAGCCCTAGGTGTCTTGATCAGAAGAGGTAGGTGCCTGAGTCCAAAATTTAGATCCTCAAAACCCATACTCTTTCTACTGATTAAAATCTCCATAGTGTCAAATGTCAGTAGGCATGTACACCACTGCTTAAATCCTGATGCTGAGTATGTGACTTAGGGAAATGTCTAGTCTGAGCTCCTGCATTTGTCTGGCGGGGGCCCAACAGGCTAGATGTCCTTGATGTATCTCTATACAATGCTTACGGGATCAGGCCCTGCACAAAACAGCAGAAGTTGGTGTTTTATCCAATACTGCATGGGTTACAGCACTTCCAGTGGGAGGTGGGAAACCTAGATTCAAGCCCCCATCTCCACTCTGCCCCCACACTCAAGAGGAGCATGGATGCGAAACCTGGGTCTTTTGCAGCCTGGGTGAATGTGCTAATCACTGTTTTTTGGAGGTCAGGGGCCACCATGATTCTTTGTCAGAGCTGGCTACCTAGGTTTAGGCACCTAATTCCAGAAGAGAGGCTGTAAATTATAAGTGGTGACTGGACTGTCCCTCCCACCCTGCCTCAGGCACATACCCCTGTCCTCAGCATTTTGTATTGTATAATTTAGGTGGTTCCTCCCTCCAGCTTGTTGGCTTTTGTGGGTCCTGTTCTAGGTACCTAGGGCTCCCCTAGGAAGGCCAACAGGAATCTTGCATATGTAACTATTTGTCCCTATGCATCTAATAGCTCTAAACACACTGAGTCAAGTAACTCAAGATTCCAGGATTAACATCTCATATGTGACAGTTACTGTCAAACTATAAAAGGAAGGGTAACAACCCTCCTGTGTACAATACTATAAAATCCCTCATGGCCAGAAACACCAAAATCCTTTTACCTGTAAAGGGTTAAGAAGCTCAGGAAACCTGGTTGACACCTGACCCAAAGGACCAATAAGGGGACAGGATACTTTCAAATCTTGGTGGGGGGAAGGCTTTTGTTTGTGCTCTTTGTTTTAGGGGTTGTTTGCTCTTGGGACTGAGGGACCAGACATCAATCCATGCTCTCCAAATCTTTCTAAACCAGTCTCTCATATATTTCAAAGTTGTAAGTAACAGCCAGGCAAGGTGTGCTAGTTTTATTTTTGTTTTCTCAACCTGTAAATGTTCCTTTTTTGCTGAGAGGATTTTACTTCTGTTTGCTGTAACTTTGAACCTAAGGCTAGAGGCAGGGTTCCTCTGGGCTCTATGAATCTGATTACCCTGTAAAGTTATTTTCCATCCTAATTTTACAAAGATAATTTTTACCTTTCTTTAATTAAAAGCCTTCTTTTTAAGAACCTGATCAATTTTCCCCTGTTTTTTAGATCCATGGGAATTGGATCTGGACTCACCAGGGAATTGGTGGAGAAGTCTCTCAAGGCTACCCAGGGAGGGGAAGGTTTTTAGGGGGAAGAGAGTTTTCCAGATAACTCAAATCTGGATGGTGGCAGGGAGACCAGATCTAAGCTGGTAGTTAAGCTTAGAGGTGTTCATGCAGGTCCCCACATCTGTACCCTAAAGTTCAGAGTGGGGAAGGAACCTTGACAGTTACTATGAACAGTGTAGCTTCCCTGCGATTGGACAGAAGATAACTTAATCATAGCCATTCACTAATTCCTCTTGTGGAGTCATTGAAAGGTGGTGGTTGTGGTTAAAGTTGTCCATTGTGAACTGAGCATTTATTTATCCTTCATCAAATACAAGGAAAGGGTGGCAATATTGTACAGACTCATTTAATTGATAATACTGTTTTGTCTTAGAGCTCCAAATTTACTAAGGGCACTTAGTATCTAGCAAGTGAGAGTTACCAGCTGTTGTTCTGCACTGCCACGCATCTTACAGAACAGAATTACTCAACCTTGAGAAAAGGATACTGCGTATACTAGCTGGCAGGGGTAGGGGTAGGGGTGGGTGGGTGTGGGTGTGACTGCTAGTTTCCTGCCTCATCGGGGGGTAGGGGCTGTCATAACCAGATAGCTAAGGGTTAATGTTCTTTTACCTGGAAAGGAGTAACCTGAAACACCTGACCAGAGGACCAATCAGGAAACAAGACTTTTTCAAATCTGGGTGGAGGAAAGTTTGTGTGTGAGTCCTTTGTTCTTGTCATGTGCCTGTACTCTCTCGGCTATGAGAGGGATTTTTTCTGTCTCCTGCTTTTCTAATCTTCTGTTTCCCAGTTGTAAGTACAAAGAGATTGGGTTTGGGTTTTTTTGTATTTACATGTGTGTAGTTGCTGGAGTGTTTTGAATTGTATTCTTTTTGAATAATGCTGTTTATTCATATTTCTTTTAAGCAATTGACCCTGTATTTGTCACCTTAATACAGAGAGACCATTTTTATGTATTTTTCTTTCTTTTTATATACATCTTTCTTTTTAAGACCTGTTGGAGTTTTTCTTTAGTGGGGGACTCCAGGGAATTGAGTCTGTAGCTCACCAGGGAATTGGTGGGAGGAAGAAGTCAGGGGGAAAGTCTCTGTGTGTTAGATTTACTAAGCCTGACTTTACATACCCTCTGGGTGAAGGGGTGGGGGGGATTAGACCTCTCGGTACTTCTGTTTCCAGGACTGGAAATAGGGAGGGTGGAGTCCCTCTGTTTAGATTCACGGAGCTTGCTTCTGTGTATCTCTCCAGGAACCCAGGGAGGGAACACCTGGAAGGGAGAAGGGGGGGGGGGAAATGGTTTATTCCCCTTTGTTGTAAGACTCAAGGAATCTGGGTCTTGGGGTCCCCAGGGAAGGTTGTTGGGGGGACCAGAGTGCCCCAAAACACTCTAATTTTTTGGGTGGTGGCAGCTTTACCAGGTCCAAGCTGGTAACTAAGCTTGGAGGTTTTCATGCTAACACCCATATTTTGGATGCTAAGGTCCAAATCTGGGAAAAATGTTATGATAGGGCAAATGTACGAACTAGAATTGCAAGGGATTTATTATCTTTCAGTTGCAGCCTTTGGCTGCAGATAAATCTGCCCTACACACATGCCAAAAGAGCTCCTAGCAGGGAACAGAAAATAAGTGAGGCAGGATCTCCCTTCTCTAAGGGGATGTTAAAGATCTGACGCCTGAGGTCTGCGTGCAAGAGAGGAGCACTGGGGGCTGCTCTGACAGGAAGGCGAGCTCAGGTTACAGTAGGCAAATTAATAAAGCCATCGGTATCTAATGGATAACAGAGGAATCTGACTCGGCCTACCTTTTGAATGAAAATCCTTTTTGTACCCACCTATAGAGCTAGAGAGACCAGGTAGCCCTGGTCTGTGCTAAATTTTCATAACCAAGCTAACAGTTGTATATGCCAGGTGACCTGTAAAGCAGA
This sequence comes from Gopherus evgoodei, assembly GCF_007399415.2. Lineage (NCBI taxonomy): Eukaryota > Metazoa > Chordata > Testudines > Testudinidae > Gopherus > Gopherus evgoodei. Next base: position 241,583,463 of record NC_044322.1, on the reverse strand, counting down.
GTAACTGAAGACCCAAACAGATGCAATTTCAATACTCAAAAGACTGTTGTTTGGTGAATTCACCACAGGCCAGGCCTTAGAGAATCAGTGTAGTACACTAAGTTTTGTAAAACGTCCAAGAGCAGCTAAGCCTAAATTCTAAAGCTATTAAAACTACAAAGCCAGAGCACAGCTCTGAGAGGGGTCATGAACTAGCTGTAGTTCAATGTTGCTTATCTAGTTTTGTGTTACATTATTCTGGACTGTTTCTTTGGCCTAGGTCTAAAAGAGCAACCTTAAAAACTACTTGATCTTGACCAGATGCCAGATTCCACTTGCTCCAACTGAAAGCAAAAGCAGATGCAACCAGCGCCATTTGTTGATAAGATGTGACTTCTGCTAGTAGAGTCTGTAACATAAAGGGTACAAATCAGAGACCACAGATCCAACAAATCACACCGCTAGACTACTATACTGAAAGGCAAGCTGTGGTCAAAAGACAGTGGGCCAGATTCTGGTTCCTGCTCCTTTGGGTGGCTCTGCAAGCTGTCTTACACAGGTACCTGGGGGTTCTGGATGGTGTAGATCCACCTTTGTGCCAAAAAATGTTGTCTACAAGTAGAAAACTGGATTTTTATTTATTTTTATCTTTTTAAAGTAGTTCATAGCTGTCTCACCTTCTTGTTCACGCAGACATACTTGTAAGAGTAGTCTGATGGAAAAATGTTCACTCCAGCTTTCTTCAAAGCAACAGTCAGGTCAATTGGAGATGTCCATTTTCCTGTCAAGTGGGAAAGTTGTTCACTCCCATCCATAATTACTGAAGACAGCATACACTGATTATCCTGTTATACAATGCAATAAAACAAGTTTTACTGATTTAAAAACATTTAAAATATAATCTACTTTTTTCTCTGGATGCTAGGTCCAATAGTGACTACTTTATAAATACCTCTGATGCATATACCATCCCAGCACTACCAACCAATAGCAGCCAGGACCAAAATGTCAAATGGGGTGTGTGTGTGTGTGTGTGTGTGTATACCCACATACTGGGGAGGAGGCATGTTTGCTATTGCCTAGCACTTAATCTGCTCTGTTCATCCCTGCCTCTAGAATGTTCTCAGCCTCAAGAGTTTAGGATAAGTAGAGTGTCAGCACATTGCCACCATAGTGGATCTTAATTCAGCTGGCAGTTACCTGTCAAATTTTGAGGGTGACTAGAAGGTAGATTTGTATGTGTAATTCAGAGGAGGAGATTTTACACTGAGCAAGTAGCATTAAAATGAAGAGCTGCCTTTTAAGACTCATAAAATAAAGGGGGAAAGAGAGGTAATTTGTGGAGAGCTGTGCTTTGTAAGATGGCCCTGAATTTAACATAGGATGGTGGGAGCTGCAGCTATCAAAATACATTAATTAGAACTCTGTTAGCAGTATGCTGCCTGCTGGCCCTTCTGGGCAAAAACCTAAGCTAAAGCACCAGTTCTATTCCCTATTCTGCACCTTCCCAATTCCATGTAGGGGGGGGGGGTCAATACACAAATATCCTCAGGCTTTCATCCTGACTAGGGCAGCCTGAACTCAAACATTAGTTCTGATAATGGCCTAAATAACCAATGCATGTTATTGGAGTTGCATGTATCAAGACATTTACTGTACCTTAATTTGCATTTGAACTTCTGCAAAGGCTGTAACAATTGTGAAAAGTAATTCATCTGTGCCATTAGGTCTCAGTTCCCATGACTGGTATGGCATATTGAGGTGAGCATCCTGAATCAGTGTGATTGTATAAAAAGCATCCATCTCAAAAGAGATTTGTTTCTCTTTCATTTTGTACTTTATGTCACTGATACCATCAGTTCTCCATTGTTTGCCTAATTATATATTTTTTAAAAAAAAAAAGAGGAAAAAATTGTTTAGAGCTTTTGCTTTTGGTGGTGTTAGCACAACACATCACTTTGACCTTGGGTCAAGTGGTATACTGGGCTCTGGTGAATATTAGGCATATAATACAGACAATAGATGTCGAGAGAGAGAGTCTTACAATTGGTATCAAAATTTCTCCCTAGCCTAAAAATGAAAACATGGATGATGGTGCAGCTAACAGTCTGGGAGGTCATTTATAATAAATACTACTCGAATATTAATAGAGTCAAATTCCACTTTATTACATTAATGTAAATCAGGAATAACTTTACTGAAGGCCAGTGGGGTTACTTTGGATTAACACTGGTGTGAGAACAGTATTTGGCCTTTTAAATATACACCTCTACTCTGATATAACGTCACCCGATATAACACAAATTTGGATATAATGAGGTAAAGCAGCGCTCCAGGGGGGCAGGACTGCGCAATCTGGCAGATCAAAGCAAGTTCAATATAATGCGGTTTCACCTATAACGCGGTAAGATTTTTTTGGCTCCCAAAGACAATGTTATATAGGGGTAGAGGTGTATATGATTTGAAAGTAGAATTTGGCTCAAGATAGATTTATATACTGTAATCTAAATTTTCTAGCTGTAATTTTTCTCATAACCATCAATGGTGTACTGTTACACCGTTGAGACTAAAATAAATGGCACAGAGGAACTGTAGCACTATTGATGGTAAGTTAGTTCTATTCAAGCAGGCTATTGTAATTTGGTTGTTTGCACATTGAGAAAAAAAATGGTTAGTTACCTCTCATAACTGTTGTTCTTTGAGATTGTGTTGCTCATTCAATTCCATGTTGGGGTGTGTGTGTGTGTGCTCGCCCCATGCATGGGTGCCAGAAGTTTTTCCCTAGTGGTATTCACAGGGCCAGCTCTGGCACCCTCTGGAGTGGCACAGGTATATGCTGGTGTAAGAGGTGCCATTGCCCCTCCCACCCTTCCTTCAGTTCCTTCTTGCTGGAACTCTGACAGAGGGACAGCAGGGTGGGTCATGGAATGGACGTGAGCAACACATCTCAAAGAACAACAGTTAATGAAAGATAAGTAACTTTTTTTTTTTCCTTCGAGTGATTGCTCATGTCCATTTCATGTTAGGTGACTCGCAAACAGTGCCTCTGGAGCTGGGTCAGGAGCTCATGGATGCATTGATTACATCATCGCTCTACCGGAGCCAGCATCATCTCAGGCCTGCTGGGTGATTGAGCCGTGAAGGTAGGGACAGATGACTACATTGTGGCCCTGCAGATGTCCTGGATCAGGACATGAGCCAGGAGGCTGCTGATGATGCCTGTGCTCTTGTTGAATGAGCTGTTACTATTGGCAGCAGAGTAAAGAAGAACCACTGGTACAATTACTTGCTGAAGCAAGAGAATGTTCCAGCACCATCACTGGCAGAAAGAAGGAACTGAAGGTCGGGGAAGGGCTGCCAGTGCATGTGGCAAGCACACACACCTAACATGGAATGGACATGAGCAAGCACTGGAAGAAACAGAGCTGTCCTTAGCCATAGGCAGAACAGGCACCCGCCTAGGGCACCACTAGGTCTGGGGGCACTGCTCTGCTGGGAGCCCGGACAGAGGGGAAGCAGTGGAGCATGTAAGAGCAGGGCTCCTGGGTCCTAGAGAGAGCCGAATGCAGCACAGTCTGAGGGAGGGGATTGGCTGCGGGGGTCTCTGGGAAGGAACTCATCTGTGAGTGTGACTCTTTCCCCTGGCGTGAGGTGAGGCAGGCTCAGCGGCTCTGGCAGTATCCTTTGTTGTCCCCCATAACATCCATTCTTCTCCCCCCTGTCCCACGGAGCACCCCCCCTTTCTCCCTCCCCCCATGGAGCACCCCTCTCTCCCTCATCCCTTCTGTCAGGGATGGGTGGGGTGAGGTGCTGGGGTGGGGAGGGAAGGCTGGCTGGCTGCCTGCTGAGGAATGAAAGTGGAAGTAACTCACTTCCTCCCAGGCAGCCAGGATTGGAATGGTCACACAGGGCTGGGCTGGGGATAGCCAGATAGCATGTGTGAAAAATCAGGACAGGGGGTTGGGGTAGGGTGAGCAGATGGCCCACTTTTATAGGGACAGTCCCAATTTTGGGGTCTTTTTCTTATATAGGCTCCTATTCCCCCTCACCTCCCATCCTGATTTTTCACACTTGCTCTCTGGTCACCCTAGTTGGGGGTAATTGGTGCCTATATAAGACAAAGCCCCAAATATTGGGACTGTCACTATAAAATCAGGACATCTGGATCCGGTCACCCTAGCTGGGGAGCGCATCTCTCCTCCGGGCTGGCAGTGATCCATCTCATCCAGGGGGAGCTGCACAGGGCAGGATGAGCTGCTGTGGCTCCATGGGTGCCCCGTCCCTGAGATCAGATGCCCCATTGCCAACCAGAGACCCCGCTGCCAGCCCCACTCAGCACCCGCTGCTGGCCTTGGGACGCATTGGTAATGGCCTGGGGACCCCCAAGGAACCCCAGGCTGGTAGCGGGCTGAGCAGCTGAGACCCCGGCTGAGCCACTCAACCCACTGTCGGCCTGGGTTCCATTCACTCAGCTGGCAGCGGGCTGAGCGGAACTAAATTCAACGAAATAGGAAAACAAGAGCAACTAATGACGGAGGACTGTGATGGCAGACAAGCATCCGCCGAAATGCTGTCGAAATTCGGTGGCATTTCGGCGGCGATGCCTCTGGATGACGCTGCTTGTTGGCGGTAAGCGGAGTCATCCAGAGGCATCAGCAGATGTTCATCTTCCGGCCAGTACGCGAGTGCACTGAGAGGCCCCTGCGGATGCCATGTCGCCCGCGGGCACCGTGTTGGGGACCCCTGACCTAGAGAGCCTCCTGAAGCACGGTGATCGTTTTGATTTAAATGGACTTGAACTGTAAGAAGAATTGAGTTGTTGCCACATGCAAATTGATGATGGACATTGTACAGTTTATTCATACCAGCAAACTTGTTGCCACATATCCTAATGTGTACATTGCCACTCGTATTCTACTGACAATTCCTGTAACAGTAGCATCAGGAGAACGGAGTTTCTCAAAACTAAAGCTCATTAAAACTATCTCCGCTCTACAAGGAGTCAGGAACACTTGACTGGTCTTGCTATTCTTGCAATCGAACAAGACATCACTTTGTCTTTGTCATACGATGACATTATTACTAATTTTGCAGGCAAAAAAACCGGAAAGATTGCTTTTAATTAAAAACTAATCCTTGTTTCAATACCTCTTCATAGAAATTTTCAATAAAATTTTGACTAATTAAAAAAATTATATTAGTTGCATCACTCTGTCAAATCAGAATTTTTTCTATAGTGCTACTTCTTTAGTGGTAGTCCATCAGCGTTACAGTGTGCTTAACCATGTTAAACTCATTTTAATAACATGCATGTGGCAAGTTTTCCAGTAGTGTAAGCTTATGTTTGTGTTGCTAAGAGCAAGACAGGCACAGGGGCACCAGTTTAATAACCCTGCCTAGGGCACCATAAATCCTAAGGACAGCCCTGGGAAGAAGAACACATTTACTACAACTGACCAGAAAACTTGGGACAAAATATTTTTTCATGGGAATCTATCGATTTATTGATATCAAAACATTCTGCAAAAGCTGTTCAATTTTGATTAAGTTATCTCCAGAAACAGGCAAATTCTGAAACCAGGACTTCCACAGTCTGGCACCCAGGGATGGCAGGATCTGCAGTGCCAGGACAACATTCCAGGCAGACTGTCTCAGAGCTATGATTCAATCCCCTTTCACAGAGAATTTTGAAATATTGGGCTTTTGTTCCTAATCAGAATGAAATTAAATATTGAAATTTTTCACAAAATGGAATACTTTTCTCTGTCTTGCTCTAATATTTACATCATATGGGAGCTAAAAGATGTAAACCCAAGCAGTAAAGCAGAGATAATAGCCTATCACCTTTTTAGAAAGATTTTTTTAATAGGGCCAATTGCCAAGAGATATCATTGAATGAGGACTGAAAGACTACACAACATTTTCCTTACTTCTAAATAATTTACAAAATAAGACTGTTTGAATAAGGGAGCACTAAAATCTTGAGTCTATTAGAAATTATGCATCAATTGAATGTTAAGCTTTCAAATATCCAAGGATAACGAACAGCGAAGGGCCCATATCAAACTCTGGATCTGAATTGGATCTCATCTCTGTAATGGGACTTGCCAAAGCCTGAGTTCCAAATACTCCATGAATTTAGGAAAAATTAAAATCCAGATCTGAATTCTGGGACTTGAACTTAAGAAAAGTTTTTGGATTTAGTATTTGTGTGTAACAGCTGGCTGAAGACATACTGTACCTGCAGAATCCCATCTGGCAACCATGGGCTCCTCAAAAAATATCACACTGTCAAGAAGTCTAAGAGTCACCCCTATATGTGGATATGTGGCATCTTCAGTTTCTTCTGATTCTGGAGGATATGGATATGTCTCCAATCCTACATCGAGTAACTTTGATGGGGAGGTGAAGAAAAGAGAAAATATCATGAGAAATAGCAATACACTACTAAATTTTGTTATCCACTTTGGTCCTCTGTAGAGTTCACTAAAATACAGTCTAAAGAGCTAAAAACTTTATATATCCTTTGATAATTCTACACGGCTATGTAATTTTTTGCAAATTACACTTTGCTGCTTCTGCATCTTCCATCCAAGGATCTCAAAGGGCTTTCTACAAATACCATACAGCCATAGAAAGGGTGACAGCTATTATTCTAGCCCATATGTATGACATTCAAGTATTGCCTGCACTGGGGGCTGTATTGCAGCGCTACATGAAGGTACTGGTTTGGGGGAGTTACGTCTCTCAGTCCCCCAATGAACATATGTACTTGAGCTGAATGCAGTTTACATAAATTATGCCTATTAATGAGATCAGCATCACAAAAATCCTGTGATGCAAGTAAATGTCATCCCAAATTTTACAGTTGAGGAAACTGAGGCATACTGCCCAAGGACCATAAAGTCTGCAGCGGAGCCTGGAATGAAACTCAAAGCTCTGTTATCATATTCATAGGCTTTAACAAATCCTTCTGTTTATAAAATGAAGCAAGGACTTCCTTTAACCAACATCTTTAGGAGCATTTTCAAATGCAGTGATTTCAGGTGTCTGTGCTACCTCCATTTAACAGAACTGACTGTGTGAATACCTGTCTGAATGCACACACACCCATTATATGGATGTCACAGGTATATAAGGAAGTTTGCAGCTGCAGTTTAGGAGCATGATTTGAAACTCAGCTTTTAATCTCAGTGCACAGAAACTCAAAGGATAGAACTGTTAGTTTATACTGTGTGAGCTCTATATTGACAAATCTCCAGAACTGCAGCAACTCTTTCCAGGGTGATTAGAACTAAAAGAGATTCATTGGGTGCAATTTTGCTTCAGATCTTGACCTACTTCCACCATGGTCCAGCCTCTGATTTGTTTGGCTTGAGGTGGGAGCTTCAGTGCATCAATAAAGTACACTCCACCCACTGGTGTGAACTGGTGCAAATCAACTACATTTTCGCCAATTATCTCTTCTTCTTTTTCATCAGTGGCCACCTGCAGTGGTGCAACCTGAACTAAACAACAACCATATATCATGTATTAATTCAATGTCTGAATAAAGTACCGAGATTTCAAATCCCAAATGCTTTTTGCACATATAGCATCTAAATATGTACTTTAATGGCTTTCTACTCTGCAATATCTCAGCACCACCTTCTGGTGGTCTATGGATTTTTTTAAAGGATTCACTAGAATGGATAAAACTAGACAGACAACAAAAATGAATAGAAGGCTTATTCGAGGCTGGACTTAGCTTTTATGGGGCCTTAAATTAAGAACTGTAGGGCCCCAATTATAATTAGGTATATGGCTGATGCGCTAGCTATGGGCACTTGGAGTTCCTTTGTAACCAAGGCACTCTGTAGCCGCATAGACCTATGACCACCACTGGATTTACTAATCCATACCTAATGATTGCACCATCTTCTCATGTTTTTAGTACTGAGATTTTAAAGAGAAGGGTGCATGTCTCCTGATGCTGTTAGTGACTTCATGGGTCCACTCAAGCAGATTCACCTACAGAATCAGGGTCTTCTGTATAATCTGTGCAACCTCAATAAACGCAATGGAGTTTCAGAACAGTAAATGACAGTAGAATCTGGTCTGGAGTCAGTGAGGTTGCACTGGTCATAACTAACAGGGAGAACTTGGCCCCTATGTTATATAAAATCCTACAGGGGTTAGTATGCATGTAAGGCAAACATAGGGCCACAAAATGAAGTTAGAAAAGGAAGATGCTTAACACAATAAGAGATGGAGGGGGATCAATTTGTGGAACAAAATTCCTTAGAGAAACCACAGTAGTGGAGTAGAGGAAATTCCTTGCCAAAATTCTTAAGAGACTTTCCAATGGTGAATGTTTTTTAAAAGTTCTAAGCACTTAAAGAAAATAATATAGGATTTTCACCTTCTAATAATACTCATTTAGGTGGCTGGATGGTCACTAGCAATGTTCAAAAATGCATGAAAAATTTGTTATTAGGTATCATAATATAAGGAAGACAATTTATTACGAGGATCCACTTACTCTCTTCAATAACACAAGAAAAAATAACTGTACTATAAAACTTACTAAATAAAAGACAAGATTATCTCATTTTTAAAAAATATAAACAAACTAAAAATGTCAAGTGTGATGTGTTTCCAGGTCTTTTTTAGAGTGAGATGGGAAAGGGCTGCTAGTTTTATATGAATATTATATATGCTCATGTTATATATAGTATTTTAGTATACTGTGCGCATACAACAATTTAAGGCAGGGGTAGGCAACCTATGGCTCGAGTGCTAAAGGCGGCACACGGGCTGATTTTCAGTGGCTCTCACACTGCCCAGATCCTGGCCTCTAGTCCAGGGGGCCTCTGCATTTTCATTCAATTTTAAAGGAAGCTTTTTAAACATTTAAAAAATCTTATTCACTTTACATACAACAATAGTTTAGTTTAGTTATATATTATAGACTTATAGAAAGAGACCTTCTACAAACATTAAAATGTATTACTGGCACGCAAAACCTTAAATTAGCACGAATAAATGAAGACTCGGCACACCACTTCTGAAAGGTTGCCGACCCCTGATTTAAGCTCTGTGTATACTTAATAGTATACTAATCTATGTAGTAAATCCACTGTACTATTTACTACAACTTTGGCTTTCCTTTTTTTAATTAAAAAAATTTAAACTTCTTCTAAATGAAGCTAAATACTTGTTCTCCCAAGCTAAACCACTTAGATCTTTTTTATCACTTGTAAAAACATATTCAAGATACAGAAGACACTTTGCTCTTTACATATATTTTTCACACTAAAATGATGAAGAAAAAAGACCTTAAATAAATACAGATAATTATACCATTTCCTGGCACAGGTCTTAGTTAATATTAAGCCTGGGATTTTTAAAGGTGCTTAAGAGAGCTGACTGCCTAAAATCCACTCCTTGGAAAAATCCCAGGGGAAATACCTACCTGGGTCATCCCTAGATGTGAACCTGAAAGTTTGGTTGCTGGGGCAGCACCCACAGGAAAGCTCTTTTAAACAGGTAAAAGGCTCTATAGCTCAGATAATCATTGCTGCACAACACACAGTCATCTTGTTTTAGAAGAAAGTATAAGAAATAAATCAATGATTTTACTAAAGGATCTAAAAGTGTTGGCGAAACTGATGGCTGATTTATATGAGAAAAAAGACTACAACTGGCACTGGTTTCTTTCCTGGGATTATGGCCCTGATTCAGCTAAGTGCTTAAGCACCTTACTTAAGTATATGTTTAAGTAAGGAACTATTCCTGGGTTCCCAGTTATGCATAAGCTTCAATAACTGACAATCTCAGCCTAATTCAGAAACAAAGGAAGAACCATATTCACCTAAGACAGATACTAGCTAGAATCTCAAGACACCTGTATGTATTATATTTTATAAACATATAAAATGAGAGCAATATCTATGTCATCTTTGTTCTGTCCATGTAGGTGTTGGTGCTACATTATATACACTGGCTTTGTATGCTCCAATGTTTGCTTAGAGTAAAATCAGAAGTTTAAAAATACATACAATTATGCCAGACTGCATGTAAAACCTGAGTACCTCCTGAAATGGTGCTAACATTTTCTGATTTCTTATCAGATTCCTCTTCTAGCTTCTCATTTTCACCAGGATCGACTTTAGTGCTGTCTTTGAAAGAGATGGTACTCTAGTTCAAAAACAAAATGTAGTGTTTTTAGCATACAGTGAGAAAGGCGCAATTAAAAATGGTGTAGCTTCTCTGTGAAAATGAGAACCTCAGGAGAATGAGTAAGGTCCTCATCATGCAATGAGATATGCATGAAGCTCACTGGAGGAATGGGGCCATAGCGTAGGAATATCCAGAATGCATCATTATGGCACTTTTTTTTTTTTCCCCCCTAGCTGACAAAACCAGGTTTTGGTACAAAAACATTGTTTCAGGCAGTCTGGATTTTGTCAGAATAGGTAATCAGTTTTACATATTAATATATCAATAGAGAGAACACGTGTAATAATTAATTGCATTTCTATTTCAGCTTTCCTCCAAAAATCCCAAAGCACTTTTCAAATATTAATGAATTCACAGCACTGTGTGAACTAAGTATCACTAGCCTCATTTTTCTGATGAGAAAGCTAATGCAGGATGAGAGATAGGAACTGTAATAGAAACAAACATAGAACTCAGATATCTCGACTCTTTCGTTTGTACCTACGCTATGAGACTTTTCATACCTTTCATTGTTTTCACATAGTTATTGTACGTTATGGATTTTCATCCTAGATGCGCCCTCACCCCTGTTGTGCCAGACTTCTGAGAAGCAAAGCAATAGGGAAAGTAGCTGGGCACTCTCTGCATGTTTGTTCCCCCTCCGCTATGCAGAGCTAAAGTGCTTCTCCGTGTATACTGTGTGCGGGAATTGTGGCAAAAGGCAGCCTGCAGACTTGTATGGAATGCCTGCCCTGCAGGGGAACAGAGAGAGACCATGCAGCAGCAGAAAGAGGGACAGAACTAGAGAAAAAAATGGGGGAAGGAAAAAACTAAGGGCAAACAGAACTATAAAAGATATCCCAGGTGAGCAACCTGCATTCGGAGGAGTGGATCCCTGAGGTGGGAACAGGAAAAGAATGAACATTGGTGGAGACGGAACAAGACTTGGAAGAGAGAGGAGAAGAGTGGGAGAAAGAACAAGGTAAGGAGCTTAACCACGAATGAAAAGCAAAAGCCAGAAAAATACAGGAGAAAGGCAATAAGACAGATCAGATGTGTCAAGGTATAAAAGTATGGTTGCCAACCTTCCAGGATTGTCCTGGACTCTCCAGGAATTAAAGATTAATCTTCAATGAAAGATTATGTCATGTGATGAAACCTCCAGGAATATGTCGAACCAAAACTGGTAACCCTTTGTAAAGGAAGCAGGGAGTGGAGATGACCTGCCTTAGGCACTGCTCTGCCGCAATTGTGGTAGAGGGAGACACAACAAGGCCAGGAACCACTACTGTAAAAAAGATGTAAAAATGGTAGTTTACAGTTATTTATCTAGAAAATTTGGCAGCAGAATCAGAGTAATTTAGAACTGCCTGTTAACCTACAAGCCATAGAAGCTACTAAGAGCAAAAGAAGCCATTGTTCGACTATGGGATTTCACTTGGAAGAGATTCAGATTGATAGAGATGGTATTTTGCCAGCCTTCTAGTGGAAAAACCATCAACATGCAGAGACTAAAGACCCATTCCAGTCTAAAACCTACTCTGCACCCCTTCAAACTGTCCTGACAGCACTGGACTCCTCTATGTGGTTTGTGGGACATTGAATTTTCATGTGCTGTAATATATATACTGCTTACTGTATTTTTCACTCCATGCATCTGATGAAGTGAGTTTTAGCCCACGAAAGCTTATGTCCAAATAAATTTGTTAGTCTCTAAGGTGCCACAAGGACTCCTCACTGTTTTTGCTGATACAGACTAATACAGCTCTCACTCTGAAAACTGAATTTTCTGTAAACAGAATCAGTTCATTCTAATATATTTATTAACATTTTTGAATGACCTGATGTCTTACAATAGTATCTGGTATTATCCGTGCCCTAATCCCACTCCCATCCACATCAATCACAAATCTTCATTCCTACTACAACCTTCCATCAAAACAGTCATTTCTACTCTCTGATTGCTGGTCTTTCTTTTCTCCCTCCCCTATCTCTCAAGATCCATGGCAGTCCAACAGGTGTAGCAATCTGTGTGCTGTGCCCTAAGCTGAGGACAGTTACTTCAAATTCCTAAGAATCTGGACTTTCCCTCACTTGTGGTCTACGATGGATGGTGCAGCTAGATAGCCCCCAAAGATTTGTAAAATTGCAATTTGTTCATCTCACACCTTGTGTGGCTTCAGAGCTTGCCAGTCTTGGTAAACCCAACAGATCTCAAAAGCTGGGTGGTTGAGAAGATAACCAGAAATGAGAGGGACTATAGGGAAGGGAGAAGGCTTAGGATACTTTGGATAGTTTCAAGGAACAAGCCATGGCCTACTGGAGTGGGCAGAAGACTGGTTATATAAGTCTTTGTGGAATTGACACAAAAGGTTCAGTGTTTTTGGTATCTCACCCTACATCCTGCCACAGCAGTTAAGATTGACTGAGATGCTCTTGCTGTCAGGTCCTTGATTTGAATTCTGCAGGACTGCCGCAGAGCCTTCTCCAGTTGAGAGTCACTGTCTTTGTCATGTTCTAGTCTTGGGGGCCTGCCTGAGCTTGGGTTTGGTGACCTTCAGGATACAATGTATTTTTTATGTGATGTGGCATGTAGCTGATTTAGTTTGGTCTTGTTTTTTTGTTTAGTTGGTGGTGGCAACAGTGCTTATGGATAGTTTTGTCACTGTGGAGCTAAATTCTATATGGTGCACACAACAACAGAATTTGGCTCTATCTGGTTTTAGTTTTTGTATCTAAGTGCTTAGATACTACAGTTTAAAAGTGTTTTAAAAATTCACTATAGGACAAATCTTGAGATATTTAGCTCTTACTTTGTCCTCCTCAAGGAAAACTCTCGTTGACTTCAAGAAGAACTACATCTGGATAAACTTGAGTTAAGATCTCAGGATTTGCTCTCTTACCTTTTCCAGGTTTATCCATACTGAACTGCTAGTACTTTTGAGGTAGGCCCATTTTTAGTTATAATGAACTCAACTGCAAGACCTTTTCCAAAAAGGAGGAATTCTTTTATAAGGGGAATAAACATTTTAAGAACTTTTTTTTGTTTTCTAAGGCACAAGGGATTCATGTAAAGATCTGTTAAGGTGCTAATATTATGCACCTAGGCATTAGCTGACAGCACTGTCCATGCTGTACCTTTGGCATCTTTCTTACCTTTCTTCCATCAGATTCCTTTTCAATTACCAGGTCACTGTCTTCCCCACTCTTTTGTTCCTCTTCTTTTTCTTCTTTCATATCATAAAGCACAGTTAATTCTGGTTTGCTTTCTAGGGCTTGCATCTTTAAATGCTGTTTGGGAATGCGTTGTAGTGGGGAAATATGATCATAATGAGTGTGCAAGATGCGGACAGCAACATCACTTGTGGCCACTGTCTTTGGAAGATCAAATCCATTTTCTGCATCACAAAACATATGATTTTTGAATCTGTAAACAGAGAATTAAAACAAAAGAATTATCTAGTAAAGTCAGTATAATAATTTGTACATCACACTTCAATATTCCAGTACATTTATCACAGTAATACAGGCCCCTATGTTGCCTTTTACCATGTGTCACAGTTTGGGGAACAAAACTGGAAAAATGAGTTAGATGGTCATCACATGCTCACCCAGCACAGAGAGCTGCCACCAGCCTCTCCAAGATAGCTAAAACAGAATTAAAAGACTAGAGCTCTGCATGCAGTTAAGGAACCTGGCCAGGCAGAGAAGGGAAGGAGTCAGCTGTTCTATATAGCATCCTCACAGGTAAACTGGACCCATTTATTAGGCACATTTCTGCATAGGTTAATACAGCTGCTGTCTCTATTAAGTCCCTCTCCACGGTTTCCACAAACAAGATGAGGAGGCACTTAAGGTAAAGAGAGCCAAGCTAGGAGAACAAGAGCATCATCTGCCTCTGTACCACCATAGGAAAAGGACTAAAAGGCAAACAGAAGGAGATCAATTCTGTGTCAAATCAGATACCCAAGAACTTGGGCCTTATTCCCCCATGCATCTTTGGCCTGCCATAGTATGACTGGAGGTCCCATTTCTGACCAAGCAGACAGAGATCTGTTCAAATGAGAACTCTCCTTCTGCCCATTTTAATACAAGAAAATATTGGCTAGAATTATAAAATCTTCCACACATAAACCTCCATGTTTTGTGTAGGGACACTGGGTGAGATTCTGTGCTGGGCTTTAAAAGGTGCAGCATATTCTGTGCCCAATAGAAGGATGCTAACATAACATCAAGCCACTTTTATGCTCTCCTGATTCAAGGCTCCTTTGCCGCACATAGAATAATGTAAACTGTTCTGGGGGGCATAAGTTACAGAAGCCTCCCTAGGCTGCCTTATCTATAGGCTGCAGTGCTGTCCTAACACTCTAGAGTGCTGCAACCCTGCCCCAATATAGCCATCCTACCCCCAGCAGACCCCCTACACTACGGCTTGCAAGAGAGTCCTCAGAAGGCAGTCTTACAGCTGTCTTCCAGAGTTCCAGTGCTTGGCACACTCCCCACTTCCTCCAGGCAGTTGAGGGCCACTTGTGGAGTAAAGTGCTACTCAACATGAATAAGGGTTGTCAGAAACTGGCCCTGAGTCTTTATTCCATAGAGATGTACAAAGATAGAGCTAATTTGAAATAAGGTCACTTTTGTACTGTACCTTGCATTCTTCTTGAGGTTTCCCCAAATACAGAAAGTGATATTTTTATCTTTTATGACCACATCCATATTTCCACTGTCAGAATCTGCAAAAGTACTAGCCTTCTGCAAAAAACAAATCAGCATATTACTCTAAATTAAACTAGGATGGAGTTGATGTACTTGACACTGATGACAGAACTGCTATTGTCTTTGCACTAAGAACGATTAAAAAGTTGAGCAAACCATAAGTTCTTAGGATAGAACTGTCAGAGATTCTTTTAACAACTTAATATTTTGCATTTAATCACTAAATTTTTGTGTAATCAATGGTTACTGCTAATTTAAATCATGCTGACAGTTAAGGCCAGGATTTTCAAAGACCTCTTAATTCCCTTAGTGTCAAATCACAGTGCAACCCAGTTCCCACTGAACAGAACTTCCTTAGGTTAATTTAAAAATTCTAACCTCAGACACTGTGAAGGAGAAGGCCTCAGAAACATCAGTCCAGTACATGATTATGTTTGAGCTGGGGAAGTTTACACAATAGTCTGTATCACAGTGTAAAAAAAGTCACTTTTGCCAATTAACCTAATGTACAAAACTGTTACTTTCCCATTGCCCTTGATATTTCATGAATAACATTTGAAGACTAACAACTAAAATACAAAGTTTACTTACTTTAAGTAGGTGCTCTGTTGCTTCATTGTATTTCTGATGAAGAAGACTCTGCAATTCCAGAATTGACTCCTGGTACTGAACAATTACCTCTTCCATTAGCTCATTTGGCGGTGTGTCCAATAATAGAAAATTCAACTTCTCGATTAACTAAAAGACATTAAGTTTTCCAAATTAGTTTTACAATCAAATCATAGCAGTTTAATTTCCTTTTTTCAGGGATTAGAGTGGAAGAATGATTTCTGTTCTTTTGATTTCAGATATCATATATACGGTATCCTGTGCTTTGTTAAAATATGAGCTGAACTTGCTTCTTTTGCATATACACAAATATTGGTTACAGGAATTCTCTCTCTATTATACATCTAAAAAGAACATATGTGAAAAGAACGGTATTAAGGTTTCAAAATTAGGAAATGTCAGAATTAAGGTTGCTTGTGCAACCTTAATTTAGCCCCTTTGTACATACATATTATGATACAGTCTTTAATTATGTCATCCCATACTATTATTTTCACAGGATCCCTCCTGCATTCAGTGCAGGACTGACTTACTGAGCAAGAAAAATTTCAGGGCACAGAAACTCTGCTTGAGACAGGAGTTACACTTCTGTTTCTTTGGTCTGTTTGTTCCAGGTTTTCATAAAAAAATATTTATTATTTTTTAAACTCATCACAGCTATGACAGGGACATCCAGTAGGATCTGAAACAAGTGCTACACAGCTAATAAGAGATTTTTGGTTGGCTCATAACGTAGTGCTGTCTACAGACAACAAAGTTTCTGGCCTGAGGCTTAGCAATTCCAGACATCATTTTATATGTGTGGATGCTGGCATGACAACTCCACTAACTGGAGTGATTAGCCATGAATTTAAGCAATATCTTTCTCTAGAAGTTCTATAATTCTATTTTGGAGATCTATGTTTTGAACATGAACCAAGACTCTTACACCTCAGACTAGAGGAGATTCAAAGTAAAATGTATTTGCTTAGTTTCCTGGAAATAGAATACTGGGATATACTCCGAGTTCCCTGTTTTCACATTAGAGGTCCCATCATAACAAAAATAGATTTTTTATATTGGTGATGTTGGTGCTAATTTTGTAAATTATGCTATTTTTGTAAGTGAAAATTTTGAATTTGTGTGAGTATGATGCCGTACAACTCCAGCCATCAGAAGAACATTGACAGTTATAAGGCTTCTTCACATGAATTTTCCTTATTCTTGGAGACTGAATGTGCTTTATTGAATGCCATTTGCTTATAATCAAATCTATTTTGTCACCTGAACTATAATGCGCACCTACAGATGTCCATTATAATCTGAATTCTCCCCTAATTTAAACTGTCATATCTCAAGAATGATTTATCCATTTCCCCTCTCACAGAAGAACACACATGAGAAATTTCAAGCATACCATGTTTTGACAAAGTCTGTAGTGTGGGGAGGGGGTTGGTCAAAATCAGGATTTTAATGGAAAGCTATGCTTATAGCCTTAATTCTGGACAAAGTTCTCTTCTGCTAAAAGTAATCTCAAATTTTAATTTAAAAAATGGAATAGGAACAAATATGTCAACAAAATTTTAATCTACAGGATAAACCAAAATTGGAAGTTTAGATAAATGCCCCAATGACACAGTTGCTTGCAATAAGATGATGATATTTAGCACATCTAACAAACTAACACTACTCTATCCTGATGTAACAATGCTTGCCCGAGATTAAATGTCAAATGTTTATTAGATATTGCTGTATTAGCAAAGTCATCCCTTAATATTGTATTTGTTAGTCTGATGTTTACTGTAAACTAATTTGAATCTATTTGATATGATCTTTCATATTCTTCTCTCATCTGTAAATTACACTCATTAATGTCAACAGAAATTACATGCACACAGGGAGAGAAGCATCTAGATCCCTTTGTTTGTACTATTATGATCATCTACATCAATCAGTTATTCATTCATTCTACAGAAATGTCACTACTTTGGGGAAATATTAACAAACCTATTTAACACATAACCACAGTAATTTAAGATTACCAGAAGATGTCAGTAACCACAGTAGAGGCAGCACACCACATTTACTATTGCTGTATATTCAAACTTCCAGTATCAGTGCCTCAGAAATCAATCCTGAAATGCAACAGGCTACCTAAAAGATGCATTGTTGAAGGAAGTTGGAGGCCAGGAATTAAAATAGAAGTAAAAAAGTGGTGAGCTCAAGTCAACCCATTTCAAACTACATTCCTAATACTAAAGTAGCTGAACGATCCTCCAAAATGATCAGCAGTAAATGGCGAAATCTTAGCATTCAGAGTGTCACCATGTCTTCAGTGTGATATTGGTGGTCATTGATAGTGGTCATTGATATAAATACAGAAGTTCTTGCTTCTTTTAGAACAATTGTTTCAGGAAGTCTATCTGTATATGCACAGGGCTAGAAAATTTGTAATTTTTTAAATGAAAGCTTAAATTCTCTAGAAAATGAAGGGGCCATTAGAGAACTTCTGGTATGGCATATATTGGTATACTAGCTCATTGTCTGGCTATGCCAAAAGAATGACAGGAAACATTAGATACAGATTTAATCAGGCCGCAACTTCATTATCAAACAGATGTCTGGGATTAACCCAGCGGATAAAATCTGCAGTGCAGGTGAAAAATTTATGTCCCTCCAGCACATCCACTGCCAGGCTCCTCCAATTCCAGCCATTATTATTATTATTTTGAAGGGGTTCCACCAGCTCCCCCCCTTTTCATAGAGGTCCCTCCAGCAATTCCCTTGAGGAGGCCTTACCAATTCCAGAGTGAATGAGGGGAGGGGCCAGGCCCAGGCTGACCTTTTTAAACCCCTCATTCCTAGGTGGTGAGTCATCCACCGCACTGACAGCTCTTCCAGCAGTTTTATGTCTCCCATCCTACCCCAAGCCAGAAAGCACTACCCTCTTCTCCCAGCCAGCCAGACAAACCAGCCCCCCTTGCTTAAAGTGCAGGGTGGTGAATCTGATCACACTACAAGTCAAATACTGTGAGTGGTTATAATGAAGGTCTAGATCGGGGTGGGCAAACTTTTTGGCCAGAGGGCCACATCTGGGTGGGGAAATTGCATGCAGGGCCATGAATGTAGGGCTGGGGCAGGGGGTTGGGGTACACAGGATGGAGTGTGGGAGAGGGTGCACTGTGCAGGAAGAGGCCCAGGGCAAGGGGTTGGGGTGAAGAAGGGATGCGGGGTGGAGCAGGGGGCTCAGAGAAGGGGGTTGGGGTGCAGGAGGAGGTACAGACTGTAGGAGGGGGCTCAGGGCAGTGGTGCAGGCAGGGGTGTGGAGTGCAGCAGGGGACTCAGGGCAAGGGGTTGGAGTGCAGGAGGGAGTGCGACAGGGGGCTCAGGGCAGGGGGTTGGGGTGCAGGAGGGGGTACGGAACTATGGGGGTGCCAATCCTGCAGGCCAGATCCAAAGCCCTGACAGGCCGGATCCAGTCCGCAGCTGTAGTTTGCCCATCCCTGGTCCACATGATTACATGCTTCTGAGTATAAGCAATTTGTTCCAAAGGTGAAGAAGGCATTTGAGTTGCTCATACCATGTAAAACAATGCTAGATTGACTAGATGAATGGTAGGAATGGAGGCTCCTTTACATTGAAGCTTCTACAGATGGCATGAGCAGCAATGTTCAGATCTGGAGCGTGATGAAACTTTCATCAATTTGGGAGGGTGTCTGGATCCAGAATTTTGACTGGATCCATCTCTACAAACATTATATATATGAACTCCTGAAAGGCAGAATACTAGAGTTTTTGGATCAATGGTCTTATGTTTCTTGTTTCCTAATAAAAAAATTATAATGAAGGAAAGCAAAGACAGCATATCAGAGGAAGACCAACACACAAAAATTGCTTATGATTCAGATGATGATCAATTACAGGCAAAGAACCAAACAAAGGGGCATACAGGATCATTTTGAGGTTTGTAAGCTATTGGTAACCAAGAACCTTAAGAATATCATTTTAACACTTACATTTAGCACTTGGTTTCCTTTCTTGATCACAAACTCAATATCCTCATTTTTATTTTCTTGCCACAAGCTCATGAAAGTATTAATTTCTTGGGGCACAGCTGGATCAGGACTCCCATCACATTGCATGTAATGCTCCCACTAAAGAGATTTTTTAAAAAGAAAAGTAAATCCAAAAGTTTTAGGTACAAACACCTCAAAACTTCATAATTACAATACAAGAGTAGGAGGGTTCTGAGAGAGACGTGTGTGTAGTCCAGTGATAAACACACAACTGAGGATGTGTCAACACTTGTAGCTGAAAGAGGGATACTTGTGATCATTCTCATAGAGCTAGTGCACAAAAGTTTAGCATATCTGCAGTAGCAGCAGGAGAAGCTAGTCACCCTGAATACAAATCCATCCTGATCACATGGTTACATACTTGGGCAGCTAGCCCAATATTCTGGCCATGCTACTGCAGCTACACTATTATTTTCAGCACACTAGCTCAACAACAGCTAGTGCAAGTATGTCTCCTTGAGCTGGGAATGACACTCTCAATCCCAAGTGTAGACAGAGCCTGAGTCCTAAACCCAGTTTCATTCATCACTCACTGTCTGACCTTCAGTCTTGGTTCACTCTGTGACCTCAACATCTCTATCTCAGTTTCCCCATCTGTAAAATAAGGATCATAATAAAACCTGTCTCATTATCTAATTAATCCTCACAGCACACAGTATTTGTTAAGTACCTTAAAGATTTATAATGGAGTTTCTAAAAGCACTAAGCATGGCTGTACTCCCACTGAAATCAATGGTCAAATTCCCGCTGACTTTAAAGGGAGCAAAAATAAGTCAATGTGGAGGACTTTTGAAAATCCCATCTGTACATTTAATAAGTGTTAAATATTAACAACAGTATCCAATCACAAAATAATTCCACTATTTTTACAATTTTGAATAAATGTGCTTGATTATAAAGTGTGAGGATTGAGAACATTAAATAGAGCCAGGTACTACAGAGGAGACAGTTCTGGCTCCATAGATATGTTTGAGCTAAATTATGCTCTTAAAGCAGGGATTCAAACTTTTTATTATAGCAAAGAGAGTTATATTTTAGTGTAACAAAGAAAGCATATGCTCTCCAAAATTAAAACACTTTTTCTTTGAGTACTGAATGACTTTTCTGAGAATTTATAAGTACATCCATTAATTTGTTTACAAGTTAAAATTAATAAAAAATGAGACCTTTCAGAAATTTAGCATTTAGCATTAGATTTTTCTTTGGGCTGAATATTCTTCATAACAAAATAAAGCAAACTCTTCATACTTCCTGTAAAGTAAAACTCACTAAAACTGTGGGCATAGGTGATATTTGAATAATTTTTTAAAGATTAATGGTCACATTTTATCATCATTTTTCATAAGTGAAAGTTATTCCTTCAGCACAGGCGGAAGAATAATCTTAAGACAATTCTATAAAAAACCACCCTCTTTCAAAATGACTGGTAATTCCTATTGTTCTTAGGGGTACTAAAGCAACAAGTTGCCTTCAGTAAAAAAAAAATCTAATGCATCTTTAAAATTCAGTTTAACCTAAATTGGAAACATAAATATGCAAACAATTTAACAATAATCATCTGGGCATTACATGATGTCCTATAGGATGGAACTGTAGATTTTTAACTTTGTATTTCCATCCCTTAACATATCAGACTTAAATAGAAACATTAAGGCCATGGCTACACTAGAGAGTTGCAGCGCTGGTGAGGGGGTTACAGCGCTGCAACTTAGGATGTGGCCACACTTGCAAAGCACGGCCAGCGCTGCAACTCCCTGGTTGCAGTGCTGGTTGTACACCCGGTCGAGCCTCGGGTGTAGGGATTCCAGCACTGGTCAGCAAGTGTGGACGCCCACCAGCGCTTTTATTGACCTCTGGGGTATAAGGAGGTATCCCAGCATACCTTAGAAGCCTCTCTGGTAATCATGCACACTACACTGCCCTGGGCTCAGCTGACCCCACCTTTAAATGCCCTGGGAATTTTAAAAATCCCCTTCCTGTTTGCTCAGCCAGGTGTGGAGTGCAATCAATCATTCAATCAATCAGCGACCATGCCTCCACGCCCCAGATGAGCCCCAGCATGGAACAGTTCCGAGCTGCAGGACCTCATCAGTGTTTCGGGTGAGGAAGCTGTGCAAGAACAGCTGCGCTCCAGCCGGAGAAATTATGATACCTATGGGCAGATATCACAGTCCTTGCTGAGAAGGGGCCATGAACAGGACGCGTTGCAGTGCAGGGTCAAAATAAAAGAGCTGAGGAGTGCTTACTGCAAAGCCCGTGAGGGAAATCGCCGCTCAGGAGCTGCCCCCACAACCTGCCGTTTTTACAAGGAGCTGGATGCCATACTTGGGTGTGACCCCACTGCCAATCCTAGGAGCACGATGGAGAGTTCAGAGCAGGGAGAAGTGGGGGAGGGTGTAGAGGAAGCCGAGAGTGAGGCTACTGGGGTGGAGGGAGACACCCCGGAGTCCCAGGAGGCATGCAGCCAGGAGCTCTTCTCAAGCCAGGAGGAGGCTAGCCAGTCGCAGCAGCTGGAAGTTGCTGGTGAGGAAGAAGCTGAGGAGCGTGCTTGGGGTAAGCAGATTTTTATGTTTTGGGAGAGGACGGTTGGGGTTATGGCTGCCTGCATGCATGCCTAAACGTGGAATAGCCCATTGATTTGCTCTATCATGTCTCTGTAATCTGCCTCGGTAATCTCTTGAAAAGTTGCAGCCAGAGCGTGGCCAATGTGCTTTCGCAAGTTTATAGGGAGAGCCACCGTGGTCCTTGTCCCGGTCAGGCTAACTCGTCCGATCCACTTTGCAGCGAGGGGTGGGGGGACCATGGCTGCACACAGACAAGCTGCATAGGGGCCAGGGCGGAATCCACATTGCTGTAAAAGACCCTCCCTCTCTTCCCAGGTAACACGCAGCAGTGATATATCTGACTGTAGAAAACCCTGTTGAGAATTTAGGGATACTTTAGTGCAGGGCGCCAGGTTCGCGGTCCCCCCCAGCCCTGCGGTGCGTTCTGGTCTCCCCACCCCCTTCCAGCACGTAGCCAGCCCCGCGGTGCGCTCCGGTTTCCCCCTCCTCCTTTCCAGCAGGCAGCCAGCCCCGCGGTGTGTTCCGGTCTCCCCACCCCCTTCCAGCACGTAGCCAGCCCCGCGGTGTGCTCCGGTCTCCTCCCCTCCCCTTTCCAGCAGGCAGCCAGCCCCGTGGTGCGTTCCGGTCTCCCCACACCCTTCCAGCACGTAGCCAGCCCCGCGGTGTGCTCCGGTCTCCCCCCCTCCCCTTTCCAGCAGGCAGCCAGCCCCGCGGTGCATTACGGTCTCCCCCCTCCCCTTTCCAGCAGGCAGCCAGCCCCGTGGTGCGCTCCGGTCTCCCCCCCTCCTTTCCAGCAGGCAGCCAGCCCCGCGGTGTGCTCCGGTCTCCCCCCCCAACTTTCCAGCAGGCAGCCAGCCCCGCGGTGCACTCCGGTCTCTCCCCCCACCTTTCCAGCAGGCAGCCAGCCCAGCTGTGCGTTTCCCCCCCCCTCACCAGCAGGCCGGCAGTTACGCGGACCGCCCCCCCCCCCGCCAGCAGCTCGCCACCTTTCTGTTCACTACTGTCCCCTGTGCAGGACACCAGCTACCTCCTGTACCCAGTGCAGATAAACCCCAGTGACCCATCGTTCAATTCCCCCTCCCAGGTGCAGTCGGGGCAGAAACACTCACCCCATTGCTCGCCATGCCTTCGCTTCCCTGGCCTCTCTGTGTTATGTTAGGTATGTGGGAAGGATGCTACAAAAAGTCTAAAAATTCCTTCACTGTCTGATAATAAACAATGTAGCCTCTGTGTATTACATGTTTCTATCTATGTTTTTTTTAGTGACCTTGACTAATGCAGCCGGATCACCGGCCTCACGTCGCTTGCAGAACTTGAGAAAAAATCCGCGAAAATCAAAAGAAGAATTGATCAAAGCAGTTATGATTCACTACAACAGAGAAAGTAGGAAGACGCAGGAATGGAGAGAGAAAATGTATGAGTGGAGGCAAACAGAAAGCAGGAGAAAGGAATTGGCTACCAAAAAAACCTCAAAGCACCTGATAAGCCTCCTGGCTCGCCAAACTGACTCTTTCGAGTCTCTCGTAGCCATGCAGGCAGATCTGTACCGTGGTAACCCACACCCCTCCCAAAGCTCTCTTTCTTCTTCCCCAGTATTTGCACAAAACACCTTTCTCCAGCAGCTAGTTTCTTATTACCCCCAGCTGCCCCCAACACCTGTACGATCACCTACCAGCCCTGATAACTACAATTCTTACCCTGTGCACTCCATCCCCATTACTCTGCAGCATAGTAATCCTGAAGTGCAGCAGACATTGAACAGTAATCCAGACAGGACACATTCAAACCTCTGAATGTACAGTCCACCACCCTAACCCCCCTGCCCTTTTATGTACTGTACTTTGAATAAAGGATTTTATGGCTTTTACAATACGTATTATTATTGCAGTAAGTGGTAAATATTGTACCCCAAGGTAGAAAGGAGCACAGCAAAGGCACCAAACATTACTGTTGGCTCTCAGCATCAAATTGCTCCCTTAAGGCATCCCTAATCCTTGAAGCCCTTTCCTGGGCCTCTCTAGTAGGCCTGCTCTCTGGCTGTGCAAATTCATCCTCTAGGCGTCGAACCTCGGAGGTCCATTCCTCACTGAATCTTTCACCCTTCCCTTCACAAATATTATGGAGGGTACAGCACGCGGATATAATAGCGGAGATGCTGCTTTCCCCCAAATCTAGCTTCCCATAAAGACACCTCCAGCGCCCTTTCAAACAGCCAAAAGCACACTCCACAGTCATTCTGCACCGGCTCAGCCTGTAGTTGAACCAGTCCTTGCTCCTGTCAAGCTTCCCTGTATACGGTTTCATGAGCCATGGCATTAAGGGGTAAGCGGGGTCTCCAAGGATCACAGTGAGCATTTCGACGTCCCCTACTGTGATCTTGCGGTCTGGGAAAAAAGTCCCGGCCCTCAGCTTCCTGAACAGGGCACTGTTCCGAAAGATGCGTGCATCATGCACCTTTCCAGGCCATCCTGAGTAAATGTCAGTGAAACGCCCATGGTGATCCACAAGCGCTTGCAGAACCACGGAGAAATACCCCTTGCGATTCACGTACTCTGATGCCAGGTGGGGTGCGGACAGAATAGGAATATGCGTCCCATCTATTGCCCCTCCACAGTTAGGGAAACCCATTTGTGCAAAGCCATCCACAATGTCCTGCACGTTCCCAAGAGTCACAGTTCTTCTTAGCAGGGTGCGATTAATGGCTGTGCAAACTTGCATCAGCACCATTCCAACGGTAGACTTTCCCACTCCAAACTGGTTCGCCACCGATCGGTAGCTGTCTGGAGTTGCCAGCTTCCAGATTGCAATAGCCACCCGCTTCTCCACTGGCAGGGCAGCTCTCAATCTCGTGTCCCTGCGCCGCAGGGTAGGGGCGAGCTCAGCACACAGTGACGTGAAAGTGGCTTTTCTCATCCGAAAGTTCTGCAGCCACTGCTCGTCATCCCATGCTTGCAGGACGATGTGATCCCACCACTGAGTGCTGGTTTCCCGAGCCCAAAGGTGGCGTTCCACGGTGCTAAGCACGTCTGTTACTGCCACAAGCAATTGAGTGTCTTGAGCGTCAGGCGTTTCAATATCATCGTCTGACTCCTCACTGTCACTCTCACTTTGCAGCTGAAGGAATAGCTCCACTGCCATGCGTGATGTGCTGGCAACATTCATCAGCAAGATCCTCAGCAGCTCAGGCTCCATTTGTAACAGAAATCTCAGAAATCGCGCTGCAGACTCACAATGCCGCCAAACTGCTCAGAATGTGTAGCAAAGCACCACGGGGCGTTGGAACAGGAAGCGGAA
The DNA here is from genome assembly GCF_007399415.2 of Gopherus evgoodei. Lineage (NCBI taxonomy): Eukaryota > Metazoa > Chordata > Testudines > Testudinidae > Gopherus > Gopherus evgoodei. Next base: position 241,558,046 of record NC_044322.1, on the reverse strand, counting down.
AGACCCGCACACTTCCTTCCCCTTCCCACAAGCCACAGCGCCAAAATGGGACGAGGTGCTTTGTGGGATAGCTGCCCACAATGCACCACTCCCAACAGCGCTGCAAGTGCTGCAAATGTGGCCACACTGCAGCGCTGGTAGCTGTCAGTGTGGCCACACTGCAGCGCTGGCCCTACACAGCTGTACGAACACAGCTGTAACTACCAGCGCTGCAAAACTGTAAGTGTAGCCATGGCCTAACTCTGAATTTCCTGGTTATAGAATGCTTATCTGAGGGATATTTGCAACATCTTTGTAATGTAATTTACCCTAAATTACTGATCTATACTCTCAGCCTAAAAACTGCATTTTAATGTAGTTTTTATCTGGCAGTAGTATATAACTCAGATGTTATGGTGTTTTCTACCTATAATTTTGCCATTGTATCTCAAAATCCTGACTTCCATCAACCCTAACTCACCTGAGCAGATATTACCCACTGTCCAAACTCCTTAGAAGTTTTTTTGATTAATGTAGTGTTTTTCGTTTAAAACTAGAATGAGCAAAGCACTAGACAATAAAGAAACAATCTTGTAATAGAGGAGAGAAGCAGAAGATCATTTAAAAGTCTCTTCTTTGTCAAACTTCTATACTACTACATGGATATTTTAGAAAGCAAGCTTACCTTAGCATGTGCTCTATAATCTGCTTTCCATTGCCTTGCCCACAAGAAGTTCTCTTCTAATGAATGGAGTTCTGCAAGTTCAGTCCCTCTCCGCTCTTGATCCTGTTAGTATATGATCAGGTACATGAATTTACTATTCAGTTTTAGTTTTTATAAATTATTTTATAGTAAAGAAAACTCACATTGCACTCCATATGATGTTACGAAAATATGCTAATGAGTGTGAATATAAGGTAACTGGAATATGCTTCATGCAAAAGGTCTCTTGAAAGGTTTCATTAGAAAGTTTATAATCTACTGAGTGTGTTCATCCTATTTGCATGACTGTATCATTCTTGTATTTGAAACTAGGAATATAAAATATAACTCTGAGGTCCTATTGTGATTGTGCAAAGTGTGGGCCATTAACGGTGGTTTAAAATCTTGATGGCTCCCATCAACTAGGACAATTGTCTGTAGATGGCTCTGTTTACTTGCAAGCCTTCCTGTGAGTCAGGCCGAGAAGAATGAAGGGGATTGGTCCTACTTCGAGCAGGGGGTTGAACTAGATGACCTCCTGAGGTCCCTTCCAACCCTGATATTCTATGATTCTAAGGCTTGGGGTCTCACAGGACATGTGACCATGTCACCTGGAACTGGAATCCATCTTAAACCTGGTGCTTTTCCATTTAGAAGGAAGGGTGGGGACCCAAAGAGACAAAAAGTTTCCTGCCTTGTGCCAAAGGTATATAAGGAGGTGAAACACAACAAGGGGGCTGCAGTCATGAGAAATCCCCAAGCTACCACCTGAGCTGGAAAAAGGACTGTACCGGGAGAAAGGATTGGGCCCCGACTAGAAAAGAATCTAATCTGTGAAAGAAGCTTATTGGAACATCTCTGAGAGTGACATTTCATCTGTCATCAGTTTCTTACTGTATTAGGCTTAGACTTGCGTGTTTTTGTTTTATTTTGCTTGGTAATTTACTTTGTTCTGTCTGTTATTACTTGGAATCACTTTAATTCTACTTTTTATATTCAATAAAATCACTTTTGCTTATTACTGAACCCAGAGTCAGTGACTAATTCCTGGGGGACCAAACAGCTGTGCATCTCTCTCTATCAGTGTTACAGAGGGAGAACAATTTATGAGTTTACCTTGTATAAGCTTTATACAGAGTAAAATGGATTTATTTGGAGTTTGGATCCCAATGGAAACTGGGTGTCTGGGTGCTAGAGACAGGAACACTTCTTAAGCTGTTTTCAGTTAAGTCTGCAGCTTGTGGGGGACGTGGTTCAGACCTGGGTCTGTGTTTGCAGCAGGCTAGTGTGTTTGGCTCAACAAGACAGGGTACTGGAGTTCCAAGCTGGCAGGGAAAATGGGCTCAGAGGTAGTCTTAGCACATCAGGTGGCAGTCCCAAGGGAGTCTTTTGTGACCCAACCTGTCACAATAATATCTTGAATTTTTATGGCACATTACATCCAGGAGATTGCAGTAAATTAGCAATGTTTTATCATAGAGAATCTCTATGTGCTGGTGATGTGATAAATTGCTGAGCCACATAATAAATGACTCCGACCCTTGAGCACAGCCCCATCTGCTTCCCTGCACAGGCTGTCTGTCTGTCTGCACAGGTTTCGCTGAAAGGGCTCTGTCTGGCAAAGGGTCCGTGCTCCTGGGGTCTAGCCTCCCCATTCACAGAGTCTCTGCCAACATCCCTAGTTACATTCACAAGGGGTATTTCTTGCAGGTGAGTACTGATTATTATTATTATCAGGAGGAGGGGTGGGGCGGGGTGCAAAGAAAATAGTCCCTTAATTTTTAAATACAATGTTGGCAACTCTAGTAGAAGAGTGCATGGCACATCCATCAGCTTTAAAGAGATATGTGATTATCACTGAATCCAAGAGCACCCCTCCACTCCTGCTTTCCAAAGGAACACACTGCAGTTGCCTCTGGTAGGTTCCAAGATATCAAACCTTAGAACTGTGACATTTTAGTGCATGGAAATTTGTTTGGGGCAATTTTTAGAGGTTTTTAAAATGTACTGGTTCATCGCTTTGTTTTCCTCAGAGCCCTAGCTAATTTTGGGTTCACAACAATGAAGGCAATCTAGCTTTACAGATGATGGGGTATGAAAAAAAAGACCAATTAAAAATGTTAAACTTGCTAAAACAGGTCTAAAAAAAATTCTGATAAATGTGCTATACACAAAATACATAGCAGTGTGTTTTTATTGGCACCAGTTTGGGTTGGCTTATGTAATTCGCCTACAGTTTCACAATTCAGAGCAAGTCATCCCGAATTCCTGCCAGTAAAACTTTATACTACATCACATACATGCATACACATCAATACAACAATTTTACACCTGCACTAAAATGCAGCCATTTCTAGAATGAAATACCACAATTCATAACAGCCCAAAGCAATACTACATACAGTTTAGGAGCAAAAATGAATATGTCTAATAGAATATACATGTGGAATTGAAGAAAATTAAGAACCGTTTACACAGATTGGAATTTGGACAGGACAGAGGTTACAGCTCTACTCATACAAAGAATACCAAGAGGATTTTAATTATCAGAAGTAGGCAACACTGAGCTTTTACATCTTCTTTTACCAAATAAGCACTTCTTTATACTATACCGTGTGATTACTGGCTTAGAGGATACAGTGGCACATACCAAGTCTTTAGCATCATTTTCTTAAGCACCTTTGGCTTTCCTTGGAAGTCACTCATTTAGCTACTGACCCAGTTCATTGCCCAACTGTACTTAACTTGTGGCTCTTACATTTTGCAGTGGTATGGCTAGAGTTTTCATTATTTGTTTTGATCCAAGAATACTGGAAAGCTGCCCCCGCCCAGGAAATGGAGAGAAATTCCCACATTTTCATAACAAATCAACGATTTGGCATACAGTTTAGAAACTGACTATTGCAATTTGCAATAGCTATTTATTATGATGGCTGCAAACTAACTTTTGCTTCAAGTCTTTCCCTCTCCTCTCGCACAATTCTCTCCTTTTCGAGTCTTTCTGCTTCTTCTTGTTCAGCTCGTAAACGAGCTTCCTCTGAAGAATGAGAAATCTATTATCAGCAATGCAAGTACATCCTGCTTAATAAAAACAGATATATTATTTAAAAAACTAGCTAGCAGATCAATACTTTTATTTCAAAATAACTAATAACTGGTGATAGCAAGGGTTCAGTCTACATTGTCTATTATGGGTTCAATCCATAACGTCTGGAAGCAGTGCCAGATAAAGCAAATCCACATCCCTATGCACACAGATCTCCCCACGGCCTTACTTCCCGTTGGAGTTGTGGGGGCAGATGTGCCATTCCTACAATTCCAGAGAAGCAGAGACAGAGTCATTTTTCCCCTCAATGGAAAGTAGCAGGAATCCTTTCCTCCCGCACCCACACATTAAGAGGCAGAGGTGGCAGCCAGAGGCCCCCCAGTACTCATTACAGTAGCTATAATATATATGATTTGGTGGTCTGGGCCTGCTTTGCTCATCTCCTCTTGTCACATACATTATCCTCTGCTAAGGTGATGTTGACAGGTTCCCCAAGCTCTTGGAGTTAGTAACCCATTGAGATGCATGGGATTGTCTGCATGTCTCAATGTTATTTTATCAAGGTCTCTGTAGCTTCAGACAGGTGTCATTACATAAGCTAAACTATAATCACATTTCAATATTGACCTTCTTAGCCACAGGGCTAAAAATAGGGTTTTTTTGATAAGCCTATACTATCTATGCTTTAATCCATTCCTGTTTGCAAAACTGTCCTAACATTAATATGGAGCATCTGTTGCTGTCTGAATACATTGATCAATACTCTGTTAAGCTCAAAGTCAGCATACTCTGTTGATCTACTTTGAGAAAAGTCCTAGTCATTGAACTTCTCATTCCTCCTGATTACTAAATGTGGAGAAGAGGAAATATCTGTTCCCCTATCTCTCTACCCACTTGTTCTTGACTTGGCTGGGAGAGTACCAGAAGAGGAGAGAAAAAAAAATTGCAATGCTCTACCCAACCCTCATACACTTTCCAAGCATAGCAGGGGGGAGGAATAACTAGTGGAAAGAGTAGGTAGAAAAGGAGGTTGAACATAGTGAGGGATATATGTGGGGTCTCAAAAAATAACTTTGTTTAAGGCCTTCCAAAACATTAACACCAGCCTTGAGAACAGAGAAATACAAGTAAATCATCCTACTGAGATGAAACAGAATTTAGATATAATTAATTATCATAATTTGCACTTTACCTATTTAATTAGTGATTTGGTATAATCACACTTCCTGTAAGTGAAACGCACTGTACCTTCCTCTATCAATCTTCTATCTTCTTCTTCTTTCTGTAATCTCAGTCGTTCAGCTTTGCTAAGTTTCTTTTTACCTCCACTTCCGCCAGACTTAACATGGGCAATAAATTAAAAGAGATTAAACGTCAACATTAATTTTACATATTTTATTTCTCTAATATAGCATTTCAAAGTATATTTTCAGTTTATATGTAGAACTTCTGTGTTCAAAAGATAACAGAAGAACAGGATATTATGTCAGTAAAAGAAACAAATTCTTCTTGTAACCCACAAAAATAGCTGAATGTTTAAACCAGCCCTATCCTCAGGGAAATGTGGTTAGCAAGACTAATGAAGTGAGTTCATTTAAAAGTTGGATTTTTGTTTTGTACTAAAATATCATTCACATGACAGAACAAAAGATGTTTTCACTTTTGAAAGCAAGCAGAAAGAATGTTGATTTAAAGAATACACAGATAAGACAAAGTCACAGGAACAGCCCTTTAACATAACAGCACAATTAAGAGATGATTAAAGCAGGGAATTTATATATTTGTTGCAACTTTCACCAGTTTCTCCACTGACATAAGAATATTCATATAAGTAAGAAAAGTAGAGCTACACATATTGGGCCAAATTCTCCTTAATCAACTTGAACCAACATAACATGGGAAAATCTGTCCCATAATATACACTATATTAGAAAAAAAATCTATGTATTGTAATGATTAACTGGGAAGTTAACTACATACTAGGGACCAGATGCTACTGGTGGCTCATCATATAAGATCTCTGCAACATATATATGTGTTAAGGGCCTGAGAGCAGCCTGAAGACTTAATTGAGAAGCCACTGGGATTCTCCTGCCCTCCAAAAGATAGGTTCCCCCGAGCCCTGTTTTCCCTTTTTTTTCCGGCAGAGTTCACAAAAGGGATTGTTTAACCCATACTGTGAGGAATAAGCAAAATCACCACACAATACCATCTAAAATAAATAGATTTAAAAGGAAAAATATTAAACTATTAATATATTAACTAAAATAGCCTATGCTCTTGATTCTCCTCATATGTAGATCAAATTCTATCCTTTAGACTAGAACAGGTAGAATAGAATTCGAGATAGAATTTGATCTAGTAACTATACATACGAGGAGGATCAAGAGCACAGACTATTGTGGTTAATCCATTAGTTAATGAATAAATAAATACATTTGTTAATGTATTAGTTAATTAATAATTTAGATAATACATCAGTTTTTATTCAATGTTTATTCAGACAAGGTTCTCATTGACTGCAATCATATGACAGCCCTATGCATAATACAATACAACTTGGTTCTATATAACATTTTTCATACATGTATCTAAAAATGTTTTACGGAATCCAAATAATAATTACAAAGTTAACACATAAATAATAGTAGAGGAGGGAGAGATTACAAGGGAGAAGAGAGATTTTCATAAAAGATTGTAAGTTATTACTTATATTGTATAAACAAGCTACAAGCAGAGTCCTCACTCAGGATAAAGGCCATGCTGTGCTAGATGCTGAACAAACATTCATGAAGGTATGTGATATATAACATAGATAGAGCTGATGAGTTAGCAGTATAAAGGAAGGCTGTTTTAGATGGCCAAAGTTGAAAAGAAGGCGGCGGCTCTTGCAGTAGTAATGGCCAGAACATGATAGAACAGAGAGGGCTAGTATTAGACCAGGGGTGGCCAACCTGAGCCTGCAAAGGAGCCAGAATTTACCAATGTACATTGCCAAAGAGCCACAGTAAAACGTTAGCAGCCCCCCCATCACTCCCCCACTGCCAGCGCCTCCTGCTCACCAGCAGCCTCGCCTATTCCTTCCCTCCCCACACCTCCTGATCAGCTGTTTCATGGTGTGCAGGAGGCTCAGGGATGTGGGGGAGGAAGAGGAATGAAGACATGGCAGGCTCAGGGGAGGAGGCAGGAAGAGGTGGAGTGGGGGCAGGGCCTGTAGCAGAGCCAGGGTTGAGCAGTGAGCACCCTCTGGCACATTGGAATGTTGGCACCTGTAGCTCCAGCCCCGGAGTTGGTGCCTATACAAGAAGCCGCACATTAACTTCTGAAGAGCCACATGTGGCTCCGGAGACACAGGTTGGCCATCCTGTATTAGATCAAGAGGGGAGATGAAGAGAAGGAGAATGAGCCATGAGATTAAAAAAAAAAATCCAAGGAAGATAATTTTGTACTGAATTACACAATTAGCACAGAGCCAGCAGAGTTGTTTGTTGTGACACATTACATACATTTTTCTTTGTGTAAGTTAGAAGATAAGCAGTGGTATTCCACAAATGCTGTAGTCGGCAGTACTGGGACTTGGAGAAACCAAAGAGAAGAGAGTTACAGTAATTAAAGAAAAAGATGATTTTACTATGGACAAGGATTTCCACAGAGGTAGAATAAGACAGCATTGTGCAGACAGTGATAGATTTGCAGATGCAGAAGATATGGGAGAAGAGTTCAGAGTTAAGCTTGCATCCAAACTTATGGACAACAGACAAAAAGAAACATCCAAGTCAAGGAAGATGTCTGAGTTGCATTTAATGATGTACCTTCCGATTGACCAAAAGATGCATCTTTGTCTCTGAGACACTTAGCTAAAGGCAGATGAGATTAAATGGAGGAGACATGGTGACATGCAGAGTTGAATAACACCAGCATAAAAGTGAGAGCTAGGATGTAAAGGTAGCGATAGGGAACGTGATTTTCCACTATCTTGCCACTTGCACCTATATAGACTGAGTGGGGAGTTCATGTAACATGTTATCATTCCAGAATAGAAAAATTTTACAGCTATTTTGCAAAGATGTAAATGATTCCATGAAATGCAAGGCAATAAAGAATCAGGTGCAGGACAACCAAAAGGAAGGTGGGGAGAAAGGAGAACCCCAAACTCTTGTAAATAAATAGTGTGATATAATGGAAGCCTTCTCATTACATACTTTTGTCCCATTTTGGTAGTAGTGATATTTTTGGTAAATATTATCTTAGACAAACCATTTTTATGAAGAGTTTTCAGATTATCCAGGAGGACCCTTTTCATTCAATATTAAAATATGTGTTTTGAATTCTGTTATTTCCAAGGTGATTAGCATGTTTTCAGCTAACAGAAATATCAGGGAAGCTATTCTGTTCTGTATTGCCAGCCAAAATGACAAAATGTTTTGAACCTTGTATGGCAAAAAACAAATGAAAACTTAAAGCAAATGTATGAACAAACTTAGTTACAAGACTTTTTGAAACTTGAACAAAACATTAGGACAAATTTACTGCTGCAAAAAGAGATGGGAACTCTACTGATGATAATGTAGTTATGACTAGGGTTCCGTGTCTGCCACGGAGGTCACAGAAGTCACGGATTCCGTGACTTTCCACAACCTCCATGACTTCTGCAATGGCCAGTGTGACTGACCCCAGGACTACTCAAGCAGCTTGCTCCAGAGCCAGGGGCTCCGGTTGCCTGGGGAACAGCCACACCAGCCGCTGCTCCAGTGGCCTCCAGTAGCAGTCCCAGGGCAGTCGGCTGGAGCAGCAACAGTCTGTGGCCTCCAGCAGCATTCCCTGGCAGGCCAGAGTAGCCATGGTTTGTGGCCCCCCAGGCAGCTGGTGCCGCTGGCCCTGGGGGCTCCCACCCCAGCAGTGGGCCCCCACAGATGTCCCTCTCCAAGCAGCACCCTCCCCAACAAGATTTAATCACAGGTATTTTTAGTATAAATCATGGACAAGTCATGGGCCGTGAATTTTTGTTTACTGCCCATGACCTGTCCATGACTTTTACTAAAAATACCTGTGACTAAATTGCAGTCTTAGTTATGACTGAAAGCAAGAGTAAATCCCATCACGTGTTACTCAAATATTCATCTGCAAAGTTCTGCCACAATGAGATCTGTAGATACAGACAAGAAAGGTTTACTCATTAGTTTGACTCCAGGATGAAGGCCTTAGGAAATTAAAGCTGAAATAATTTTATACGTCTAACTTACTTTTTACCATATATTGTTGACTTTTCTCTCTCTCTCTCAGCATGGAAGATGAAAACAGATTAGTCAGTTTCACTTGTTTACAATCATATTCTAATCGATTTTCTTTTCAGATTCTCATGCCTTAGTCCAGTGTTGCAATGTGTGACCTATCAAATGCTACAGGAGAACGTTTGTATTTTGTAAATTTTAAAAACTATACAGGAATTTTAAAAAATGGATTTTTTTGTCTCAGGTTTTGTAAAAACTTGTTTTTACAAAATCTAACTTTTGCATCAAATTTGACCCGACAGTATGTTTTAACCTCCTCCTCCCTCCTTTCCTCCCAGCCAAAAGCTGTAAAACTGTAATACTATTTTGCAGATTAACTCCAGAAGAGACTGTGAGTCATCTAGTCTGACCTTCTGCATAAGAGTTCAGTTCTGGGTCCAGTACTAGTCAATATTTTCATTAATGATTTGGATCATGGAGTGGAAAGTATGCATATGAAATCTGCAGATGACACCAAGCTGGGAGTCATTGCAAGCACTTCAGAAGACAGGATTAGAAAACAAAACGATCTTGATAAAATTAGAGGTTGAAATCAACAAGGTGAAATTGAATAAAGACAAGTGCAAAGTCCTTCTGTGAGGAAGGAAAAATCAAATGCATAACTACAAAAGAGAAAGTAATTGGCTAGTACTGCCGAAAAGGATCTGGGGGTTATATAGGATCACAAAGTGAATGAGTCAACAATGTGGTGCAGGTGTAAAAAAAAGGCTAATGTTTTGGGGTGTATTAACAGAAGTGCTGTGTGTCAGACAAGGGGGGTAACTTCCTCTCTACTCAGCTCTGGTGAGACTTTAGCTGGAGTAGTGTGCCCAGTTTTGGGCACTACGCTGTAAGAAAGATGAGAAAAATTGGATGGAGTCCAGAGGACAGCTACAACAATAAAACATTTAAAATTCCTGACTTCTAAGGAAACGGTTAAAAAAACCTGTGCATGTTGAGTTTTGAGAAAAGAAAGACTGGCAGGGGTGGGGGAGGGCTGATAGTCTTCAAACATGTTAAGGGGTAATAAAGAGGATGGTGCTCAATTGTTCTCCATGTCCACTCTACGTAGGACAAGAAGTAATGGCCTTAAATGGCAGCGAGGGAGATTTTAGTTAGGTATTAGGAAAAACTTTTTAATTACACCTCTACTCTGATATAATGCCACCCGATATAACATGAATTTGGATATAACACAGTAAAGCAGCGCTCCAGGGGGGCGGACTGCGCACTCCGGAAGATCAAATCAAGTCTGATATAACGTGGTTTCACCTATAACGCAGTAAGATTTTTCGGCTTCTGAGGACAACGTTATATCGAGGTAGAGGTGTATAAGGTAAGCTAAGCTCTCAAATAGGCTTCTTAGGGAGGCTATGGAATCCCCATCATTGGAGGTTTTAAAGAACAAAGTTGGACAAACACTTGTTTAGATTTAATTTGTCTTGCCTCAGTACAGGGGCCTAGACTTGATGGCCTCTCAAATTCTATATTTCTATGATTCTGTAACACAAGCCATAGAATTTCACCCTGTAATTTCCTAAGCGAGGAGAATGTTATTTCTAACTATGTAAATGAACGCTACTGAGTCCAACAAACTGTGTCTGAGCTAGCTCGTATCTTTACTGTTATATCTACATCTACCTGATATATCTATACATCTACCTACCTACCTTTTTTTTCTTTTTTGGACCCTAAAAGTTCAGAAAGAAGAGAGATTGTCAGAGATTATAGTATCTAAACAAACTATAAGGAATAATTAAGAAATGCCACTACTAAGTAAATTAAAATCAGATAGGTAAGTATATTTCATTTCAAAGTTTAGCCATTGATAACAGATAATATGAAAAAAAAACCTTTAATACAGGGGGAGGAAGAATAACCAATGAGTTTTAATACTGGGGAAAGGGATAACCACCAGTATTACACAATTTCATTGCCTTTATTGGTAGTAACAGACCACTGCCACATTTCATAGCAATATAATGTAGTTAAGGTTGTTTCAGCACATCCATTCTAATTTCTCCATTAAAAGTTGATTCACGTCATCAGAGACTTGTACGTCTTAGGTAAAAATGTCTGAATTTTTTGCTTCCTGGTTTCACCGGTTTGTAGTACATATAATCTTACAATTATTATCAATTACTATACAGAAGGGGGTACCATTGATCCCTTTTTATAAGAAGCTGAAGTACAAAGACATTACAGGACTTTTCCAAAAGTAACACAAGGAGTTACATGGATCAGCATTCACATTGCACTCCCCATTAGTAACCGGCCCAGGGAAACTAATGATCCAACCAGCAGATCAAATTCAGTGATGAATCCTGGTCACATACCACCTGAAGCACATAGCACATATGCTAAGAAGTCAGAGCAAAGAACAGAAACTGAAGTATCCCAACATTCAATCCCTACATGACACAGCGTCGTGTACCAAATGGTTACATTTTCAGTGCAAAGTGTAGGAGATAGCTAGTGTATGTATGTGTGTGTGTGTATGTTAATATCAATGTGTATGGGCACCGATTGGCTAAATTTTCAATGCATTATTTTGAAAATTTACACAGAATATTGAAGTGGAATGTAGAGGAGGCCAGTGGAATGGAGAAGCAAGAGAACAAGGAGGTAAAAGATGGGCAGAAATGGATAGCCAGGGAAGGAATAAAGGGTTCCTCTAGGGGAGTAGAAGAAACTGTCTATTGTGGTGGAATGGTTTTGGTGAGGTGTGAAGGTGAAGTTTAGGAGAATGCAAGCTGAGTTTCATGCTAAAATATCCCAGGGATTTCCTACAACATAAAAAAACTGGATTAATCAGGGAGGAATAAAGGCTCTGATCCTCAATTCTTAAACTCCTAACTTCCATTGATTTGGGGAGCTTAAATACTTTCGCGGATCTGGCCCAAAGTGCCTGTCTCCTCCAGATTACCTTTTGAAGTCAAACCCAGATGGCAGTGACTGACTAGGATTTCCAGTTTAGTGGCCTGTGTGAAATGCTTTGGTGGTCTCAGTTCAGTTCCTAGAGGATAAAGGTCCCCATTGCAAAAAGCAGCATAATCAGTACTAGACTGGCACTTTGGTTGGTAATCCCAGGAGAACTGGCTGGGGCTGCAGAAGGCTGAAATGCCCTCTCTGCCTAGTGCCTTCTACCTGTTCCGTGATTACTGGCACCCTCCTCCCTCCTGTTTACCTGATTGTTTTTAACCCCCTGACTGCCCCAGAGACCCTTACCCTCAACGCAATGGAAAGGGATAATAGGTGCTGGAGGTAGGAGTGCTGTGGGTGGCTTGACGTGGTTCCCACTATATACAGAGTTTACAGTTTGGTTCACTGGCTCTCAGCACCCCCACTACACAAAGCAAACCCCAGCTCGCCCCCTCGTCTCTCCTGTGTGCAACTGGCCGGGGCAGACGCGGGGGGCGGAAGCTGCGACGCTACAGGCTCACAGGCGGGCGGCTGAACACCGTTCCGGGGGACACGCCGAGCCCCAGTCCCCCAAACAACCCCAGGGCCAGAGCCAGGCCCTTCCTGCGGTCGCCCCTCTCGTCGCCCCCCTCTCACCATCTCGACGAGTCCCCCAGTCCCGGCGCGAGCCGCTGTTTACCACTCCCGCCCCTTCGTTACCTAGACGACTAGTCCCACCCACGTGGAACTCTCGCGCAGCCGCTCCGGACTCCCTAACAACCCTCTCCCGCTCCCTAGCCTCGCGCAGCCGCAGTAGACATCGCACACGCAGCCGCCCCGGGGGTGGGGACTCGCTCGTGACTTTCTCACCCTGCGGGAGGGGCTGCTAAGCCGGGGCGGGATCGGCGGCGCTTTACGGAGATGTCGTAAAGCGTGCGCGGCTGGCTTTGGGTCAGGGCCGATGGTGAGATACAGACCCTTCCCCTCTCCGAGACCCGGGTGGAGCCCGTGCGCCGTGGCTGAGCCCCGCCCCGCCCCGGGGAGCAGCGCCTGGCCCCGCGCTGGGGAGGGGGCGTGTGGCTGCTGCAGCCCCAGGACCCGCTAGGCCAGGCCAGGGAGTGGCTGGGGCTGGTGAGACACCCCCGCCGGGCAGTGCCTGCGCTGCACTGTGAATCCGGCTTTCTGTGGGGTCTGGGCTAGTTCCGAGCCAGCGCTTGGGCGTCCCCACTGCACTGTAAACCTGGCCTTAGTTACTGCACCTGTGGCCCCGACCCCCAGCTAACAGGTCTATACGGGCCTGCGCAGACCTCCTGACTTGGATCTGCAGCTCGACCTGCATCCGCACGGCAAACTTACAGGGCTTGGACGGAGGCTGAGTAGGACTTGAGCTTTGAGTCCATTCCCCCTGAATGGGAGCTTATGGCTGAGTCCTTGCTGACCTAAATCAGAGTGACTTGAAAGAAGCAGGGCACAGGCTCAAACCTGAGTGAGATCCTGGGCTTAGTGTGCAGTGCTGACATACCTTTAAATGACTGTATTGCTGCTCACATTGGGGTAGCAATCCAAACCCCTATATGGCCCTTTGCTGTCCCCACTCCCATGCTGATAATCCAGTCCAAGAGTTTATAGTCAGCCCCAAGTTTCTTATCATAGATATCCATGGTGTTGCCAACTCTTGATTTTATTTTCAGTCTCAAACGCTTTTAGGGATGTCTTAAAGCTCCAGCTCCTGAAACCATGTGATTATGTGAAAATCTCAGCTTTGTCTGGGGGAGAGAGAAGTTTCTAGCCCTGGTTTGTGAAGAAAAGCTGGAAAATGTGATCTGCTAAAGGCTCAAAATATTTTTTTTCACTGTGTGTTTATCAGTTCTGCCTATGCATACTTTTCTTATGAGCCAGCAGGGCAATGGACTAGGCAGAGACTCCCTTTTCAAACAAAAGTGGCCGTCAGAGAAAGTCACATAAACTATGCTTATCTACCTCCTCAGTAAAAACAAAGGGTTGATCTGAGGCCATGTCTACATCTAAAATTTTGCAGCGCTGGCTGTTACAGCTGTATTAGTACAGCTGTATAGGGCCAGCGCTGCAGAGTGGCCACACTTACAGCAGCCAGCGCTGCAAGTGGTGTTAGATGTGGCCACACTGCAGCGCTGTTGGGCGGCTTCAAGGGGGGTTCGGGGAACGCGAGAGCAAACCGGGAAAGGAGACCAGCTTCGCCGCGGTTTGCTCTCGCGTTCCCCAAACCACCCTGCAAACCGCAGGGAAGGAGACCTGCTTGCTCGGGGTTCCGGGAACGCGAGAGCAAACCGGGAAAGGAGACCAGCTTCACCGCGGTTTGCTCTCGCGTTCCCTGAACCACCCTGCAAACCGCAGGGAAGGAGACCTGCTTGCTTGGGGTTCCGGGAACGAGAGAGCAAACCGGGAAAGGAGACCAGCTTCGCCGCGGTTTGCTCTCGCGTTCCCCGAACCACCCTGCAAACCGCAGGGAAGGAGACCTGCTTGCTCGGGGTTCCGGGAACGAGAGAGCAAACCGGGAAAGGAGACCAGCTTTGCCGCGGTTTGCTCTCGCGTTCCCTGAACCACCCTGCAAACCGCAGGGAAGGAGACCTGCTTGCTCGGGGTTCCGGGAACGCGAGAGCAAGCCGGGGAAGGAGACCAGCTTGATTACCAGAGGCTTCCTCCTTCCACGGAGGTCAAGAAAAGCGCTGGTAAGTGTCTACATTGGATTACCAGCGCTGGATCACCAGCGCTGGATCCTCTACACCCGAGACAAAACGGGAGTACGGCCAGCGCTGCAAACAGGGAGTTGCAGCGCTGGTGATGCCCTGCAGATGTGTACACCTTCAAAGTTGCAGCGCTGTAACTCCCTCACCAGCGCTGCAACTTTCTGATGTAGACAAGCCCTGAGACTCAGAATGGGCCCACTGGGGTATAGTCATCCCTTGTATTGGTGGAACGGCCGGGGTTCCTTGAAGTATGTGGATTTATATTTCTCACACAACCACTTGTTATATCATACTTTAAGTATAAAAATTGTCAACATGTTATCCCCTCCCCACTCTCCAGTGTTAATGTTTTTGTTTTTTTTTAATGGTGATTAGATTGCTTGTGAAAGGTGCCTGACAACTGAGGAGTCTGAAGTCCTTGCTCCACAGAAAAGGTAGAGGCGGCAGCAGCAGTGCAAACACCCCACCAATGGGCTTCAACTTCATCCTGGAGGCACTAGCTCAGTTGAGAAGAGGGTAATTCATTCTCCCTGTCAGTTAGCCCCTCTGCAGAGACTGCCATCACAGAGACCAAATAGTGCTAGTTAGGATTTTTTTTCTGTCATGTGAAATAGTTTATCTAGGGAAAGGCTTCCCACCTTGATTTTTGGCATTAAAGCAGTGATGCTATTAAAATGTTACCTACTTCTACTTGTTATCTGTTTAAAGAAGTTCAGGAGTTCAAGGTAGACCTACTACATTAATTGCCCCATCTAATCAGTTCAGTCCTTAACATCAGTGAGGCCTAGTGATGGTCACAACACTGTCTACATTCACATAGTGCGCAATTACTATGGGTGCAGTAGAACCTCAGTTACGAACACCTTGGGAATGGAGATTGTTCGTAACTCTGAAATGTTCGTCATTCTGAATGATATTTTATGGTTGGTCTTTCAAAAGTTTACAATGGAACATTGACTTAATAGAACTTTGAAAGATTACTATGCAGAAGAAATATGCTGTTTTCCCTTTATTTTGTTAGTAGTTTACATTTAACACAGTACTCTGCTTTTTTGTTCTTTGGTCTCCGCTGCTGCCTCGTGTACTTCCAGTTCTGAATGAGGTGTGTGGTTAACTGGTTAGTTTGTAACTCTGAGGTTCTGCTGTAGTAAAGGCACTTTACTTGCTGAGTTCTATACTAATGGCACAGATATTTGGCAGTTATATGGATAGCATGTACTTAATAAAGCCTAGATGTCTCATATGCTAAGCCAGGAGAGGACAAACTACTGGGCGCAGGCTGGATCCAGCTCGTCAGGGCTTTCAATCCAGCCCGCGTGATTGCCAATCGCGTGGCGCAGTGGTGCTAGGGCAGGTTCCCTGCCTGCACTGGCCATGTGCTGCTCCCAGAAGCGGCCAGTACCATGTCCCTGCAGCCCTGCGGGGATGGGATCAGAGAGCTCCATGCAGTGCCCTTGCCTGCAGGCACCACTCCCCTGCAGCCAATGGGAGCTTCAGGGGTGGTACCAATGGGTGAGGGCAGCACACAGCAGAGCTGCCTGTTCCATCCCACCCCCAGGAGCCACTGCCAGACATGCTGGACATTTCCAGGAGCGGTGTGGGGTCAGGGCAGGCAGGGGGCCTGCCTTAGCAGCTACTGCATGCTGCTGCCACTCCGGAGCTGCTTGAGGTAAGTGGTGCTGGGCTGCCACATATTTTAACACTGATAACACCTGAAGGATTCAACACTTCTCTTTAGTTGCAATGGCCTTGTCAGTCAGGTTACAGCCAGAGGTTTAGAAGCAACATTGAATAAATGACTTTATAGTGCTAGGATTTGGAATTCAAAGATGATATAAAACAAGTAGTTTAGGCAATTTAGTGCTTTTAGGATGTACACTGATTCAATTCTCACATTTTTCCCCCGTTTATTACATTAGAAATATTCTGAATGAACTGACTTTTTTTAAAAATGCTTTAGCAACATTGTTACGGGATCTGAATTAAGTCTGAACCCCACACTACAGTTCCGTCAAGCCCTGCTTGGTGGGAAGGGATGTTCAGTCTGAACATTCTTTCAAGCCAAATATGGAGTTTGGGTTTCAGCATGTAGCTCGGCATCCACATCTCAGAGGAAAACACAGAATGAGAAAATATACTGTACGCAGTATGGTATTTTTCAAATATCTTTTATTCTTAAACATATGAAAGGCACTTATGCTCAGAGGACTAACTTTTTAAAAGAAGCATTACTTGAAACTTCTGAAATTTATCTGTGAAAAGAATTTCTTCATTAGTAGTAGTAGCAGTAGTATTGTAGCACCTAGGATCCCGAGGCATTTTACTGAATTTTCCAGAATCTTTGGGTTGAAAGTAATTGTACAGACTTTGAGCCCAACGAGGTAAATTCTCCAGCTTCCACTTCATAATTAAATAGGCTTATAACTAATACATGAAGTGATATTTGATGAGACAGTCTGTG
Organism: Gopherus evgoodei; assembly: GCF_007399415.2. NCBI lineage: Eukaryota > Metazoa > Chordata > Testudines > Testudinidae > Gopherus > Gopherus evgoodei. Next base: position 241,540,960 of record NC_044322.1, on the reverse strand, counting down.
TGAGGATAAAGTCAAGCATAGGAAAATGAATCCTGCAATCATTTATTTCTTGAATACTCATAAGGTGGCTGTGTTGGATCTGTCCCCATACAGCTCAGTAGTTGCTGAAAACATTTAGTAATGAGAGTGCTGCTGAATGACTGCTTGAAATCTGTCCTTTCCTTGGGTCTCTACTCTTCATACAAATCTTTCCAGGATTCAAATGCAGTCTTGTTACAAGAGTTAAACTCAGAACATAAAGCTTGCTGACCTCAGGTTCAGCTACTTTCTAATCACAAATACTAGATCAGCTGTGAGTAGAAACTAGGGAAAAGCAGAGCATAAAAGAACTTAGAAGAACTTTTCCATAGTGACTTCTATTTCAGTTGTTTTCACTTTTGAATCTCAGTTGCTTGGTTTTTATAGTAACAAATACCTTACTTCCAGATGCAAAACAAGCCAGTTTTGCTTCATCTCAGAATTGGCAGGGCCACAGTACTTGAAACATTAACAATCTAATTGAGGTGGAGGGTACATTACCTACTTGCAATATAAACTAGATATTAACACAGGGAATTATAAAAAATGCTAATGCTGGAAGCCAGCAAACTCAGATTCTGGAACTAGGGAATATACATTGAATTATTTGTTTTCAGAATTGATTGCAACTTTTCTTAAAATAAGATCTGTCTTCATGAAATTGTAAGTGCACTTCTGCTAATTCAGGAAAGCAAAAGTTAAGAAAAACTGATTCAACAGGTATTTTGGGCATTAGTGTAAGTAATACCATACCATAAATGGTTGCAGTCACTTGTTAGTTCAGTGTGTGGCTAATATCAAACTGATTATTCTTCAGGTAAATAATCACACAAGAATTAAGTGGCTATGTTCAGTGAAATATGAAAAATGGCTAATCCTTTAAGAGGTGAAGTGCTGAATCTTTACAAAAATGTAAGTGTCTTGAATGCAATTAGCACTTCTGCTTAACTAGATAAAAACATTTTTGCCACATATTGCTTAAGTTCTAAAATGTTTGTTTTTGTTTTTAAAGCTGCTGTACCTTGGAAGGGAATATCCCAAAGGAGCAGACTACTTTAGAAGCCGTTTGAAGGCAGCTTTCCTAAAAAATAAGGATGTGAAAGATCCAGAAAAAATTAAGCAACTAATTAGTCGTGGAGAATTTGTTATAAAAGAGCTAGAGGCCTTGTATTATCTCAGAAAGTACAGGGCTATGAAACAGCGCTACTATGAGGACAACAATAAGAATAAGTAATGTGTAATATTGTTGACCCTGTGCTTGTAACAATGCAGGTTAGTGGCTGGGATGAATAAATAAAAAAGAATGGTTATGTTAAAGGCAATGAGACTTAAATATTTTCAAACCAAAGGACATATTTCATCACCATGTCAGTGGCTACATTACAATATTTCAAGTGGCTATTTTAATAGTTTGAATATAAAGTTCTGTGGCATGCAGATGTGATCTTATACTGATAGCTTAGAGGCTTTGTCCGCCATTTTGATTGATCCTGAACTGAAGCTTGATGCACAAAAATGCTGACAGAAAGTTAACCTAATTTGGTTCCTCACTTCATTTTCTTCACTGAACAGATGAATTTAAAACTGAATGCAGATCAGATAACCCTAATTTTATTTATATATATATATATATATATATATATATATATATATATATAAAACAAGCAGTTGATTAATCATAGTTAACTCATATTAATTCAAAAAAAAGCAATACATTAATCTCAATCCCATTTTAACTGCACTGTTAAAGATACCAATTGAAATTTATTTTCTATATTTTCATATAGTATTCTGTGTTGTAATTGAAATCAAAATGTATATTTTTATTACAAATATTTGCACTGAAAGAAACTGGAACAAAGGATAGTAACTATGGGCATGTGAGTGATTGCTGGATCCAGACTAGGAAGGAGTCTAGTTGTGAAAGAAGCTTATTGGAACATCTCAGGGGGTGAGATTTCATCCATAATCAGTTTCTTAATGTATTAGGCTTTGACTTGCGTATTTTGTTTTATTTTACTTGGTAACTTACTTTTTCCATCTATTACTTGGAACCACTTAAATCCTACTTTTTATACTTAAATCACTTTTTGCTTATTAATTAACTCAAAGTAATTAATACCTGGGAGAGCAAACAGCTGTGCATATCTATCAGTATTATAGAGGGTGGACAATTTATGAGTTTACCCTATATAAGCTTTATACAGAGTAAAATGGATTTATTTGGGGTTTGGATCCCATTGGGAGCTGGGTATTAGAGACAGGAGTACCCCTGGAGTGGTTTTCAGTTAAAGCCTGCAGCTTCGGGGACATGGTTCAGACCCAGGGTCTGTGTTTCAGCAGGTCAGCATGTCTGGCTCAAAAAGACAGGGTTCTGGGGTCCCAAGCTGATAGGGAAAACAGGCTCAGAGGTCATCTGAGCACATCAGGTGACAGTCACAAGGGGGTCTCTAGTGGTTGAAGCATGAAGGGACATATGAATCTTTAACGCATCCCACACATAAGTATCTTGAGACACCTCCTTGAACAGTGCCATGAAAATGCTTGGTCTCATTTTCAGGTGACATTGTAAACAAGAAGTGGGCAGCAGCATCTCCCATAAATGTAAACTTGTTTGTCTGAGCATTTGGCTAAACAAGAAGTAGGACTGAGTGGACTTGCAGGCTCTAAAATTTTACATTGTTTTATTTTTGAATACCTTTTTTTGTACATACTTCTACATTTGTAAGTTCAACTTTCATGATAAAGAAATTGCACAATAGTACTTATTTTCAATTCACCTAATACATTTATTTATTTTTAATTACAAGTTATGGCACTGTAAAAAAAACAAGTGAGCACTGTACAGTTTGTATTGTGTTGTAATTAATCAGTATATTTGAAAATGTAGAAAACATCCAAAAATATTTAAACGGTATTCTATTGTTTAAGTGTGATTAATCAATGTTTTTAATCGTGTGATTAATCCTGATTAATTTTAATAGCCCTAATGTTAAATAAAAAAAGTTAAGTGTTCAACATTGACCCAAATTTCTAAATATCATTTTCTTCTGTCTTTTGAGATTAAAATCTTACTTACTGTTTCCTACTCACCACAAATGAATACCTTTTCAAAAGTCCAAATAGTTTAAAAAAAAATTTAGTGGAGATTAGCTGTGTAGTACTAGTCCTTTTGGTAAGGTAGCTGAGACTCTAGCCTCTGTCAGTTCTAAGGGAAAAATCACTATATGGAAGATGATTAATTATTTAGAGAAACATTGGTTAAGTGTTCACACTCGGAATGTGATCCCCTCTAGTTCTAGTCTACAAAAAAATAGAATAGAAGTTTACCACAGCAAAGTTTTGCTGTTCCAGTGCTGAGAAATCATGTTCTGTGCTCCTGGTATAGCACTTAAATCATGGCCACTATTCCTGAAACTGTGCCAATATTGCTAATACAAACCTGTGCCCTAACTGACTTTGCACATAGTATATTCGTCTGTTCTATTTAAGATTACAGGAAGAGGAATTAAAGTAAAAATAGCTTTTTAAATTACATTTAAATGCACGACTACAGTGCCTTGCTGGTATAGCCATAATATTGACATAATTGGCTGAGGGGTTATTGAAACTATAAAATACCATTTTGTCCCTCCCTTGTCTTGATTAAGATTTTACCATGTTAGTTAACATGAGTTATGAACATCTTCCCCCTCCCTCCACCAATGAAGATGCAGTCTCATGGGGACTTGAATAAGAGCTGTTAAGGCGGAAGAGCCTGAGTTAGGGAGAAAAGGGAGCAGTATCTCTCCCAGGCCACCCCTCGTGGCAGCAAAATGAGACATTGCTCATAGTAAGCTGCACAGATCTGTGATTCTGTTCTCTTCTTTCTTACATGAAGAATGACATTGTTAATGTTGATATTTAAATCATTACCACTGAGCATCTGAGTTAATACCTCACCAAGTTGAATGGGGCAGTTTCCATCTCAGAATTATTGTTCCAGACTTTCTTGCAGGTTACACTTAGTAGAAGGGAGTTCAGCCAATTCAGTTGAACTAACATGGAAAGGGCATGTTTGAAAGCGATGCCATGAAACATTCCACCTCTTTAAAAAAGGCACCTCAATAAGCACACACACTCATGGAACAAAACTCACGTCAGCTACTCCAGATTCCTGTTCCTCAACATTACTAGTTCTCAATCCATCATTTAGAAAGGTTGTTGCAGAGACTTCAAAAGCAAGCAGCAAAATCACAAGATTAAAATCCACAAAGGAAAACTGAAAGTAAAGAAATCATTGCATTTTTTTTTTAAATAAAAACTCCTTCAAAGTGGGAACCTATCTTCCTACAGGAAGAAAGGGCCCTGCATCTTACTGCTAGTATCTACTAATTTCAGGTGCTCAATTTGAGGCTCCTAGGATGTGATTTAAAACACATTATTAGACTACTTAGCATTAAGTACCACATTAAATATTTGAAGCACAGCTCCCATTGACTTAGTTACAGCTGGCAGGAGTTAGCACTTCTACAGATCAGACTCTAAGGTCCCAAGTCCAGCAACCAGGAAATGAGGAACACAGAATTAGGGACCACCTGTGAAAAATGTGTTTTAGGTCACTTGACTAGCATCACACGATGAGTGTGGCAGAAATAGAATCCAGTTACTAAGAGCACCATTCAACTGTCTTATCTATGAGACCATCCTTTCTTTTTATGTAATCACCTCTCTTTCACTACACACCTTTAAACTTCTGCAATAAAAGAATCAGCGGTCCTATAGTCTTACTATACAACTCTAATTCATCCCCAGAGCAGATACATCCTGGGTACTGAAGGAGGCAGGGGTCCTCTAGAAAAATGGTATGTGATCCTGTAGAAAAGGACTATCATAATACATATACAACCTGACCTCTACCATCACTTCCTTATTTCTGAGGGCTTGTCTACATCAGAAAGTTGCAGCGCTGGTGAGGGAGTTACAGCGCTGCAGCTTTGAAGGTGTACACATCTGCAGGGCATCACCAGCGCTGCAACTCCCTGTTTGCAGCGCTGACCGTACTCCCGTTTTGTCTCGGGTGTAGAGGATCCAGCGCTGGTGATCCAGCGCTGGTAATCCAATGTAAACACTTACCAGCGCTTTTCTTGACCTCCGTGGAAGGAGGAAGCCTCTGGTAATCAAGCTGATCTCCTTTCCAGGTTTGCTCTCTCGTTCCCGGAACCCCGAGCAAGCAGGTAAGGAGAACCACTTGCTCGGCGGTTCGGGGAACGAGAGAGCAAACCGGGAAAGGAGACCAGCTTCGCCGCGGTTTGCTCTCTCGTTCCCGGAACCCCGAGCAAGCAGGTCTCCTTCCCTGCGGTTTGCAGGGTGGCTCCGGGAACGCGAGAGCAAACCGCGGCGAAGCTGGTCTCCTTTCTCGGTTTGCTCTCTCGTTCCCCGAACCGCCGAGCAAGCGGTTCTCCTTCCCTGCGGTTTGCAGGGTGGCTCCGGGAACGAGAGAGCAAACCGCGGCAAAGCTGGTCTCCTTTCCCGGTTTGCTCTCTCGTTCCCCGAACCGCCGAGCAAGCGGTTCTCCTTACCTGCTTGCTCGGGGTTCCGGGAACTAGAGAGCAAACCGGGGAAGGAGACCAGCTTCGCCGCGGTTTGCTCTCGCGTTCCCGGAGCCACCCAGCAAACCGCAGGGAAGGAGACCTGCTTGCTCGGGGTTCCGGGAACGAGAGAGCAAGCCGGGGAAGGAGACCGCGCAGGGAAGGAGACCTGCTTGCTCGGGGTTCCGGGAACGAGAGAGCAAACCGCGGCGAAGCTGGTCTCCTTCCCCGGCTTGCTCTCTCGTTCCCGGAACCCCGAGCAAGCAGGTCTCCTTCCCTGCGGTTTGCAGGGTGGCTCCGGGAACGCGAGAGCAAACCGCGGCGAAGCTGGTCTCCTTCCCCGGTTTGCTCTCGCGTTCCCGGAACCCCCCTTGAAGCCGCCCAACAGCGCTGCAGGGTGGCCACATCTAACACCACTTGCAGCGCTGGTTGCTGTAAGTGTGGCCACTCTGCAGCGCTGGCCCTATACAGCTGTACTAACACAGCTGTAACAACCAGCGCTGCAAAATTTTAGATGTAGACATGGCCTGAGTGTTTGACTTTACATTAATAATGTTTTAAATATAAAGGGGTTTGTGTGTAATTTTCTAGTTGTTTTTTTTTTAAAGCAAACTGCCAAAAAAAAAGAATACCACTTGGCATCGCTGACACCCACATGCGTCATCAGCAGGGTCAGATCATTTAGATCCCGTTGGGGACCAGCGGGGTAAGACACTTTGTGAGTGGCTTTCATAGATATCTGCTGACAACAGAGGAATAGTGAGACAGGAATCTTCAGTTCCAATCCAAGCTGTGAAGGGGACTGCGCACAGACTTCTGCACATTCTCCCCAAGCTTGACTCCTGTTCAGTCCCCTCCAACCTGCCCTAGACCTGTCTCTCACCCACCCCTGGATCCTCATCCAAGTCCCAGTCTCCCCTCTGCAAGCTTATCTCAGTCCCTAATTCCTTGCCCAGCCAGTCCCAACTGGTTCCCAAGCACCTTGGCCAATCTCAGTGTCCTGCCCCTCTCCCCCGGGCTCCTTTACCCTACTTACTTTGTTCAGTCAGTCCCAATTCTCCTCACACACACAGGATCGTCGTCACACGCCCCACCACCATCACCACACAGTCATTCAGTTCCAGTCTCTCCCTCCACTCCTCAGCTCTTCATCTGAGCTAACTCTACCCTCTGTCCACTGGCTTCCAGGCCTCCTACCCCTCATTTCACTCCCCAACGCAGTCTCTTGTCCAACCAGGCTCAGTCTTTCCCCCTCAACATCCCCTCCAATTCCTTGTCCCATCTTCCCTCCTGCACTCCCAATCTCCCTGTCCAAAGCTACTCTGCCCCTCCCAGATCTGACTCTGGTGGTCTCTGCATTTGAATCAGGCAATTCCCTCCTCAGTGACCAGGCAACATCGAGAGCACAGAAAGGGGGCTTCATGGTCTCAGTTCTGGTGCCAAGCTAGCAACAGCCCAGAAATCTAATTGCAGGGAAAGTCTAGCCCAGCCACAGGTTGGATTATGACAAGTGTGGACAGAATCTTCAGGGAGTACAGCCACAAAGTTTTAGAAAGTCTGTGCATGTGTGAATTGTGATTTTTTCCAAAGGCTTAGAATCTGGCCACATTTGGGCAGATTTTTCACAGGGATAGTAGCAAAATGAGCACCTCTGGCAGAGACACCCGTGGCCAAAATTTGTAGTCCTTGCTCCAAAGCACAGGGTCACTAATACTGTTCAAAGAAAAGGTTGCCAGAAATGTTTAAAATTAGGGGAAAATACATTGTTTTGCCCAGCTTCATTCTCAAACAGCTGAACCATTTTGGCTAAACTTATTAAATAATAATAAATAATAAGCAGCAACAGCAGACACCCAGCATGGAAAATTTCAGCCCAAATTATTAAAGTTTGGCAAAGTTACAAGCAACTGAAAATAGGGTCTTATAGTAATTCATGAACAACAAAGACCTGGACCAGTGTCCTAGAACGTTTTGCCCAAATTTATTCAATACAGCTTTCACAAAGGAAAGTCTTCCTCTAAAAAGAGGGAGTATATGACCGTAAATAGAGGGGGAGGGGGTCTGCACAGAAGTTGATGGGCAACAGCAACAGAAATCAAGAGGGGCTGCCACATAAATGAAGTTCATGGGGTACTTAACTAATTATGAAGATTAGCATTACATTTATTGGAAGGAGCAACAAATTAAACAAAAGTTCACAATAACTATTTTTATTACATTACAATAAATAGGAGCAGTACAATTTGACAAAAAATGACAAATTTCAGATTACCTCACAGCACATACTCCTATAAAACATTAAAAAGTTTAAACAGTGGTCATTCTTTTAATTTAATGTCTGGTATGACCAAATATTCATAGGTCATGCAACCAAATGATGGGAAAACTGGATCACACTGCATATGTTCCACATCAAAAAAAGCACAATGTACAAAATGTGCATGTTTCAGTTTACACTATACAAAAATAGTTAAAATACATTCCAGGTAAACATATTACGTTAAGAAATTGTTCTAGTAAGAAGTTGGCACTCAAGAGGAAAAAGCAGAAGTATTTTCAACATGAAAACACAAGACAGTGGAATTATTGGGAAATATTAGGAAAGATTACTGCCTATGTAGCTTTATGTAGACTTTACAAAAAGAGCCACAACTTGTAGGCCTTAGAAAGAAATAGTTGTATTGCTTGATAGTACTGACAAAAGAATGGAAGTTTATGTACCAACTTACCTATTAGAGAAATGCTATTACAGTAACAGCATTTTATATGGTGAATTTTTTTGTTTTTTTGTTTTTTTTTTACATAACCTCAGCCAACCAAGATTTTAGGACAACTGTATAGGTTAAAAGAATCGAAACAATAAAATTTCAGTTTTAAGTTAACTGATGACTTTTTTTAAAAAAAGATGTTTATCAAAAGTTACATAAAGCTACTTTCAGGCATTGGAAATCTAATGTATTAATATAGTAAGTGACTACACATGTTCATTTAATAGTTACTATCAGAAAAAGATAGCATCTGGATATGTTCTTGGAAAGCATTTCAAATAGGGAAAGACAGAATAATTATTAGATCAACTTGTGCAAGCTGCAATTCAACATGCCTCACCAAGTCTCTACAAATACTAAGACAAAACTGCACAACAGTGGCAAGGATGAGCGTATTTTGTGAAAGTTAGATCATAAAGGCTGGTCTAAACAGTTTTAATATCTATTCAAATGAATTGGTAGTTTACAGATTAACTTTATTAAAATAAGCTATCTTGGTATAATACTTCTATACTGATAACTGCATCCACATTTGAAAGCTGCACCAAATTTTAGCTAAATCAGTTTTTCTACTCATTTAGTTAAATTGATAAAAAACTGTGTCTAGACGAGCCCTAAATTTGCATGCAGTGTGACTCAGTTACAAAAAGTCACAAGTCTTAAGATTTTATTTCTTGTTTGTTCAAGTTACAGTATCCTCTGCTGCTACATTCCTCCAATACGTTGATAGTAGTGTCTAAAAATATCCAATTAAACCAACAAAATCTCAACCTCAAGATGTTTTAAACTCAAAAGTTGCAAATAAAACACTAGATGTTTACAACACCTACAGGGATTTGTTCCCTCTTCCTATTGGTCCTAAATTAGGATATAACATTATGTTCTCCCACCACCATCTTTCAGTATCCTTTTTTGCCATATGTATGAAGTATATACTCTGCAGCTTGGGAATTTTTTTTTTTTTTAAATTTCAAAAATTTCCCAGCCACACAAAATGTAAGGGTCATGCAGAAATACAGGTAGTATGTTTATTACACCTCTAGCCACCACTGCCACTCTCTTTCAAATATGGCCACTCTACTGCTCCCTGTATAGAAATAAGAGGTCATCTTGCACATGTAGTTGTACCTTTGATACTGTACATGCACTTTAAGTTACGCTGCTACATGAAAATCCTACTCTGAAAAACTCAGTGTGCAAACTCTTTAAAAGTTTCAGGATAACTTGGGAATAACAGTTTTGTCTATCATGACCACTGAACATTCATGAATCAGGCCTCGACAAATCACAAGGTTTTAAAGACCAATACATGTTGTGTATTATTTGCCTTCTGCTGTTCAATCATTTAGCATACAGTTGAGTCACACTTTCAAGCTCTTCTCTGTAACTATGAGGGCTAGACACATTAGAAAAGCAAACTCAACTCAACTCCAGGAGTGGAGACCTTAAGAAAAACATCAAATTTATTAAATTCACGATAAAAATCACAAGCATTGGCAACATGAGAGAACTGGCTCTCACTTTGGTGCAGATTAACCAAACTATTGCTGTACTGCAAATGAAAGCTTCTTCAAAATGGATTAACTCTAATCAGAAAAATCACAAGAAAAAAATCACTCTGGGAACAACACCACTGAAAACCTGGTTTCGATGTGTAACAATCTTGACATTTTATTCCACTAAACAACCATTTAATCTGTGAAACAAAATTAGTATTTCACAAGAATCACAGCAGAACACAAAACAACATTAGCTCTGGGAACCATAATATCAGCTATGCATGCTGAATGTTTGTGCAAATTCTCCATCATCCCTATATTTATGGCATAGTGGATTTCCAACTAATCTGTATGAAGCAGTTGAATTCAAGTGCCATTACTGAATCTAAAGAGGTTACTGGACTTTAAAATGCCTCCCCTATTATACACAAAATGGGCATCTGGAAATATTTAATGCCACTCTTGAAAAAATGGTTCTGACATCTATAAAGGTAGAGATCCTGACCTCATTCTTAGGATTAAATTCTGAATCAACATATGAATTAACTTCTGTAAGTGTTTGAATTACTCATTTGTTAAGGCTTTCCAGTATTTCTTAGTAGTGATGCTGAGGGTGAAATCCTGACCCTACTGATGCTACTTTGAAGTTTGCCAGTTACTTCAGTGGAGCCAGGATTTAACTCTGGGTCTCCTGACATAAAAAGTTAGTGAAAGTCTTAAGCAAAGCATTACAATAGCAAATCAATTTAATTAGAACTTTTACTTTTTCCATTGCCAGATGTGCATTATTGTCTTTTTTTAATTTTTCTTTTTTTTATAGAAAAAATATAGTATTTAAAGGAGTGACCATGACAAATTGCAGTGAAAAACTTTGTGAAAGTTATAGCTTTACATTCATTGGAAGTTGATCTGAAATGCTACAAGACTAGATGCCTAGAAGCAGAATCTATAGGAAGACTATAAAGGCTTCTGGTCTCTCAATATTGCAGTCAGTCTAGAATAAAAGAAAACAAGTCGGAAATAAAAGTGTCTTATGCTAACTAGTCCTTTTATTCAGCCAGATAAAAAAACAGTAACGATATAAGAGCCTGTGGAGCACTTTCATTATTTTGTTTGCACACAGAACTAAAGTTCACAATTGGTAAGAAAATAGGAAGTTAGCAGCTTTGCATGCACCAAAAAACCCTAAGAAAATTCTCAGGGTTTTGTTTTTTTTCCTCCTTCTTCCACGGGCATTGCTAGTTCAAGAACCAACACTCAAGGAATACTGGCACTTAAGAGGAATAAAGCTTCCACTGTCATTTAAAACAAGCATTCAGGTTCATGAAGCAGAAAGAAAATTAAGTAATGCTAAATCAAATGCTAATAATTTAGTGTAATGTACAAAAAATCACTTTCTTAAGTATGCCTTAAGAATAAAGGATAAATTGTATTTACATAATTATACACTTTGTCTTTGTCTTCTTTTTCTTCTTTTTCCCATCTTTGCTCATCTTCTCTTTATGTTTTCGGATTTCTCGAACTAACGTGTAGAAGGCATCATCGACACCCTGAAAAGAAACATATGCGACTATAAGACCAAATTAACATGGTTTATGTACTCATTTGGGTAGTGTTTGTTTTCATCTGAACACTGCAGGTTCATATTAATGTTGCAGTTTAGTAAGAACATGTATATTGGGTGTTGTGATGAAGCATGTTTTTTTTATAATCAAACAGTGTCGATGTATTTAATTATTAATTTCTGTGCTTTCAGGTGTTTCGGTTCTAAAAATATAGCAACAAACACATACGTTGTCACTCAGCAATCTTCACTGGTTTTGGAAACCTTTTCATTTTTGGAAGTTGCCAGGTTAGTGTGTTTTTTTTTAATATACACATTTCATTTGCTACACAAGAAAGTGAGGCCCAATTCTCCACTGCATTGTTCTTTATGAATTTCACACATACAAAAGTGGATGTAAAATACTGCTATACCAGAGTAATAAGCCACACACCTGCAGAAGTGGGTCCAGAAATCAAGTCCGATAGGTAAAAACAAAGACTACTACCACTGGAGCTAAAAGAACTTCTTTATCATCAGCTATAGACTCTTACGTCCTAAATTGCAAGACGCAAATAAAGGGCAACATGCACACTGTAAGTTCCTCCTCCCACTGAAGGCAACAGCTAAAAGTCCTCCCATTGATACCAATGGGAGTAGACTGGGCCCTTTAAAAATAGTAACTGTGCTTAATTACAGAGTTTTATTCAAATATAGTAGTGTATATGTTTGAGTAGATTCAGCTATAGGGAAAGTTTGAAGGATATGCCATTTAAAGAGATCTGTATTTAAAAGCAAATAGTTCCTTCAAACAAATGTGCATTAACAATACATCATAACAGCTTCAGTCCCTGCATACGTCTATGAGAGGATCATTAACTGAATAGAATCCTAGTCAGTCTGTACTTTACCAATTCACACAAACATTGTCCATTTCTCACTGCCTCTCAGGGTTTTCACAGCAGTGTGCTCTAATGATGTTTCAGCATACTTAAGTACATTTACTAGTACACAATGAACTATTTGAAATACAGATAAACTGTAATGGTCAAAATAAAGTGAACATAGTATATTGTGTCATGCAGGACCCTGTTTTTTAAAACTTATTTCTCTTTTTAAAAAATTAGAAATCAATCTCATTAATTAGTGAAAATTAGTACTGTTCTGCTGTAAAACTCAGTCAAATGTTAATATCTGACTTACAACTTTGAAAGACAGTCAGAATAATGGCACAATATGAATCCATAATAACCGGTATCTAAATAAGATATAATGGTGCTGTAACTGGATATGCAATTTTAAAAACATACATACTGCAGTATTAAGTCTCCATTAACGAACAGAGCAAAAAATTCGCTGCAAAGGGCCAAAGTCCCATGGCTAGAGTACAGGATTGGCACCAAGAGCTCTACATGTCGTTTTCCCACAAACTGCACCCATGAGCCTGAGCAAGATGACTAAGTGCCTCAGTTTCTGCATCAGTAAAATGTAAGGAATACCATCTTCCTCACAAAGGACGTCATTAACATTTGTATAGTGGTCTAAGATCATCAGGTGAAATGTACTAAATGCAAAGTGTAACAGAACACAAACTTCCACAAAAAGGTTCCACCCACTTTCTTTTTTAAGCTATTGTTAAAATAAATGCACAGAAATTAACCCATAAAAAGCTATATTCAAACAATATTAAGGACCTTAACCTTAAAGAAAGTAAGGAGATTCACAGTTAAGGCTGAAATTCATTCTACTGTGCCTACTGCAGGTACTGCAGAACAGGATAATTGTACATAGTGTGTATTACAAAACCTGTACACTAGGGGGAGACTTAAGTATGGCATTTCAGTTTACAGTATTGAATCCTTTGTTTTGCAGATCAAATCTTAAACAGTTTGGAGAATATTTGCATTCTACTGGTTTTGGTTCTGCTGTAAATTCCGTTTAATGCACCTACTGACTGATAATTGGGCACATTGTATCAAGACTCTTTTAAAGGTGAAAAGAAAATAAAGAACCTTACATTCAAAATTAACTTGAGGCCTTATTTTGCCTTTCATTTAACTCCAGACACTTAACTTTGGTTACCTGCAGATAAGGAACATTATTTCAAAATTTGGGTTGCAGCACACTGTCCTAGAGTTGAATGGGAAAGTTATCCAAAGTCCTGCTTTACTCAAGACTCCTCAAATAAAAAGAGTCAGTGACACTAAGCCACTTTCTAAGCAGACCTCCTCAAATGTGCTGGCAAAACTTATGAATTAAAATCAGGCATTTGCACATAGGTCTACTTTTTAATGTGTGAAAAATTTCAAGTTCTACATATGCAACATGGATACACTTGACAATGTCACAAGAACAGCTAAGGAGGAGCCCCAAATCATTTGATAGTACTAAGTCTGGCTAACAGAATATTGCATATGGGAGTGTGCAACTATTTCCACAAATCACACAGCCTCTATGGCCTCCTACTGAAATCTCTCTGTGTATTGGGTTTTAGAATTCTCTCCCTAACCTGTGTCTTAGAGGTGCATAGATATTGCTGCCTTTTCTTCAGTCACCTTCAGCATATAGTTTTACTTTATTTAGCTTACTGTGTTTTAATGAAACATTGACTTTAAAGAAGTTTTACAAAAGATTCATCTCTAAAGATTTCAACACTGGGAAGGATTTGTACAGAAATCCAGCATTCTGTTAGAATTCTGCCACACAGCATCATCCAGCACCCTGGTCTAAAAAGTATATATGCAAAATACCACAGTGTATGGTTAAAACAGTAAGATGATAGTCTAGAAGTGTTTTTGATAGCTATATAACTGACCAGCAGTCACCTTATTCTGTTCAGCCATGAGAAAATTCATTTAGTGCTCTTTTCAGCTTAAGTCATATTTTAAAATTAAAAACAGTCAGTGTCTGGAAGACTTCCTACTGGCCATACTCCAGAAGGGAGACAACTTAATTCACAATCAGAAAGCCCAGCGCAGGATCATAAATCAGCTTCTATCCTGCATTCATACTAAAAAAATGACATTTTTTAAGACTTAAAACAGTTGAACGGTTAAGTAGTTCTATGTCAAAATGCTCCTTTTTCCTATCAACTGGATTCTACCAAACTTTGGGGAGTTTTTTTGTTCATTTGTTTGTTTTTGTTTTTTAAGAGGACCTATATCAACTTGTTGTACAAAAAGAAGGGTCTAATTGTAGTGTGTACTTCCAACATGGGCGGGGGACACAATTACCATGCAATCATTTTTGGCTTGCAAATTTGCACACCTTTTGAGTTGGGTGGGAAGGCCATAAAATAACTTTTGTTTACAGCCTGAAAACAATTGATGAACCCCTTAAAAGATTAAGTTGAAACATAGCTTCTGTATTTGCATTTTTAATAAGACCATCAGTGCATCATCTCACTGCCTAATTTACAGTTAGTTGATTGCCTACCTGAGCATAAAGTTAAGTAAAATAATGCTACTGACTAACATTTTCAAGTAAGGTATCCGTTGTAGTTTTTACATTAGTTAAAACATTTTGTTCATCTGTCACAGACAAAACAAGCCAGATGCACATTGGTGTCTCCTGCTTCATGGCATAACACCAAAGGAATTTTATCCTTCAGGAGAGCATCAGCAAGTAGGCATACCGAGCTTCCACAAGCTAGCTAATCCAAAACAATCATGTTTTTTTTAAATCTTATTTTTTTAAAGTGTCCCATGATGACCAAGAGGGGAAAATACATACACCAGGACAAGTTTCATGAAACAACAAATGTATTCTGGACCAACATTGCTGGGCTTGGTTGGCTGACAAGAAAGAAAGCACTTGACACTGCATTTAGTTGCAAACAATTCTACTGTAAGTTTTCCCAAGGTTCTGGATACCTGCTGAAAGGCTTCAGTCTTTGGGGACCATTCTCCTTGGATCTGCTTAGCCAGTCTGCTGCACAGTTAAGCTGTCCCAGAACAAGTGGAGTCTTACTGAGAGGAGAATAGGGTATGTCTATACAGCAAAAAACAAAACATAACCCACATGCTCAGCAGCAAGTCTCAGTCTGGGTCTACAGATCTGGGCTCTCAGGGCTTTGGCTACAGCACTAAAAACAGGCTGAAACAAACCATCCCTTGAAAGCCTGAGCCCAAACGTCAACATAGCTATTTTTAGTGCCATAGCAAGAGTCTGCAGAGCCAGGCTCTGAGACTCTGCTGGGGGAGGCAGAGGGCTTTTTTGCCATGTAGACATACTCTAAGAAAGGGCAGACTCCTTAGCAGGGTGCGTTATTTGTGCCACCATGATGATGATTCAGGTATTCAGCTACTGATGTGCCATCAGACTTTATGAGCTTGTCATAAACAGATAGCTAAGGGTTAATGTCTCTTTCACCTGAAGCACCTGACCAGAGGACCAATCAGGAAACCGGATTTTTTCAACTTTGGGTGGAGGGAAGTTTGTGTCTGAGTCTTTGTTTTTCTGGCTGCCTGCTTTCTCTGAGCTTTGGAGAAGTAGTTCTGTTTTCTAATCTTCTGTTTCTAAGTGTAAGGACAAAGAGATCAGATAGTAAGTTATATGGTTTCTTTTCTTTGGTATTTGCATGAATATAAGTGCTGGAGTGCTTTGATTTGTATTCTTTTTGAATAAGGCTGTTTATTCAATATTCTTTTAAGCAATCGACCCTGTGTTGTGTCACCTTAATACAGAGAGAACATTTGTATGTATTTTTTCTTTCTTTTTATATAAAGCTTTCTTTTAAGACCTGTTGGAGTTTTTCTTTACTTCAGGGAATTGAGTCTGTACTCACCAGGGAATTGGTGGGAGGAAGAAATCAGGGGAAATCTGTGTGCGTTGGATTGGCTAGCCTGATTTTGCATTCCCTCTGGGGAATAGGAAAGTCCCTTTTGTTTCCAGGACTGGAAACGGAGAGGGGGAGTCACTCTGTTTGGATTCACAGAGCTTGTGTCTGTGTATCTCTCCAGGAGCACCTGGAGGGGGGGAAGGGAAAAAGGATTATTTCCCTTTGTTGTGAGACTCAAGGGATTTGGGTCTTGGGGTCCCCAGGGAAGGGTTTTCAGGGGGACCAAAGTGCCCCAAAACACTCTAATTTTTTGGGTGGTAGCAGCAAGTACCAGGTCCAAGCTGGTAACTAAGCTTGGAGGTTTTCATGCTAACCCCCATATTTTGGACGCTAAGGTCCAGATCTGGGACTAAGGTTATTACATGGTGTAGCAGCGGTTGGGAGATAGACAGAATCCAGAAGCCAGTAGGAATATTATATTTTTCTTTTCTCTGCTAAGGGCTTTTTAGCACAGAGGTGCTTTTAAAAGGGAACCAGAGAGAATTTTTTTTTTCTGCTCTCTCTGGCAGTTTGTGGCTTGCATGTTAAGCAAGAAGTCGTTAAGGTGCTATCACGAGTCTTTTGTCACACAATAGCACTCCCATTGAGAGTCATTACCAGCACTATATAAATGCAAATAAAGTGGTTTTTCAGGTTTACTTAACATTGAAGATTAGCTAAAGGCACTGTTGCTAGGCAGACTTCAGACTTCAGGAGGCAACAGAGAACCTGCAGTTCGGAAGATAAACACCGGAGGGCACCCCAACACAAGAAAACAGGAACCATGTCTACCAAGGCAAAAATTGAGGCCGAAGACCAATTCAAAGAAGCTGAACACAGGCGACAACTGGAAATAAAACAAAAAGAGATGGAGATGTAAGAAAAAGAAGAACAAATCAAACAGGCAGCATACAAAAGAAAACTAGAAGAAGAGGTGGCCTACCGAAGGAAACAAGCAGAAGATGAGTTGGCCCACAGAAGGAAGCAAGAAGAAGAAGAGACGGCCCACCGCCGAGAAATGGAAAAACAACAAAAAGAAGATGAAGAGAAGGAAAAACAGAGAAAGCATGAACTGGACTTGGCAAAAGCTGGGCTGCATGTGCCAGCCAACTCTAACAACCCGGCGCCAATTATTGCTCCACAGCACAGGAAATTTCCCACCTACAAGGCAGGGGATGACACCGAGGCCTTCTTGGAAAATTTTGAAAGAGCCTGTCTTGGGTACAGCATCCCCGAAGACCAGTACATGGTAGAATTGAGGCCACAGCTCAGTGGACCTTTAGCAGAGGTGGCAGCTGAAATGCCTAAGCAGCAAATGAATGACTATAAACTTTTTCAAACCAAGGCCAGATACAGGATGGGGATAACCCCAGATCATGCCCGTCAGCGCTTCAGAACCCAAAAGTGGAAACCAGAGGTGTCATTTCCCAAACACGCCTACTACATTGCAAAAAACTATGAGGCCTGGATAACAGGAAACAACATTCAAACCTTGGAAGAACTGAACCTCCTCATACAAATGGAGCAGTTCTTGGATGGTGTTCCTGAAGACATCACACGGTACATACAAGATGGAAAACCCAAAGATCTCGCTGAGGCGGGGGAGATTGGAGCCAAATGGATGGAACTGGCAGAAAGCAAGAAAGCTACTGTCAAGGGGAACGATTACCCCAGGGGGCACACAGACCATAAACCCTACAACCGAGGACAGCCAAAGACCCCATATACCACCCAAGTAAAGCCACAAACACCCTACCCTTCCACCTCATCAGTCTCCAGTAACTCACCTCGGCCCAGTGACCCATCAGATGGAAGATGCTTTAAGTGTAATGAACTGGGACATATCAAGGCCAACTGTCCCAAAAACACCATGCGAGTGCAATTCATTACACCACCATCACACCAAAGATCCCCAGGCCCGGATGCCTCTCAAATACCCTTGGAGTGAAGGGAAAATTTGAGAGTGGGCGAAAAGAAGGTTACTGCGTGGAGAGACACGGGGGCACAAGTGTCAGCTATCCACCAATCCTTTGTTGACCCCAAATTCATCAACCCAAAGGCCAAAGTTACAATTTACCCCTTCATGTCACAAGCTGTAGACTTGCCTACAGCTCAACTGCCTGTCCAGTACAAAGGCTGGTCAGGAATGTGGACTTTTGCAGTCTATGACAATTACCCTATCCCCATGCTACTGGGGGAAGACTTGGCCAACCAGGTGAGGCGGGCCAAGAGAGTGGGAATGGTTACCCGTAGCCAAACCAGGCAAGCTTCCAGACCCATTCCTGTTCCTGAGCCGTCCACAGAGGCCCCGTCTGTGTTACCAGAGACCCAGACAGAGGTAGTGGACCCGGATTCCATGCCTACCACTGAAACAGCCATAGCATCTCCAGTCCCAGGCCCGGAACTGGAACAGCAACCAGCACCAGCAATTGCAACCCCATCTTCAAACTCAACGCCAGTGGGCGCCAGCGAGCCACAACTGGCAGAAGCAACAGACAGCCATACCCAAAAGGCTCAGCCAGAGCCTGAAATACCCTCAGGTGCACCAGCGGAGAGCGGTTCACCAGCAATGGAAACAATCCCATCACCTACATCGCTTCCAGAGGGACCAAGCCCAAGTCCACAGTCTGAGGAAGAACTGGTGACCCCAGCCTCAAGGGAACAGTTCCAGGCTGAGCAGGAAGCGGATGACAGCCTTCAGAAAGCTTCGGCGGCGGCACGGAGCACCCCACCGCCTCTCAGCTCTTCTAATCGATCCCGGTTTGTTATAGACCAAGGACTTTTATACAAGGAAATTCTTTCTGGTGGACACCGGGAAGAATGGCAGCCGCAAAAACAGTTGGTGGTTCCAACTAAGTACCGGGGGAAGCTCTTAAGCTTAGCCCATGATCATCCCAGTGGCCATGCTGGGGTGAACAGAACCAAGGACCGGTTGGGGAAGTCCTTCCACTGGGAGGGGATGGGCAAGGATGTTGCCAAGTATGTCCGGTCTTGTGAGGTATGCCAAAGAGTGGGAAAGCCTCAAGACCAGGTCAAGGCCCCTCTCCAGCCACTCCCCATAATTGAGGTCCCATTTCAGCGAGTAGCTGTGGATATTCTGGGCCCTTTCCCAAAAAAGACGCCCAGAGGAAAGCAGTACGTACTGACTTTAGTGGACTTTGCTACCCGATGGCCAGAAGCAGTAGCTCTAGGCAACACCAGGGCTAACACTATGTGCCTGGCCTTAACAGACATCTTTGCCAGGGTAGGTTGGCCCTCCGACATCCTTACAAATTCAGGGTCTAATTTCCTGGCAGGGACCATGGAAAAACTGTGGGAAACTCATGGGGTGAATCACTTGGTTGCCACCCTGTACCACCATCAAACCAATGGCCTGGTGGAAAGGTTCAATGGAACTTTGGGGGCCATGATACGAAAATTCATCAACGAATTCTCCAGTAATTGGGACCTAGTGTTGCAGCAGTTGCTGTTTGCCTACGGGGCTGTACCACATCCCAGTTTAGGGTTTTCACCATTTGAACTTGTGTATGGTCACGAGGTTAAGGGGCCATTACAGTTGGTGAAGCAGCAATGGGAGGGGTTTACGCCTTCTCCAGGAACTAACATTCTGGACTTTGTAAGCAACCTACAAAGCACCCTCCAACACTCTTTAGCCCTTGCTAGAAAGAACCTAAAGGATGCTCAAGAAGAGCAAAAGGCCTGGTATGACAGACATGCCAGAGAACGTTCCTTCAAGGTAGGAGACCAGGTTATGGTCTTGAAGGCGCAACAGGCCCATAAGATGGAAGCATCATGGGAAGGGCCATTCACGGTCCAAGAGTGCCTGGGAACTCTTAATTACCTCATAGCATTTCCCAATTCCTCACTAAAACCTAGAGTGTACCATGTTAATTCTCTCAAGCCTTTCTATTCCAGAGACTTACAGGTTTGTCAGTTTACAGTCCAGGGAAATGATGCTGAGTGGCCTGACGGTGTCTACTACGACGGGAAAAAAGACGGTGGCGTGGAAGAGGTGAACCTCTCAACCACCCTGGAACGTCTGCAGCGGCGACAAATCAAGGAGCTGTGCACTAGCTTCGCCCCATTGTTCTCAGCCACCCCAGGATGGACTGAACGGGCATACCACTCCATTGATACAGGTAATGCTCACCCAATCAGAACCCCACCCTACCGGGTGTCTCCTCATGCCCAAGCTGCTATAGAACGGGAGATCCAGAACATGCTACAGATGGGTATAATCCGCTCATCTACCAGTGCATGGGCATCTCCAGTGGTTCTGGTACCCAAACCAGATGGGGAAATACGCTTTTGCGTGGACTACCGTAAGCTAAATGCGGTAACTCGTCCGGACAACTATCCAATGCCACGCACTGATGAGCTATTGGAGAAGTTGGGACGTGCCCAGTTCATCTCTACAATAGACTTAACCAAGGGGTACTGGCAAGTACCGCTAGATGAACCTGCCAAGGAGAGGTCAGCATTCGTCACCCATGCGGGGGTGTATGAATTCAACGTCCTTCCTTTCGGCCTTCGAAATGCACCCACCACCTTCCAGAGGCTGGTAGATGGTCTACTAGCTGGACTGGGAGAATTTGCAGTTGCCTACCTCGATGATGTGGCCATTTTTTCAGACTCCTGGCCCGAACACCTACTACACCTGGAAAAGGTCTTTGAGCGCATCAGGCAGGCCGGACTAACTGTTAAGGCCAAAAAGTGTCAAATAGGCCAAAACAGAGTGACTTACCTGGGGCACCAGGTGGGTCGAGGAACCATAAACCCCCTACAGGCCAAGGTGGATGCTATCCAAAAGTGGCCTGTCCCACGGTCCAAGAAGCAGGTCCAATCCTTCTTAGGCTTGGCCGGATACTATAGGCGATTTGTACCACACTACAGCCAAATCGCTGCCCCATTGACCGACCTAACCAAAAAGACCCAGCCAAATGCCGTTAAGTGGACTGATGAGTGTCAAAAAGCCTTTACCCAGCTTAAGGCGATGCTCATGTCTGACCCTGTGCTCAGGGCCCCGGACTTTGAGAAGCCATTCCTAGTAACCACAGATGCATCTGAGCGTGGTATAGGAGCAGTGCTCATGCAGCAAGCAACAGATCACAACTTCCATCCTGTCGTGTTTCTCAGCAAAAAACTGTCTGAGAGGGAAAGTCACTGGTCAGTCAGTGAAAAGGAATGCTATGCCATTGTGTACGCCCTGGAAAAGCTGCGCCCATATGTTTGGGGACGGCGGTTCCAACTACAAACTGACCATGCTGCACTAAAGTGGCTTCATACTGCCAAGGGGAACAACAAGAAACTTCTTCGTTGGAGTTTAGCTCTCCAAGATTTTGATTTTGAAATTCAACACATCACAGGAGCTTCTAACAAAGTAGCTGATGCACTCTCCCGTGAGAGTTTCCCAGAATTCAGTAGTTAAAAAGTGTTCTTAAAATGTAGAAGTCTGTTAGTTATATACTATGGGGTATATGTAAAGGTGCATGTGTTGTATTAATCTGTTTATCTTCAAGTTCTAGAAGGAAATCGCCGCCAGTGAGCTTCCCCACTGTCTGCAATTTGGGGGGCGTGTCATAAACAGATAACTAAGGGTTAATGTCTCTTTCACCTGAAGCACCTGACCAGAGGACCAATCAGGAAAACAGATTTTTTCAACTTTGGGTGGAGGGAAGTTTGTGTCTGAGTCTTTGTTTTTCTGGCTGCCTGCTTTCTCTGAGCTTTGGAGAAGTAGTTCTGTTTTCTAATCTTCTGTTTCTAAGTGTAAGGACAAAGAGATCAGATAGTAAGTTATATGGTTTCTTTTCTTTGGTATTTGCATGAATATAAGTGCTGGAGTGCTTTGATTTGTATTCTTTTTGAATAAGGCTGTTTATTCAATATTCTTTTAAGCAATCGACCCTGTGTTGTGTCACCTTAATACAGAGAGAACATTTGTATGTATTTTTTCTTTCTTTTTATATAAAGCTTTCTTTTAAGACCTGTTGGAGTTTTTCTTTACTTCAGGGAATTGAGTCTGTACTCACCAGGGAATTGGTGGGAGGAAGAAATCAGGGGAAATCTGTGTGCGTTGGATTGGCTAGCCTGATTTTGCATTCCCTCTGGGGAATAGGAAAGTCCCTTTTGTTTCCAGGACTGGAAACGGAGAGGGGGAGTCACTCTGTTTGGATTCACAGAGCTTGTGTCTGTGTATCTCTCCAGGAGCACCTGGAGGGGGGGGAAGGGAAAAAGGATTATTTCCCTTTGTTGTGAGACTCAAGGGATTTGGGTCTTGGGGTCCCCAGGGAAGGGTTTTCAGGGGGACCAAAGTGCCCCAAAACACTCTAATTTTTTGGGTGGTGGCAGCAAGTACCAGGTCCAAGCTGGTAACTAAGCTTAGAGGTTTTCATGCTAACCCCCGAGCTCATTTTCTCCAGATCAGCGTTCTAAATGCTAAGATTGCTAACATGACTGATCACACCTCAAGGGCATATATGTGGAACTTACTTTCACTTAATGATCATGTTTCCCTGAACTGAGCTGGCATCCTAGAAGCTCCTCAAACCAAAAGGCTTGCCTTTCAAGCAATTTATATTCTAAGCATTGGAGAGAATGGAACCAGGTGACCAGAAATGTGTCCAAAGGTTTCTCCTGATCTTGGGGAAGACTACTATTCTGGGAAGCAAGTGAAGAGAGAAAGGATAGAGACGCATAGACGACGCCTAGAAATGGATCCAAGAATCTGAGGAGATTCTAAATGGGAAGCAAACAAAGAAAACGAGATTCCAGCCTCTTTCCCAAGCAAGTCCACAGAGAGAAAAGGTCAACACAGCCCAAAATCTTTGCTTAGGAGTGAGGAGGGCGGCTTGGGTCTACTTCCAGACACATGCACAAAAGAAAGCTGCCCTTTCCAAAATACCAGAACTCAGCTTATACTTAGGAAGTAATCTCCAAAGTCTCTCTCTCCTGTATCCTAAGTGCAAAGGCGTGACTACTTTTTCCTGAAGAAAAGGCTTAGGGAAATACAACCGAATGTGTTTCTTTTAAAAAAGGGAAGGGGGGAGTCTAACCAGTTTGAAGTGAACAGCTATCATACAGAGCTCGGATAAACTATTGTCCCACACCATGGCTAACCCCATAATGCCCAATGAGCCATTTGGGAGGAGCAGACGACATTAGTGGAATATCTAAGCGACTCTTGATGAACACCATTCAGGCTATTCTCAGCTAAAGGGACTAAGCCTATGTCAGCAAAATTTATGTCGCTCAAGGGTCTGAATATTCCACCCCCTCCAGAATATCCTAAGTTACACTGACATAAGAACTTCTCCCACCAACATAGCTTCTTCGGCTTGCGGATGTGAGTTTTTTATGCTGATAGAAGAGCGCACTCCCATTGGCAGAGCGCGTCTTTCCCAGACTTGCTGCAGCAGCACATCTATCAATATTTCTAAAACTCTGAGAAGGGAAGAATAGAAAACCTCATATTGTAACTCCAACAGCCAGCAAATAACTCATCTGGAAACAAATCTGTGTGGAACTTTCTAGCAGTAAACTCCACATGTAATACAAAGAAAACCTTTAAGCCAATATATTCCATAAATGACATCTTTTTTGAGCAAAGTGTAATTGCAGAATCCAGTCTAGGTAAGGAGTGTCATTTATCCCTCAAATCTTCCGGGAGCATATATGGCCTGTGCAGATTTATCAAAAAATCCAGGTGTGAGGAGTGATGAAGATGCTCTGCATGATCTGCTAGACTGATGGATGGACTAGAAGGGAATCCTGAACAAAGTGAATAAAACCACACAACCATGTTATTTTCAATCTTCTTTAAAGACTTTATTCCTTAGCAAGTACTGGGGGTCAACTCAGACACTAAGTCGTAAGTGTGACACTGCAGTCTACATGATTTAATAAAAATTTGATAATGAGTGAATATAATGTAACTGGAATATGCTTCATGCAAAAGGTCTCCTGTAAGGTATCATTACAAAGCTTATTATCTACTGAGTGTACAAATGTACCACTCTTGTATCTGAAACTAGAAATATGAAATATAACTGAGGGCCTATTGTAATTATGTATTAATGGTGGTTTAGAATCTTGACGACTCCCATTAGCCAGGACAATTGTCTGCAAATGGGTGTGTTTTACCTGTAAGTCTTCCTGTATACATGTGTGCTGGCAAGTGGGCAATGAAGTCTTGCAGTGACATGTGATCATGTCACCTGAACTGGAATCCATCTTTAACCTGGTGTCTTTCTATTGAGAAGGAAGGGATGGGAAGCCAGAGAGGGACAAAGGATTCCCGCCTTATGCAAAAGATATATAAAGGGGTGGAACAGAACAAAGAGGAGTGAGGAGCCATCATGAAGAATTCTCCAGCTACCACTTGAGCTGGAACAAGAGCAGTACCAGGGGAAAGAATTGTGCCAAAGCCTGGAAGGTGTCCAATCGGAGGAAAAAAAATCTTATTGAAGCATCTCTAAGAGTGAGATTACCTGTATTCAATTTGATTAGACATAGATTTGCACATTTTATTTTGCTTGGTGACTTTCTGTATTTAATAAAATCACTTTTTACTTATTAATTGACCCACAGTATGTACTAATACCTGGGAGAGCAAACAGCCGTGCATCTCTCTCTATCAGTGTTATAGAAGGCGAACAATTTATGAGTTTACCCTACTTGAGCTTTATACAGGGTAAAATGGATTTATTTGGGTTTAGATCCCATTGGGAGTTGGGCATCTGAGTGTTAAAGACAAGCACACTTCTGTGAGCTGCTTTCAGGTAAAATTCAGACCCTGGGTCTTCGTTGGAGCAGACAGGAGTGTCTGGCTCAGCAAGACGGGGGGCTGGGGTCCTGAGTTGGCAGGGAAGGCAGGCATAGAAGTAATCTTGGCACATCAGGTAGCAGCTCCCAAGGGGGATTCTGTGATTCAACCCATCACAATAAGATACTTCTCCCTTCTCTGAACAGTGACCCACCAAAGCATTTATAGACGTTTGTGAAAGGATAGTGCCAAGCAATGATGAGACTTTTAGTAAAAGACCAGTATTGACCCTTAGGGAACCTTCCTCAAAGCCTTTATAGAACTCCTGGGAGGAGTTCAAAGTCCACCAGGAAGATTTAGATTCAAACATTTTACGGGCCAGAGGAAAAGGAACTGGGGAACTCACTGACATCCCTTTCCTCAGGAAGTCTTCAAGTACTACTTCCACTGAAGCCCGCAGCTATCCAAGGGAGGGCTTCTTTCCCCTGTACATGAACTGAATGGGCTGGCTTTGTCAGTCACAGCCGGAGGAACTGCCCTCAGCCACTATCTCATTATGCCAATATTTTGGAGAGAACTCCTGTGCAGCTTGGTTTTGTCTTTCATAGCCATCACTTCAACCACTAACTCACTCCAATGAGATTGTGGAATTTTTTCCCTCCTCAGATAAGATAAAATGCTCATGATCCCAATGGCAAAGCACAACTGCTGAGCGCCACAGTTGAGGTGGAGTTTCTCTTTTTCCTTAGCTTTCACAGCTTTGAACCCAAATGACAGTCCAACTCCACTACCTTCATGCACGTTGCTCTGAGTGAGACAAGAATCAAACTGGAAAAGACAAAGGTGGTGTTCTAGAGAGTGGGCAGCGAGTGGTCATCATCTGGCTTGTCAAGTGAGTGAAGAGGAATCACCCAAGATCTGCACTGCTGCACCCAGAGCAACAGAACTAATGGAATGGAAATGTGTACAGGGAGCTCTTTTGAGGGTCTGGTGAAAGTGCTAGAAATAGACTGAATGCATTACTTTTTGATGACATGCTATGTCTTGAATGTTATCTTTTCTTTATTTCTCATAGCTTTCTCTCTTCCCATTTTGCTTTGGTTCTTAGTTCTTGTAAGTACAATATATAGCTATATTAATCATATAAAACAGTGTTTCATATTTTCTGGTTTATGTTACATTTGTATTTTCTCTTATTTCTTTACAAAAAGTTTCTCTTCCTTTTTACAAGAAAGATATTTAAAAGATAAAAATCATCCTTCCCTCTCTCCCATCCTAATCAGTTGTCTGATGAAATATGATGGTATTACAACTGGCACAAGGGAGGAAAGAATTCAGGTGCATTTCCTGAAGTGATTAAGTGGAAGACAGAGGTGCTCTGAGGACAGGCTTGGGACCCAAGAACTCCTGTGTTCTAATTCCCATGTAGATACCATCTGTCTGTCACACTGAGCAAAGCATTTAACTTCAGTTTCTACATCTGAAAATGTAGAAAGTTGAAGAGAGAGAATCAGCTATTTGTAAAGCAATTTGAAGATCTATCCCTGGCCTTCACTACTGTGGAATCTACAAATTTTTCCTCAGAATACTCCCCATGAAGTTGACACATATCATGATACCCATTTTACAGACAACGGAAGCACGGAGATTAAGTAGCTTGTCCAAGGTCACTCAGAGTATGGAGCTCCTCCTACCCATTTGTCAAAAATCACAAAACAGAACAGACCAATAGCTGCTAAGGTATTGTTTAAAAAATACTCTATTGTTAGGAAACCAAAGCTCAAAACTAAATGTTAATAAAGGAAAATAGAAGTTTGATTGATTTTGTACTTAATATTTTGAAATTATACAATTACTACTGAGAAGCCATAAGATATCTGATTTACGTGAAACTGATTATCAGCTTTTCTGCCCAAAATTAATTTGCAAAACTTACCCTATTACAAAACTTACCCTGTTACATTACAAGACATTTTTTAATTTTCACGCACCCTGGAGTCTTTTCTTCTTTGCTGATTTTTTTCACTCTGTACTGTCGAATCTCTCGCACCAATGTATAAAAAGCATCCTCCACTCTCTGCATTGTAAAACACAACTCCTTAAAATCTGCTTTATTGACAAAAACTGATGTACTGGGACACCCATTGCAGAAAAAACACGGAAAGTATGAGCTTTACTTGAAAAATGGAGGTATATGGAGCACAAGTAATTCTAAGGGCTGTGTTCATGTTCAGTCTGCAGACAGAAAGCAAGAGCCTGCCTATCAGAGGAAGGGACGAGCACCATGTCTATACTGTAACAGACAGATCCCGTGGCTCCATGGTCTTTAATTGATGCTTTATACTAGAATTATCCCTGTCTTGTTTTAAAGGTTAGTTTTAAGACTTATTTCTATACTCAATTTTGCTAAAGAAAACATGTCATTTATGCATTTTTTTAAAAAACATCTTTAGAGAGTGGTAAGTTTGGCTTGATAACTGTTATTATAACTAACAAGAACAAGTTAGAGGCAGACTTAAAATCAAGAAGTAGGATCTGGGTGATGCAAAGCTATTATGCTGCTTTGTGCTTAAAGCCCTTCAACCTTTTTGTAGGAAGACAGAAATTTGTCAAAACAGGATATGGACCAATTTGTCGGGGGGATGAGGGAGTTATCAACATTATTTAATGCTCAGATAAAGTTGCATATCATATTAGGATTGTGAATGTTTTAATGCGCAATGTAAGTACAGCAGCTTTGGAACTAAGAAGAGAGCATGTTTTTATTTAAGGTTCCTCAGTGACCTATTCCAGTCTTTTGGAATTATTTAGGCAAGCAGATCTACACCTCTAATTTGGGCCCTTTGCATTCTTTGGTCAAGTGGATAGCTACTGTCTACTCTTTAAAGCAGCAAGATTTGCCCTCATGTAGATCTCTACATGAGAGTTTTATATCAGGGAAGGTTATGCTACATATTTCAAGAACAGATACAAAGAAACATCTACTCATATGGGCAATATTTAACTCAATGCTGTATTGTTAAATTTTTTAAGTGACCACAGGTGGCTGGTGGTGGCTTTTGTTTGTTTGTTTTTTTGGGGGGGGAGGAGTGTGGTGTGTGTGTGTGTGTTTTGTTGTTGTTTTTTTAAATGGAACTCATTTGCCAGCCAAGGTACAAATACTGTTAGCCTTAATTTTATCAGAAGAATATATCTGGATGAAACACAGAGTCTCCCTTTAAAATAATGTGCCTTGAATTAAATGTTGTTTCTAAAATAATGAGTCAGCAATTTACACTACACCAGAAATAACATGCATATTATCGCTTGTAAGTTATTTCTCCAAAGTACAGAAATAGCAAGTTCTGTTACAGATTGTAGGATGAAACGTTCATAAGGGTATGTCTACATCTACAATTTTGCAGCGCTGGTTGTTACAGCTGTATTAGTACAGCTGTATAGGGCCAGCGCTGCAGAGTGGCCACACTTACAGCAACCAGCGCTGCAAGTGGTGTTAGATGTGGCCACACTGCAGCGCTGTTGGGCGGCTTCAAGGGGGGTTCGGGGAACGCGAGAGCAAACCGGGGAAGGAGACCAGCTTCGCCGCAGTTTGCTCTCGCGTTTCCCGAACCCCCCTGCAAACTGCAGGGAAGGAGACCTGCTTGCACGGAGGTTCGGGGAACGCGAGAGCAAACCGGGGAAGGAGACCAGCTTCGCCGCGGTTTGCTCTCGCGTTCCCTGAACCCCCCTGCAAACCGCAGGGAAGGAGACCTGCTTGCACGGGGGTTCGGGGAACGCGAGAGCAAACCGGGGAAGGAGACCAGCTTCTCCGCGGTTTGCTCTCGCGTTCCCCGAACCCCCCTGCAAACCAGGGAAGGAGACCTGCTTGATTACCAGACGCTTCCTCAGGTATGCTGGGATACCTGCTTATTCCACGGAGGTCAAGAAAAGCGCTGGTAAGTGTCTACACTTGATCACCAGCGCTGGATCCTCTACACCCGAGACAAAATGGGAGTACGGCCAGCGCTGCAAACAGGGAGTTGCAGCGCTGGTGATGCCCTGCAGATGTGTACACCTCCTAAGTTGCAGCGCTGTAACCCCCTCACCAGCGCTGCAACTTTGTGATGTAGACAAGCCCTCAAAGTTACCACAAAAAGCAACTCTAGTCTACACTGTCTGAGCCAGATCCAGGCAATTGCTATGGTACCTTTGCAACATGGTGGTGCACAGGCTGTAAAGCTGGCCACATCAGCCAGAAAAGGAATCCCCTATCATGAGGGCAATCTGAGTAGCACAGCCACAACAGACAACTCTATAGCACCCACCCACTCTCTCTTACAGCTCTGGGTTTAGGGCATTGTGAGAATACGCCATCTCTTCAGCAATAAAAGAAAAACTGGGAGAAAACCTGAGATAACTAACCAGTTGAAAGACAGAAAGGTGTATCAGCAACCGAAAGTTGCCAAATGGCTATTTCAGAGAACTGCAGGTGATTGGCTCTGCCAAATTTAAAGGCCCGCAGAAAGATCTACTGAAATCTACGGGACTGTTTTAAGTTGCACTGGAGCCCAAAATGTCTGGCCCCAGGACTGGGTAAACAAACAGGTAAGCCACCTTTTTGTTTACCCTCTCCTGGAGCCAACCATTTTGGGTGAGCCTTTAAATTTGGCAGAGCCAATCAGCTGCAGCTCTACCTCCCTCCTCAGGTCCTGCGCTGAGCACAGCTCTTCCAGCTCCAAGGATCAAGGCATCTGCTTTCTGTAAACAGGTTTAACTTGAGTTGAGAAGAACACATTACACCGGTTTACCTCAACTTCAATCTACTATGGCTAATGCACACAGTCTGCCCCTATAATTTTTATAATTACATTTTTACAACCTTTATGTAAGAATTATTAAATTGTCTAAAAGCATATCTATGCACAACTGAGATCAGAGAGAATCCCAGGAAACAAAAATAAATCATCTAATATTTACTGATATTGCTATTAACTCTAATTTGCTATATACGATGCCACAGGAGATCATATTTACAATTAATCATTCAAAAGTCAGAGTTTGCTATCTGAAGGTTTCTCTGAACAACAGCCATCTGATCCTGAAGATGAAACACACTGTACTTTTGTTTGTTTGTTTATGGATAAATAAAATAAAATTAAGCTCAAGAAATAAAATCTACCCTCTTCAGAAGAGGGGGAGCTTAAATTCATATCCACAAAATACTGATGGCCTGACAATTCTTATATTTAAAAATCTAGTAGTCTGTAGAAGAACATTTACAAAAAATGTAAGCCAAGTAAAGCTCATATTTTCATGTTTTCCTAGAGTGGGGGGGGGGAGAAATCTTATTCACACAGAGAGAATAAATAGTGATCAGCTGCAGTGTGCCAGAGCACATGCTGTGCAGAAATCAAGACAGTTAGGGTTTACTGTTTTACAGAAGAAATATGAAATTTGATTCTGCAGCTGTGATATCAGAAATAAGACAATGCGCCTTCATTTGACTTCATAATGCCAATGTCCCCATCACCAATAACAGGAGGTGTGATTTTGCGATAGTGATGCAGAGGAACACAGAGAGAAAAGAAGTTACTACGACCGCCACCAAGAACATAACATAAGGACTCTAGTTAACAGGAGTCATACTAGAAAGAACATCTTTTAATAAGAGATATTAGCTAGTTTAACTAGTGTGACAATCTACACAAGAGACAATTTTTAAAGAGTCAGTCACCACAGTGAGATGTTTAAAAAAGCAACTGTAATACTTTAAAAAAATATATATATATACCTGTGCATTACTGTTTCTCTTTTAGGCTTACTTCATAAAGTTAATAAATTGATGGTAATTCAAGGTCATAGTGGCACCACCAGAAAGTAAAAAGAATTGCCCTTTTCAGTACATCAACACTTTTCTTTAAGCAATTAAAAAATTAAATATATTACATGCTCTTTAATGGATAAGTTCATATGTCTGTAGAGTACTGGTCAACTTAAAAAACGTTAAAGGCCCATGACACACAAGACCTTGCAGCACAATGTACTTGAGATGCTGCTGAAGACTCCTCGTACATAGCCAGATGGCTAGTTTAAAATGTGACTATTTACAAAAATAAAAGGCAATTTGAACATAGGCCAGAATGCCTACAGTATATTCATATACTGTCCTTTTGCAAATAATACTTAAAAAGAACATCTAGTCCAGGGTGAATAAAAATTAATTTAAAAAAACCTAAAAATTGGATTTTTATTTAAACTGGATATTTTTAATTTAAAATAAATACAAGTTTATTTTTAAAAAGTAAACCTATTTAAAATTGAATTTGAAATTAAAAACCCAGCTTTAGACCTTCACTTAATAAAATCATTTAACTAAACAAAAAATATTAAAACAATACGTTTGCTGCCAAGTTTTAAAGAAAGTAAAACCAATGAATTGATGGAAGTCACTGGCTAAGCACTTGGAATCAAGAGTTTGCTGAAGTGCTTAGTCAGCTTCCGACACCAGCAGCCTCTTCTGTAGGTGCAGAGAGACTATTTTCATCATGTCAGTTATTCAGTTCAATTACTAGTTCATTCAAAGTTAAAAACATCAACTGGGAGTTGAAAAAGCAACAAAGCTTGTTTTCTCTCTTCCAGTGTATGAATAAAAAAATGTGTCTGATAGGATGTGAGCACTACTAATTCTAAAATCTTGAAGGACATGACTGAAAACAATCTGTTCAATACATTAACTACATATAATATCTCCTATGTTTAATAAATCAATTTTAAATGCAAAATACTTTTCTTATTAAAGTTTATGTATCCAGCACATTTAAGGTAGTTTTATTTAATTAATTTTTTTTAATGTCCATCCAAGTAGATCTTGACACAAAACACAAGTAAAAAATTAACTATTCACCATTTTCCAACAAAATTAAAAAAATGTAAAAATTGAGAATCTGAGTGTCAGTTAAGCTATATAAATGCTTAAATAAATACATATAGATACAGTGTATCCTCCTGGCTAACAAAAAGAAAAAAAATAGCGTAAAGGCTCTATGTAGTTGTAAATCAACATGTTTTAATGGTTACCAACAGATGACCATCAATTTTTCTTCAGAAAAATAACAAGAACGAACAAATGCAAACCAAGATTAAAATCAACTATTTAACTGGTTTTCTATTTGTGGATTTAAATCAGGGTTCAAACTGGTGATTTGAATCACTAATTTGAATCACCCACCCTGCAAACTGAAAGAATTAGTGAGTACTTTTGATCTTAATCTCTCTAGGTCACAGGTGCTCATCTGTAATAAGGTGATAAATAATGCACCCTCATTTTACAGGTGTATTGTAAACTTCATAAATATTTGTGAAGCACTCAGATGGTATAGCAATGAGTGCCATAAGAAGCCCATGAGAAAATGAATAATTTGATCTTCAGACGTGTACAGCAAATAAGGCCCAGGGCCACAAATTTAACAATGGAGATAAAACAAAATATTAAACAGCTATTCATTAAGTGACAGCCATCCATCCTGCGCACTGAGTAAGGCATGGGGCCTTTGGGAAAAATAGAATACATGATCATGTAATTAAAGATTTTCTCAAAATGCATACACACCAGGGGGACAAATTAAAGTTCCACAGGCAACCTTAATTCTGCAATCTCCTAATGTACGAGTATTTGACTTTGCAGCCTTAATCACGTTCTTTTAATAGTGTTTTGATGTTCTGTTGTGTGTGATTTCCAAAGTTTTTTTAAAAAAGCAAATATAAAAAAAAAAAAATGGCATGTATATCCTGGCACCTATATGGGTCATAGGCAGAGTTGGAAACTTTAGATCCACCACACAGACATCTGCCACTTAGCAGTAGTACTATGTCATCTTCTTTGTGGACCAGCAGCAGAGGGCAATGAGATACCCCTTTTGCCAGTGGATTTCCCAGATATGTGCTGACAGCAAAGAAACAGCAAGACTCAGGAATCTTAGGTGCCATTCCAGGAATATCACTGACACAAAGGCCACCATCTCTCAAATTTCAAGTCCCTACTTCAAAGCATGGGGTGTTTTGAGCTTTACAAATATATGCTCACTAGACTTTTCTTTTTCTTTTTTTTTTTTTTAAAAAACATGAGCAAAACAATGTATTTTGCCCTAGCCTTATTCTCAGAAATGTCTGAACTACTTGGCTGAAACTTCCCCCCCAAAAAACACCAACCTGAGACAGACACCAGGCATGGAAAATTTTAGCTGAGTAGTTGAAGTTGGAAAAAATTACAAGCAACTGAAAACAGGGCCTTAAGGGAAGTGTGAGGCAACCTCAATAGGTCATGCTACAAGTCCCTCATAATAAAATATAATGGCTGCACACTTTACAGAAATAAGGTACCATTATTTTACATAGATCTTTGGCATGATATCTGCAAATAGCAAGCTAGTTCAAGTAACAATTTTTTATATTTAAGTTTTTTTATTTCTACAGCCCTAACCCAGGG
Source organism: Gopherus evgoodei (assembly GCF_007399415.2). Classification (NCBI taxonomy): domain Eukaryota; kingdom Metazoa; phylum Chordata; order Testudines; family Testudinidae; genus Gopherus; species Gopherus evgoodei. The sequence continues at coordinate 241,507,518 of NC_044322.1, read as the reverse complement.
CCATCCTTAGGATTTATGGAGCCCTACGCAGTATTATTAAACTGGTGCCCCTATGCCGGATGGCAGCCCAAGCTCACAGCCTGGTGGAGGAGGGGGAGGAGGGACTTGACAGCAAAGGATAATGAGATGCCCAGCCTGCCTCATGGTGGCGGAGAGTCACAGTTCCCCGCAGAGACTTCCATGCACTCTCCCTCATGCAGAATGGACATGAAGAAAGTACCTAATTAAAAGCACTAAAATTTGGGAATAAAAAATGTCAGTCACAGGTTTTTTGATATGCCCTGAAGTTTGTCAGAAATTTATTTCCAAAAACTTCATAGTAAGGGCAAGTCAGCTGTCCTGCTGAATACAACATTACATATAATGGAATACATGATGCAGCTCTTCTCTGTTTTACATTTTCTTCATCAGTATTTCTAAGTTGAATTTATATTTTAAATGTACTCAAATCTTAAGCCAGCATTCCAGATTACTACATATTTAACTCACTGAAACAAAGACATTCTTTTAAATTAATCAGAGAGGTTTAGTGTGTTCATAACAATGTTCATTGCTTTTAGAAAAAGGGAACAGTAATTTACTTTGTGTGATCTCCATAACAAGAGACATGGTTATGAAATTTCACCAACTTTAAAAAAATATGTTTCCAAAGATTTTAGGTATAACAAGGATTTTGTCTTACTAAGGTACTGATTTTGCTGGAGGGTTCTTTTAAAACTAGTTTGTCGGATAGTCAGAAGTAAAGAAAGGGAACTCTTTGTCCAGCTATCTGGAAGGGAAGGACTGTTGTCCCTTTAAGGGCTCTCTTCAGTGGGGAGTGGTGGTGAAGGGATGGACAGAAAGGACAGGAAGACTTGGAAGCACTTTTTTTTTTTTAACTATAGTAATTAAAATGTGTATTTTAGATAAGGGAGGTCTTTTGAAGGATTTATTTAAAAAACTATGTCTGAAGATCCACACATTTAAGGCTAAAGATGATTGTGCATCTAAAACTCTATGCAAGCATTTTTTAGAAATGTGATTTTATAATCTTCACCAGCTCACTAATGAAATATTTTTAAAGCAAATTTTAAACTAAGGTCCTGTAGACTGACATGTTCTGTGTAAATATTACATTAATGCACAACTGTTTTTGTCAGTAAAGTCAGAAACTGACAGTATAAAAATTTATTTGGGCATAAGCTTTCGTGGACATCTGATGAAATGGGTTCTAGTCCACAAAAGCTTATGCCCAAATAATTTGTTAGTCTTTGAGGTGACACAAGGACTCGTCCTTGTTTTTGCTGATACAGACTAACAGGACTACCACTCTGAAACCTGTCAGTATATACCTTGGGGTTGGCAAATGCCTGTTAAATGGCTTTATTACCCCTTGAAAGTCCCTTTAACAGTTTCAATGTTGTGCTAATAGGTCTGGCAGGCTGGAGGGTTTTTTCACTTTTAACTACTAGATTCCCTCCCAAGGAACACTCACCAGGCTAGAGCAGCCATCTGTGGGAGCCTGCAGGAAGGGTCAGAACAGGGATAGGAAAACAAGCGGTGGACACTAAGACCCAGTAGTGCCCCAAATTTTCAGGGGCCCTACGCAGCTGCCTATGTTGCCTATGCCTAAGGACGGCCCTGCCCTAACCTTACAGTGAGAACTGCACAAGTGGAGTCCTGTAAATGGAGCATCACTTACTTCACTAGAACTCCCAGTATGAGCCAGGGTTCATCTGTGTGGGACTTATGTGTTCATACAACAGACAGTTGAAATAAAAAAAATGAGTAATCAGTCATTTATATCAACTCTTCAATAAAACGTTTTCAAGATGTGTCTAAATACGCATTCTCCACAATAAATCAAGCTTTTTGTGGCTAGTGTTACAATTCAAGGAATTCTGACCCATACATACACCCTCACCCACACTCTCATTTTAATCAACTACTATTATGGGAGTTGGAAGAGAAATTAAATAACACACAAGGAAAAGTTACAACCCTAGATTCAAACACATTTTGGGTTCAGTCCTGAAGTTACTCTTTGTGCATCTCCTATAAAAGGTAAAAAACTACTTGCAATGGTTGCAAAATCTAGCGTTAAACAAAAATCATCCCTAGTTTAAAGAGGTGCAACTCCTTTTGATTTCACTAGGAGCTGCTTCCTCATATGCCAAGGCTGAACTGATTCTACAAGTTAAGACAAACACACAGAAAACTAAATACAGAGGCCAAGATGTTAGTTATGTTATTTATGGATGTCAACTTTATTTGATGCAGAAGGCCAATTTTTTTTTATTATTTTTTTTAAAATTATAGTCCATGAACAAGGATATAAATTATGGAGCCAATCCTCCTGCAGAACTCCAGCTAATTTTAATGTGAAGTTGGCACAAAAATAGAGAATGTGACCTTTCTGCAGTAACTAAATCTTCAGCTTTTTGTTAAGTACCTTATTGTTACGTTCAATGTCACTGAAAAAATATGCACATCTTTATGACCACTCCTATTCCTGCTCTTCCCTACCCTCCTTTCAAAAAATATCTCCTTCTCGCTCTCTGGCCATCTCTAGATGGTATTTGTACTGATTTAAACTAAACTAGTACCAAAAACTGAAGTGGAGAATTAATGCAACCCCCTAGTATGGACAATGTTATATCACCATAAAGGTTTATACCTGCTGCTGCAACAAAAACTGTGCATGGACAAGCCTTTTGTCTCTCCCCTCTGCTCTACTCTATATTTTTTCCCTTCAGAAGCTCCCAGCTCCCCTGGGGCTTCACACTCAGCCTCTTCCCTCATTCTATCTGCTAAAACAGTCAGCAATTAGTTAATGTTGAAGCATCATCATTGACCTTTATAGCAAATGTACCAATGAGATTAAGAGAGGGGTGGGACATTTCTACCTCATTGTTTCAGGCTTTCTGCAGCCTCTAAAAGACATCACTTCATCACTTACAGTCTGTTTATGTTTGAAAGGTAGTCTTTGCAACCACCAGGCCTAAAAATCTCTCTTAAATGAAAGCTTAACTTCTACACAGTCTGAACATTTCATGTGGGCTAGATGTGGCCTAGAGGTTATATGTTTGACACCCCTCATTTTTAGAAGAGTTATTTTGAGAGAGAGAGAGAGAGAGAGAGAGAGAATGTCTCTCTCCCCCTCTTTCTCTCACATACACAATCATTAAAGGTAGCATCTTGGTAAAATTAAAGACAAGGTTCTTCATCCAGTTCCCTTTTTACAATATTTTCTATGTTTGAGAGCACATCATTGTGGTTCCATAAAAAAAGGTACTTAATCTATAATGATATTGTTGATTTACCAAAAATAAAAATAAAAATCTAATGATTCAATTCCTAGAAGGCAAGATTTTCAAGACTGACTAGCTATTTTGCATCCTAAATTTCTGTGCTTCAAATTCAAGACACCTTTACAGAGGCCTTATTTCCCCAAGGATTTATGCTCAGGGCCTCTTTAAAACATCTCACATGAATACTCAAAATGTAAGCACCCAAAAAAATCAGTAGTGTCTGACCAAGATTTTCAAATGTGACAAAGGAAAAGCAATTTCATCTGTGTTTAATCAGGCTGGTGTACTGCCTTTTAAAATCTACATGAAGGTTGGGCATAAGCTCTTTAAAAGTCTCCTATTAAGAGGTAAAAAATCAAATACCAAATAGATTTGTGACAATTCTTAAACTAAATTTTAAGCAAAGATAAAACTGCACAGACTTTTGAATGGTGATTGAACAAGCAATTTTGTATCAGGCAAGCATGAAAAGAAAATCGGGTAAGCACGAAAAGAAATCAAAGAATAGGTACGTTAATTATGTTTCTGTTTTGAAATGTATTCCTAAGAAGTAATTTCAAATATGTTAACAATGGGTTCTATAAAAGCTATCTTGGAAAGGGAAAGGGGAGGTAGATTTCTATAACAAAGATCATTGTTTAAGAAAGTAAAACAAAAAATTACAACATTAAATGATAGTACAGAATTACTATCTGTTTGCTGTTTATTTCCTATTTTTTCCATTTTTGTCCTATCTCGCATCTTGTTAATGACACACACGCAGGACCTCCGAGACAGAAACACTGTAACATCTAGTTATTCAGCCAGTTTGTATGCCACTTGGCTTACTTCTAGTTTACCCTCTAGTCCTAAAGTTTTATTACTTTGGAATCTTCCTTGACATAGGTTTATGCTCCAAATATTACTGCACATCCAATTTAGAACTCCTGAATTTTCTTTTCAGTGAATTTTACTTTCTATTTAGAGGTTGCGTGAGTTAGTCTATTAGGTTAAAGATGGTCAGAAAACTGGGTAGTAGTGGCAAAACAGCATAATTTGCATTAATCCAGACATTCTGTGGAGGTGTAAAATGCATAATTTATACATGGATTTCCAAATGAGTTCTATCCACTGGTGTAGGCATGAATCCACCACCTGGGCAGTGTGCAACAACATTCCCCTTTCAGACAGCTTCTTTCCTTCAATAGCCCTATTCTGATTCTAAGCATAAATTACACTTTTTTCTAGTCAAGAACGAGAACTCAGAACTCTGGTTAATTGTCTGACCACTGAACACTTTCACTAAGAAAGTGATTCATGTCCTTCACTTTTTTTTTAGTGAAACAGACTCTCAAACTATTAAAAAAAAATCAAGTAAAACTTGAAGAAATATGCTATTGCTTAGTAGCTGAATGCAACAGAGGCCTGGGGCTGATTCCTTAAGTCTGAACTATTGCAATGCACCATTGATCAGTGAATGAGAACCAGTTGTCTGGGAGTCCACAGAATGGCAAAACACTACAAATTTTCCTCTAGAAAAATACGCATTAACACCAAAATTTGGCAGTTGCTGGAGTTTTGAATGCTCTGGTACTTTCAAGATTCAGTTCTTCAAATTCTGCTTGTGTGTTTTTGTTTTGAACTTTACCTGTCTTGTTTTTGCTGATGTTTCAATGAAAGGAATTCCATAACTTCGTGCTAAGTCCTGAGCTTGTTTTGTATCTACTGTTCTGGAAGGTAAGTCACATTTGTTTCCTACTAGCACCATGGGGACATCTTCAGAATCTTTAACTCTTTTTATTTGTTCCCTAAAATAAAATGGAGAGATTTCATTTCAATACTTTTAATAGTATTAATACAGTGGAATTTTAGGGGAGGAAACAAAATGCAGTTAGACATTTCTATTATTTCCAAATGGGTAAATACTACATCATAGTTTCCTTTTATATGGCATGTACATTATTTGAAACTTTTCAATAACAGTTAAACTAGGAGACACTACTGCCTTTTCCCCCAGATTTGGCATTTCAACTTAAAAGGAGAGCATAAATACTGGTCACATGGTTATCACTGATCGCAGTGGGACTCCAAGAGCTAAAATTACATGAGTCCTGATTCCACTTACACTACACCTGCTTTACTTTTATCCCCATTTTAGTGTCCTTTCACACTGCCAGAGCAGCATAAAGAGCCTTTATGTGGATGAGAATCAGGCTCAGATAGTGTTCTCGTTTTATTTCCCAGGGACTTTGTCCCATTTAGGCAAAACTCCTATTCCTGTCTGGTGGAGTAGTGCAATAGTGAAGCCATAAAAGTCTATCTTAATTTTACAGTATTTGAGCTCTCTACCTGAAGAGATTAACAAAACAGCAGAATCAAAACTCGATTATTTGGTAGGAAAAGATCTCCTAATATGCTTCAAGGTCTTATTTACTAGGGTTCTTAACTATAAATGAGGTGTGATGACTTTTGTGAGCAATGGCAAGGTTTATGAGGAAACTGTCCCTTCCTTCCCACTCCTCTTCTTGGCCAGGCAATGTGAGCAAGTAATTTGTTTCCAAGGCTAGCATCAGAGGCATAGCTGATTTGCTCCTCTTCTAAGGGCTTGCCTACACTTGTATCTGCACATCAGCATGGACGCAGTGGGACTACATGTGGCAGTTAAAGGGTCTGGAGGGGAGAGGCATGGGGAGTCCTTCCCTGCAGCCCTGGGAAAAGCGTCCACCCCACCCTCCCTGCCAGAGCCTTTCCCCATTGCCCAGGCAGATCTTTTTCCCTCCACCCTGCAAGTGGCACCCATCCACTCCCCTGCCAACACTTTCCATGCTGCCCTGCACCACACCACACCCACCAGAGCCTCTCTCTACAGTACCACCCCCTCGCCGAGACTTTCCTGCCGCCCCGTGCACAGCACAGCATTCACCCCCACCAGAATCTTTCCCCGCTGCCCAAGCCTTTCACTGTGGCAGGAAAAGGCTCCAGAAGCAGGACACTACACTAACAGTGCAGATGTGGGACGCATTGCTTGGGCATGCAAAGAACTGAATATGGTACAGACCCTAATGTTTTGGCGTGTGTGTACTCCACTCGCCTAAGCAATGCCCCACCATCTATACTGCTATTCATACCTGTACTAGCTGTACATGCAGTCTGTACTTCACATACTGCCATAAGCGTAGACACAACATTAGTGTCTCAATTTACTGTCTTCCCACATTCAGAAAACATGCAAGGTTCTCAAGAATTAAGATCAACATTTTATTGTACAGCTTTTTTGCTGACTTGATTATACTGCCTGACATCCTTTTGCACATACTATCTCAGCTTTTTTAACCAATAAAATACTATTAAAAAACCCACAATAGCTGGCATGTATTAAAATCGGTACTGCTGACATCTATGCTAGAGGGGGCGATTTTAAGATTTGTCTCTTTACATCACTGATTTATGTTTCTCTGAGACTCTCTTTAGTAAGTGGATCCTTCTTTCAAATACTAGCTAAAATGCATCTTTCAAATACTGGATTAAAACTATTTGGCAGGACAATGATGTTGCTGAAAGAATCTCCATAGATAATGCCAATCACTAAGGCCATGTCTACATCTAAAATTTTGTAGCGCTGGTTGTTACAGCTGTATTAGTACAGCTGTATAGGGCCAGCGCTGCAGAGTGGCCACACTTACAGCAACCAGCACTGCAAGTGGTGTTAGATGTGGCCACACTGCAGCGCTGTTGGGCGGCTTCAAGGGGGGTTCGGGGAACGCGAGAGTAAACCGGGAAAGGAGACCAGCTTCGCCGCGGTTTGCTCTCGCGTTCCCCGAACCACCCTGCAAACCGCAGGGAAGGAGACCTGCTTGCTCGGGGTTCCGGGAACGAGAGAGCAAACCGGGAAAGGAGACCAGCTTCGCCGCGGTTTGCTCTCGCGTTCCCCGAACCACCCTGCAAACCGCAGGGAAGGAGACCTGCTTGCTCGGGGTTCCGGGAACGCGAGAGCAAGCCGGGGAAGGAGACCAGCTTGATTACCAGAGGCTTCCTCCTTCCACGGAGGTCAAGAAAAGCGCTGGTAAGTGTCTACATTGGATTACCAGCGCTGGATCACCAGCGCTGGATCCTCTACACCCGAGACAAAACGGGAGTACAGCCAGCGCTGCAAACAGGGAGTTGCAGCGCTGGTGATGCCCTGCAGATGTGTACACCTTCAAAGTTGCAGCGCTGTAACTCCCTCACCAGCGCTGCAACTTTCTGATGTAGACAAGCCCTAATTTAATTGGTTTCTTACCCACAGAGTCTGGAAGTTTACTCCTTAATTAACATAGCTATGGTTTCTTATCTTTCTAGGTATTTAGTTCTGTGAACCTTCAATCTCTAGTTCACAAGCTCATTCACTAATGTGTGAACATAACAATACTAATGCCAGAATTCAACCCTTAATGTTCTGTGGGGAGAGGTTGTATAACAAGAAGCCTTCTTACATAAAATTACAGTTGTGCTCTCTGCAAGAAGGGTTTAAACGCCATACCGTATAACTCAAAATACGGAAAGCTGGACAAAACCAACACTATGTTCCTTTTACTGTTAAAGCAAGAATAAAAATAAGTTTGCTATAACCACACAGGAAGTCCTCTGGATTGGTGGTTGAAGCATGAAGGGACATATGAATCTTTAGCGCATCTGGCATGTAAATATGTTGCAACGACAGCTACAACAGTGCCATGCGAATGCCAGTTCTCATTTTCAGGTGACATTGTGAACAAGAAGCGGGCAGTGTTATCTCCTGCAAATTGTAACCAACCTTGTTTGTCTGAGTGATTGGCTGAACAAAATGTAGGACTGAGTGGACTTGCAGGCTCTAAAGCAGGCCTGCACAACATGCAGCCCACGTGGGGTGAGTAGGTGGGCTCACTGTGTGGCCCGCGGGGGGCGAGTAGGCAAGTGGCAGGTGAGGGAGGGGGGCTGAAGAAGCGGGTGGGCAGTGGTGGGGGATGAGGAGGTGAGTGGGTGGGCAGTGGCGAGAGGGGCAGGTGAGCCGGCAGCAGGGGAAGGGGGGGGCTGAGTAGGTGAGCAGTGGTGGGGGCTGAGTAAGCGAGCTGGGAGGGTGGGGGGCTGAGGAGGCGAATGAGGAGTCAGTGGCTGACCTGTTGTACTGATCTGGTCTGATTCCCATCCCCTCTCCAAGGATTGCAGCTGTCTGGAGGTGCTATAACATATTACCAAGGTTCAATACCTCTATTTCGGTGGGGCAGCGCTGGGAAAGGAGGGTTTGTTTCTGTGGGGCGGGCGGCGCTGGGGGAGGGTGTTGTGTTTTAGGGGGACTTGGCGGCGCTGGGAGGGGGATGTCAGCAGGGCTGAGGGGGTTCGGCCCTCAGCTGTTTTCTTTGGAGTAATATGGCCTTCGGCACTTTACGAGTTGCGCAGGCCTGCTCTAAAGTTTCAAATTGTTTTATTTTGAACGCAGGGTTGTTGGTTTTTTACATAATTCTACGTTTGTAAGTTCAACTTTCATGATAAAGAGATTACACTATAGTAACTGTATGAGATGAATTGAAATTTTTTTTTTTTGTTTTTTACAGTGCAAGTATTTGTAATCAAAATAAATATAAAGTGAGCAGGATATACTTTGTATTCTCTGTTGTAATTGTAATTACACCTCTACCTCGAAATAACGCTGTCCTCGGGAGCCAAAAAAAAAAAATCTTACCACGTTATAGGTGAAACAGTGTTATATCGAACTTGCTTTGATCCACCAGAGTGCGCAGCCCCGCGCCTGCACCTCCCCGAAGCACTGCTTTACCACATTGTATCTGAATTCGTCTTATATCAGGTCGCGTTATATCGGGTTAGAGGTGTACTATATTTGAAAATGTAGTAAACATCCAAAAATATTTAAAATAAATGGTATTTTGTTGTTTAACAGCCCGATTAATCTTTTTAATCGCTTGACAGCCCTATATTTTTTTCATGTGCCTTGCCTCCCCTCTCCCTCAATATGGGCTTGCTAGTTATACAAGCCACAAGACTAGGCTGCTTAATGCACTGTATGTGGGACTAAATAGAGGCAATTATTAAAATGAATCTAGTACAAGAGGTGAACTTAGAATGTCATGGCCTTGTTTCACATCGGGAGCACATTACTCTAGTGCTCTGGGATCTGCATTGGCTTCCAATATGTTCCCAGGTTGAATTCCAGGTGATGATAATTTATTGAGTCATAAAAGGGTTGTGACTTAAGTTCCCGCTAAGCTGCATCGCCGTGCAGCTGCCTATTAAGCCCCAAACAGGGGCTCAGGGCCGTGGCAGGGAGAGGTGCCCCTCCCCCGGCCCCAACACAGACCTGCCCCGGACTTGCTGTGCTCAAAGGACAGGCGCCCCTCCCTTGGCTCCAACTCATCCCAGGCACAGACCTGCCATGCCCAGGGGAGAAGGCCCCCACTCCCCCCCATTCAGATGCTGCTGTGGAGAGAGAGAGCTGTGGGGAGTCCTCTCTCCCCACTGTAACCTCTGGGTGCACCCCCAGATGGACACTCGCCCCCCCACACACACACACACAAACTCCAACCTTAAGCCCCTCATCTCCAGCCCCACTTCGGAGCCCTCATCCCCTGCACCCCAATCCTCTGCCCCAGCCCTGAGGACCCTCCCACCCCCCCCGACACACACACAAACCTCTCGTCCCCACCCCCACCACATGAATAAAATTCATTCCACACATGCGTAGGTAAAATTAAAGGGAACACTAGCTGAGACTGCCACTCTCTGATACCAAATTCCCAAAGTTAAGATCAATGGAAGATGGAGGCATAAGAGCTGAAGATCCTCACTCTAAATGGAAGGGAGTGCCTCTCAAGGTGTTCTCTGGAAATGGTCCTGAATTTGGATGTGAGCTCTGTTCCCGTTCCTTTGGTCCAAAGTCCAAATTTGTTAATCATTTTCTTCAGGGTACAGACCAATAGTTACCCTAATTTGTGTTTATTTTAATTATCCTTATATTAGCAACATGGATCTATGTTTGCGTCACTACTGGAAAAGTTGTTCTTTATATTTTGTAATATATTTATGGCATGGGCAACTTTTTAAAAGGCTTTTAATACATAAATAGCCACTATAATCAGGAAAGTCATATACATATCATATTAAGTCATAATAGATAACTAGGGCTAAGATTTTCAAAGTATACATAAAATTTGGTGTCTAATTTGAAAAACCTAAGACCTCTAGGCTCCATCCATACATCCTGCTATATTGGGATGGGCAAACTATGGCCCGTGGGACCGTCCTGCACAGCCCCCAACCTCCTGGCCCAGGAGGCTAGCCCCTGGCCCCTCCTCTGCTTGCCCCCCTCCCCTGCAGCCTCAGCTCACTCGCTCTGCTGCCGGTGCAATGCTCTGGGCAGCGGGGCTGTAAGCTCCTGGGCAGCGCAGTTGCAGAGCCCAGCCTGAGCTGGTGCTCTGCGCTGCATGGCGGCAGCGGTGGCATGGCCCGGCTCCATCTGGGTGGCGTGGCTGTAGCACCACCAGCCACCGGTGCTCCAGGCAGCACAGTAAGGGAGCACGGAGCAGAGTGGGTGGATAGACGGCAGAGGAGTTCAGGGCGGTGAACTCAAGGGGCCCTTGAGTTCAAGGGGCGGTGGTGTAGCTAGGGTTTAGGGGGGGAACAGGGGGTTGAATGGGGGCAGGGGTCCTGGAGGAGCAGTCAGGAAGGGGAGGGGGGGTTGGATGGGGCAGCAGGGAGCAATCAGGGGACAGGGAGAAGGGGTGATTGGATAGAGTGGGGGAATGACAGGAGGGATTGGATGGGGCAGCGGGGATCCAGGAGAGGTCAGGGGACAGGGAGCAGATGTGTGTGGATGGGGCAGGGGTACTGGGGGGGGGAGGAAAAGAGAGGGGGGCTATCAGGGAACAGGGGGCGGGGAATAGGGCAGGAGTCTGGGGGGGGGCAGATAGGAGGTGGGACAGGGCCACGACCCCTCCCCTAAGCAACCCTCAATACAATTTCTGAAACCCAATGCGGCCCTCAGGCCAAGAAGTTTGCCTTGTGCTATACAGTGACGGATAAGAGCCCCAGAGATAGGTTTTTTGGTTCATGCCATGGATCGCCACATCTTTTCACACTTCACACATAGAGCACAACTACTCCATTAACTCCAAGAGGGTCTGCTTTGGCCTCAGAGTGGGCAGGATTTGCCCAAGAGATACAAATCACCTCCATTCATCTCAACAGGATGTTAACGTTGAAATCTCCTAATTTCCAGTTTTACATTTTATTTACCTTTCAAAATTGCTCAATTTCTTGACCTTCCAGGAGGCTTCAGCCATCCCCCTTCTACCAACTCAAAACCCTGTGTAATGCTCCAAGCATAAGTAGCAAATTGGAAATTTTATGGCTGAGTGACTAAAGGATTGATTAGTATATATTTAATGGCCTATCAACTACAATAGCAGCTTTGAAACCCATCTTATAATATTTAGTCCTGGGGGGATTCTGCACCACCGTACATGTGCAGAATTCATGTCTGGCACAGAATTTTTTTTTTTTTTTTTTAAACCGCACAGAAAATACATTCTGCCCAAGAAGTGCTGCAGTTCCGCCTTTTGCCCACCAGAGACCACTGTGGAGCCAGAAGAGCCAGCAGCATGAACACAACTGGCTATTCTGGCACCACAGCGGCCTCAGGTGGGCAAAAGGCAGAACTGAAGCACTTCAGGCAGAAAATATTTTATGTGGTAAAAAAAATTCCGCTGTGCATGTGCAGAATTCATTTTCTGTGGGGGAAGAAAATTCAGAATTCCCACAGGAGTAGAAGTTCATCACAGCATCCTGCCCATGAAGCCAGGTTAGGATAAAGAGTGGAACACATGGGGCTGCTGTGGGGTCACAGACTGGGGTTCAGAATGGCAAGTGGGGGTGGGGAGGGAGACTGGGACACAAGCTCAGAAGCTAGTGGGGTGACAGCACTGAGCCAGGGGTTGAATGGGAGTGGGGTTACAAGACCACATGGGGATGGAGAGGGGGCTGCAGAGACCTGGGGATGGGTGGGTGCAGGGACAGATGTGCCTGACTGAATGGGAAAAACTTGGGATCAGCCAGGGTCTGCACATGAGAGACTCCTCAACTCCCTAACAATCCCTCCCCTAAAAAAAAACCCAATTTGTTCCATACTTCTCCCACCTCACACCCAACAACCTTCCACGATCACTCCAGGCTCCTTCCCTCTCCCTCAGCTACTTTGTTACCCTTGACTCCCTTAGGACTTTGCACTGCTTCTGAGGGGTGTGGGAAATACATTTCTGTATTGTAGTGTAAATGAATCACTCAAAGTTCTGTTTCAATATGCCTAAGCCAGGAATCTGTCAAAAAATAAAATAAAATACCACCACCACCAGAATCCTTTTTTTCGTCTGTACTGTTTCAGACATACTTGCTGACAGGTATTTTGAAGTAAATTTCTAAAATAACTGAAACTGGCATGATTATATTATGTTATTTTGACAAATAAAATATGCAGAATTTTTTATTTTTTGGTGCAGAATTCCCCAGGAGTAATATATTATTCTACGACTAACTAAACTGTAGAAAACAAACCCATCTTTTGGTATGAGGGAATGCAAACAGGCTTTTTTCTCTCTTTTGAGAGTCACCAAGATTATAACTTTAAAAAAAATGCTTACCTATAATGGTGAATATCTTCAAATGATTTTGTATTATTTATGGCAAATACACATAGGAATCCCTCCCCTGTTCTCATGTATTGGTCCCTCATTGCACTGTACTCTTCTTGACCTGCTGTATCAAGAATATCCAAGAGACAGGTTTCTCCATCAATTACTACTTGTTTCCTGTAGGAATCCTGAGAAGAGAGAAAAAAAAAATCTTTAAATTAAACATGGCAGACTTTGACCTATAACTCCACTTAACAAATGATCTCAAAATTCTTTTCAAAATTAAGCAAGACTCCACATCCCTGAGTCAGGTATTAGCCACCCCTTTTTACAAATAGGCAAACTGAGGCACAGAGAAGCTAAATTACATGTTCAAGGTTATACAGCAAACCAACAGCGAAGTGTAGAACAGACCCAGGAAAGTAGATCTTCATTCCCCTGCTCCAGCTGCTAGACTCTGCCTCCATAATCTTAAACATATAAAGTATAATGTTTTCTAAAGAACATCAGTTGCAAATGCCAGTCCTGTTTTCTTTGCCCGATAGATAACTGTAATTTGGATACAGTCCCAGATCAGAAGTTCAGTGGTTGCATTTTCATCAAATACCAGGGTTCCAGAAATATGCAACCCATGGTTTTTCTGGATCTAATTTACCTTAAGTCTATCCACTTTGTGAACAATCAAATCAGGCGTTTCATCTTCACACCATGGATATTTTCAGGAAACATCCATGAACCATGTCCAATACTGTGACAACAATACACAAACTAGACAGATGTAAATAAACAGTTTACAAACATTTGCAATCCCTAAATTTATAACAATGAAGGAGGAAGAATAGATTTAAGAATGAATTCAAGAGCCTAACATTTAGTGTTGGGGGCAATAAGTCTATTTCAGTGGTCCCCAACCTTTTTGTGACCAGTAGCACATTAATGTTTTCAGAAGAGTGTGGCGGGCACCAACAATTTTTCAAGGCTTATTTTGTATTTGTACATTAAATACAAAAAAAAATCATATTTAATATTACATAATATATGAATCCAGAGAAAAGAGAGAAGCCAGAGAGAAGCCGCGAGGACAGAGAATACCAGTGCCTGCAGCCCTGAGTTCTCTGTCCCTGGCAGACACGGGGCTGCAGCTTCTCTCCCCTGTGGGGCACTAGGCAGGCCCCACACCTGCTGGGAACAGAGAACACTGTGCTCGCAGCCTGAGTTCTCTGTCCCCGGCAGGCGCAGGACCCTGGCTTCCCTCCTCTGCTGGGCACTAGGTAGGCACACATAAATGCCCTGGCAGGCACCATGGTGCCCACAGGCACCACGTTGGGGACCACTCGTCTATTTTCTACCACTAAGCAGCCTGAAACATGAAAACCAGAATAATCAGTCATTTGAAGACATTTTGATACTAAACTTTGAAAAACAAAACTATTGCAACACTAGGGAGCTTACAGCAGCGCAGATGCATCAGTACAGCTGAGCCACTGTAAGGTCTCTAGTGTAGCTGCTCTAAGCCGACAGGAGAGAGCTCTCCCATTGACTTAATTATTCCAGCCCTCGCAAGCAGCATGTCAGCAGGAGAAGCTGTTCCACTGATGTGGCACTCTCCACAACAGCACTTAAATTGACATAAATTACGTCACTCGGGGGGTGGCTAATTCACACCCTTGAGTGACATAACTTATGTTGACTTAAACTGTAGTGTAGCCATAGTCTTAGTGTCACTGCATAGTTTTCTATTTTTGCAATACAAAGAAACAGTTACAAAATGGGACTCAGATATAAACTGACAATTACTATGACACATAAGAACGAACTACTTCAGCATGGTTGGCTCAAGTTTCCAGAATCTGGACTTACAGTATCTGATGTATGCACACAAGACTCAAGCAGAATTCAGGCATTGGAAAGTAACAGCTAAATGCTGGAATATACTAACAACTATTCGTTTTTGATGCTGGGTCTCATACAGTTTCATAGAATCATAGTAAAGTAGGGCTTGAAGGTACCTTGAGGGTTCATCAAGTCCAGACCCCTGTGCTAAGTCAGGACCAAGTAAACCTAGGCCATCCATTACAGGTGTCTGTCCAACTTGTTCTTAAAAACCTTCAGTGATGGGGGTTCCACAGCCTCCCTTGGAAACCTATTCCAGAATTTAACTACCCTTATAGCAGGGATACTATCCATTGCTGTAGATTATGCCCATCACTTATTGTCTTACCTTCAGTGGACATGAAGAACACCTGAGCACCATCCTCTTTATAAACAGATCTTCACATACCTGAATATTATTATCAGTCCTCCATCAGTTTTCTTTTCTCAAGGCTGAAGAGTCTCAGGTTTTTTAAAACCCTTCCACATAAGTCAGGTTTTCTAAACATTTTATCATTTTTGTAGCTCTCCTCTGGACTCTCCCAATTTATTCACATCTTTCCTAAAGTGTGGCACCCAGAACTGGACACAGTACTCCAGCTGAGACCTCACCAGTGCCCAGCAGAGTGGGACAATTACCTCCTGTGTCTTGCATGTGATACTCCTGTTAATACACCCCAGAATATTAGCCTTGTTCACACCTGCATCACATTGATTCATATTCAATTTGTTATTCACGATAATCCCTAGATTCTTGTCAGCAGTGCCATCACCTAGCTAGTTATGCCCATTTTGTAGTTACATAATTGATTTTTCCTTCCCACATGTAGTACTTTGCACTTGTTTTTCTTGAATTTCACTTTATTGATTTCAGACCAATTCTCTGATTTGAATTTAATCTTATCTTCCAAAGTGCTTGCAATTGCTACCAGTTTCACATCATATGCACATTTTATAAGCATATTTCCCATTGCATTATTCAAGTCATTAATGAAAAATATTGACTAGTACTGGACTCAGGCCGACCCAAACAGATACCCCCTTTCAGTTTATCAGAGAGCCATTGACAAGTACTCTGAATACTGTCTCAATCAATTGTGCTCCCATCTTGGAGTAATTTCATCTAGACCACATTTCTATAGTTTGCATGTGAAACTGGCATGCGTGACTGTCAAAAACCTTATTAAAAAAATCAAGATATACCATGTCTACTGTTTTCCCCCAATCCTCAGTCTAGGCCAATAACCTTGTGAAATTTAATTGGTTTGGCATGATTTGTTCTGACAAATCCATGCTGGCTATTCCTTATAGCTCTATTATCCTGTAGGTGCTTACAATTAATAATTTGTTCTAATATCTATCCAGTTATTCAAGTTAGGCTGGCTGGTCTAGAATTCCCCAGGTCCTCTTTGGTCCCCCTTTAAAAGATAGGTGCCATGTTTGCCCTTCTTCTATCCTCCTGGAAATCACCCACCCATGAGCTCTTGAAGATAATTGCTAAGGGTTCTGAGATTGCTTCAGCTAGTTCCTGAAGTGCCCTACCATGAATTTCATCAGATCCTGCTAACGTGAATACATCTAACATATGTAAATATAATTTAACATCTTCTTTCCCTATTTTGGCCTGTGTTCTTCCCTCTCATTGTTAATATTAGTTGTCTTGAGTATCTGGTCACCATTAACCTTATTAGTGAAGACTGAAGCAAAATAGGCATTAAACACCTCAGCTTTCTTGACATCATCAGTTATTAGCTCTCCTTCCCCACTAAGTAGAGAGGACTTACACTTTCCTGTGTCTCTCTCTTAAATGTATATATAGAACCTCTTCTTATTACCTTTATGTCACTTGCTAGGCGTCATTCATTTTGTTCTTAGTCTTTTTGATTTTGTCCCTACGTGCTTGTGCTATACCAGGGATCAGCAACCTTTGCCACGCAGCTCACCAGGGTAAGCACTCTGGCGGGCTGGGCCAGTGTATTTACCTACTGTGTCCACAGGTTCGGCCGATCGCAGATCCCACTGGCCGCAGTTCATCACTCCAGACCAATGGAGGCGGCGGAAAGCTGCGTGGGCCAAGGGATGTGCTGGCTGTGGCTTCTCGCAGCCCCCATTGGCCTGGAGCGGCAAACTGTGGCCAGTGGGAGCCGCGATCGACCAAATCTGCGGTTGGGGAAAGTAAATAAACCAACCTGGCCCATCAGGGTTCTTACTCTGTAAAACCACGTGCCAAAGGCTGCCGATCCCTGTGCTATACTTTCGTACTCTCTTAGCAATTTATCCATGTTTTCGCTTTTTGTAAGATTTCTTTTTGATTTTCAGATCTTTAAAGAGCTCCTGATGGAGCCATATTGGTTTCTTACTATTCTTCCTATCTTTCCATTGCAATGGGATAGTTTGCTGCTATGCCTTTACGATCGTCTCCTAGAGAAACTGCCAGCTCTCCTGAACGTATATTTCCTTCCCAGGGGACCTTACCTTCTGAGTTTATTAAAGGTTCAGTGATAGTATAAGTGAGCACACTACTTTTGTATACAAACTACTATGTTTCTGTAAATATTATATGCATTATCTATCACTACAGAATACTAAAACAGAGGCATGATATATCCATGGAAAGTACAAACAATGTTTTTAATCAGAAATCTAAATGTGTCATGGGTACAATGATTCAGGAAGAAATACCAGCATTACCTTTCAGAACCTTTTATTTTCCAGTTAACAAAATATCACTCAGTTCTTGTTAATACTAACCAAAATTGAAAGCGTAAGCTATTGTGCTGTATTGAGCGCTTGTTCTGAATGAAGGTAAAAAAGTAAGAGAGAGCCTCAGCTCTAGCTACAAGGGGTACAGACAGCTTGAAATCTAGCCAACTTTTAAAAAATAAATGTCTAATAATTTAAATTAGTTTCAGGTATTACACCTGCTCCTGGTGCCCCCTACCAACTTTATGTATGTTTTCCCATTTTAAAGAGTTTTTTTCTCTTCCCTGTTGCTGTGTGAACAACCAACACAAACAAGAGGGAAACGACTGTTTGTATAAGGTAAGGTAAATATTCTACACAGTCATAAAGTGCCAAATACACAAAGTGAACAAACTGGGGGGTGGGGGGGGGGGGAAATCTCATCTCTTACTTATCTTGATCCTAGAAGATATTTGTAACAATACCACATAAAATAATTCAAGCACAAATGTGACTTTAAGTTAACTGAGTGTCCCTTTAAGATAAAGTTCACCTCTCACATCACTTTGGAAATATTTATTTTGCTTAAGTGCAATGTAAAGTGCCAAAGTAAGTAGTAGTATTATCAACTTTTAAAAAAATACATTAGCATTGTTTAAATATTGATAAAGTTGCAACAAACCTACAAGTCCCAGGAAATTTAAAGTTCAGGTTACCACATTTTTTTGCTGTTGTGGAACGTTAAAAAGGCATCCAGAATCCAATGTTCAGTTCCTATTAAATTGAAAGGCAGAGCTGCCATATTTTGCCATTAGTTTCATCACCAAGCTAAGGATAAAGCACCAGCCCCACCTTTGGCTCTGTACTGATCAAATCAAAAGAAAAAAAATCCTTAGTTCTTTCTGTATTCATCTGGACTTTTACTTGAGAAACCATGAGAAAACATCATCATTTGTGATGAGCAAATGTGCATGTGTCAGTCCTTCATATCTCCCTACCTCTCCAAAGGAGGCAAAAAACTGCATAGCTGAGCTTTACCAAAATTAAAAAAAACACTCTTATTTCAAAGAGAAGTTGGATAAGGTAACATCTTTTATTGGACCAACTTCTGGTGGAAGGTACAAGATTTTGAACTACAGAGAATTCTTCTTCAGATCAAGGGAAAGAAACTTTCCAGACCTGAAGAACTCTGCAGTTCAAAAGCTTGCATCTTCTACCAACAGAAGCTGGTTCAATTAAAAAAAAAAAAAAAAGTTACCGCCTTGCAAAGCTAATGTTTCTTATATTCTGGGACCAACATAGCTACACCACCACTCTTAATTTAAGCAATGAATGTCGAGGAAAATAGCTCAGCCGTTTTTTTTTTCCAGTTTAAAAGAAAATTATTTTAATGTAAACTTTATAGTCCCTGAAATAGGGGGTTTCTAATGAAGACACTGACAGAAATGTAAGTTATACTGACAAATGGTTCAGCTAAAGTTTTCTACTTCATCTGTTACACTAACATTTCCGAATTCAATACGTCTGCATCATAAAACTTTTACACCAACAGTATTCTTCCTATAAGAACTCTTTTAACATTGACTAGATTTCTGTAGACAGTTTGGAAAAAAAAAGTGTTTATTCAAATCTGATCAGTTTCCAATTTCATGTACAAGTGTAGGAAACCCACCACTCTCAGGGCCTCATCCGCAGCCTGTTAGAGTCAATGGGAGTTCCCTCCTCCACCAATCAACTTCAATAGGCTTAGGATCAAACATTTCTCCTCCTCCAAAACAGAAGACACACATGTAGGGCCAAACAACTATTTCACTCGGCATGCAAAGGGAACTTTTAGCTTTTCAGTCCATGTCTAGTCCTTTGGAGATCTGTGACAAATGAGCAGCATAAGACTGCCTTCTCTCCCCAATGGATGGCACACCTACGTATGTACTCCATGTGAAGGAGGCACAGGGAAAGTAGTCTAGTCTGGTGAATGGGTACCCTAAGCGCCTGGCCTGATCAACTCTTCAGGGACAACTCTGAAGACCACTCTCGCATCTAAAAGGCACACTCTCCACTCTCCCATTGATCAATCTACTATAGACTTGGGCCTTATGTGAAATTAACTCTCTCCCTCCCCAGCGGGATACTACACTATAGTGTAGCACAGCATCTTGTTTACCATAAAAACAAAAGTGCTTGAAGGAGCTAAGCCCTACAGCAACAGATAAGAAACCCAAATGCAAGAGTCCTTGCTCCCCAAGTCCCAAAAATGAAAGGAAAATCCATCTACCATGACCAGAAACAGGATTTGAGGTGGTAGAGGGAACAAGGATAGAGATGATTCTAGAGGACAGTTTAAAATTTGGAATCTCTCTCTACTACATCTGTAAATATTTGAGGAAGGGAAGATAAAAGTAAAATTAATATGTTGATATAAATAAGATTTTACATTTATAATTTGACATTTTACGAAAAAAATCTTAGATCATTAAGTTTGTGAGTGCCTAGACATTGTGTGGACTAGCAGTCTATAAGTACCCAGCATAGATAAGTATTGTATTGTAAGTATTACCATTTCTGAAAAAATTACAAAGTTCTTAAAAGAGAATTTAAAATGCATCACAGAAAAGGCACAACAGATTCATAAGCAAGTTAAGATATTCTCTTGTATGCAGCACTTCAAATGACTGCGTCTATGTGTTCTAAAAGAAAATTCCACACCTAGGTCTGTTGGAACTAGTACCATTGCCCCAAAACACCATAGCAAAACCAGAAAGTACCCTTTTACTGTGCACATTCCAACCTGTAATGACAGCTGAGTTACGTGCTCACTCTCTCAGGGAGAGACAGATTGGAATTTAGGCCTGCTCTATACTACAAGTTTATGTTGAATTTAGCAGCGTTAAATCGAATTAACCCTGCACCCGTTCACACAACGAAGCCGTTTTTGTCAATATAAAGGGCTCTTAAAATCAATTTCCGTACTCCTCCCCGACAAGGGGAGTAGCACTGAAATCGACATTGCCATTTCAAATTACAGTTAGTGTGGCCGCAATTCGACGCTACTGACCTCCGGGAGCTATCCCACAGAGCACCATTGTGACCGCTCTGGACAGCAATCTGAACTCAGATGCACTTGCCAAGTAGACAGGAAAAGCCCTGCAAACTTTTGAATTTCATTTCCTGTTTGCCCAGTGTGGAGCGCCGATCAGCACAGGTGACCATGCAGTCCCAGAATCAAAAAAGAGCTCCAGCACGGACCGTACAAGAGATACTGAATCTGATCTCTGCATGGGGAGATGAATCTGTTCTATCAGAACTCGGTTCCAAAAGACAAAATGCCAAAACATTTGAAAAAAATCTCCAAGGCCATGATGGACAGAAGCTACAACAGGGACTCAACCCAGTGCTGCGTGAAATTTAAGGAGCTGAGACAAGCATACCAGAAAGCCAAAGAATCAAATGGAAGGAGGGGTGACTGATGACTGCAGCTATCCCACAGTTCCCGCACTCTCTGAAAACTACTTGAATTCTGGGCTGAGCTCCCAATGCCTGAAGGGTCAAAAACATTTGTCGCGAGTGGTTCAAGGTATACGTCGTCAGACCCCCACCCTCCCTCCCTCTGTGAAAGCAAAGGGGAAAAAAATCGTTTCTCGCCTTTTTTCAATGTCACCGTATGTCTACTAGATGCTGCTGGCAGACGTGGTGCTACACAGCAGCATCCCCTTGTCTTGCCCTGCGGATGGCAGATGGTATAGTAGGACTGGTATCCATCATTGTCGTCCCGTGGGTGCTCCTGGCTGGCCTCAGTGAGGTCGGTCGGGGGCGCCTGGACAAAAATGAGAATGACTCCAGGTCATTCTCTTCTTTAAGTTTTGTCTAATGGAGATTCAGTCCTGCCTGGAATATCATGACAGCTGGAGGCTTCTGCCTCAGGCTTCTCTCCCAGTCAGCAGCACCTTGTGGTCACGCCTACCCCAGCCTACCCCTTGCTACCAGGGCTCACAATCAGATACTTAGACCTCTACATTTTGCTGCAAATAAAAAAATTAAGCTGCTTTTTAGAACTGTCCCCAACATACATATCCTGGGACATTTTGTATTTTACCAGTGTCAACCAAAGGCCCACACACAAATGGAGATTCAGTCCTGCCTGTGCTTCTATCCTAGTGTTTATCACAGATTCCCATTTTCAGCTATAGGCTGAGCAAGTGCAGAATGGTGGTTCACTCTACTTCGCTGTAAGCCAACCGCCCTCTCCTCCCCACTTTGATCTCTGCTTGCAGAGGCAATAAAGTCAGTGTTGTTCCAGATTCATGCATTCTTTATTACTTCATCACATAAATGGGGGGATAACTACCAGGGTAGTCCAGGAGGGGTGGAGGAGGGAAGCAATGGGTGGGGTTGTTGCAGGGGCACCCCCTAGAATGGCATGCAGCTCATCATTTCTGCAGGATGCCTGGGGCTCTGACCCGGAGCGCCTGTTTGCCTCTCTGGTTCTTTAGTAGGCTTGCCTGATATTCTAGGCAGGACTGACTCTACCTTTAGACAAAACTTAAAGAAGAGAACGAACTGGGGAGTCATTCCCATTTTTGTTCAGGCGCCCCAGACCAACCTCATCAAGGCCGGCCAGGAGCACCCATGACAGCAGCAGACAGTACAGTATGACTGGTAACCGTCTTTGTCAACTTGCAAAGCCGCAGACAGTACAGTAGGGCTGGTAACCATCTTGGCTAGCTTGCAAAAGGCAAGGGGATGCTGCTGTGTAGCACTGCAGTACCGCATCTGTCAGCAGCATCCAGTACACATACGGTGACAGTGAAAAAAGGCTGAACGGGCTCCATGGTTGCCGTGCTATGGCATCTGCCCAGGCAATCCAGGGAAAAGGATGCAAAATGATTGTCTGCCGTTGCTTTCACTGAGGTAGAATTGACTGACGACATTTACCCATAACCACCCGCGATAAATTTTTGGCCCCATCAGGCACTGGGATCTCAACACAGAATTCCAATGGGCAGGGAAGACTGCGGGAACTATGGGATAGCTACCCACAGTGCAATGCTCCGGAAGTCAACGCTAGCCTCTGTACATGGATGCACACGGCTGAATTAATGTGCTTAGTGTGGCTGCGTGCACTTGACTTTATACAATCTGTTTCCAAAAATCAATTTCTGTAAAAATTGGAATAATCCCGTAGTGTAGACATACCCTTAGAGAAGGCCAAATAGTGCTACTGTGGATTAGAGAAAACACACAAACAAAGGGGAAACAGACAACAGTGATGCCCCAGGACCCAGCAGAAAAATACATCACTCAAGTAAGAAAGGGAAACCCAGAGTAGCAGTCATAACTAAAACAAAAAACACTAGTTACTGCTATGCTAGGAACCATGCCAGAAGTCAGTTTGTAATTTTCTCCTGAAAACTAGATTCTGTAATTTACATCAAAAAGCTTTATTTCCATTACACTAATTACTTAATTTGTTATCACTGGTCTTTCACAAGCCTAAAGTCAATCTGAATTGTGCTAATGGCAAACACCTCCACTGTTCTCAGCGATAATGCTGAGATTTTCCACATTTGTGTACTGTATGTAATTTAAGGGGGCGGGGGGAAAATCACTTAACTGATCATTGTCTATGTTAGACACTTGCTAAAAAATTCTCTATTTATACCTTTATGAAAGGACCCTCTACATAAGTTAATATGAGCGTTCTAAAATGTTATTTAATTAGGTAGGAATTTTCCAGAATGCCTAAGTGATTTAGAAACACGGTAAAATTTTTGAAAGCAGTTCAGACTTGAGTTTCTAAGTCACATAGGAGATTTTGGAAAACCCACCCTGAACCACTTTCAAGCTTTAGTTGGGTATTTCAGGGACAGCCTACTTGGATGGCTGGTCTTTCTCTAAAGAACGTTTGAAAAATACATAAACATTTTAATAAAATGTCAGACAATGAATGAGCCACAATACATTCTGGATACAAGAGAAAATATTTGACCAGTAGAGGGCACTAATCAAACTGCTTCAATATATTAGCCCATATTTATAAGTGTTGGTCTACATACATACCTACATTGATTTAACTAAATCTGTTCCCTAAAACCGTTTTAGTTGTTTAGGTACAACTGTAAACATACAGCAGCCTGAAATGGATTTTATGTGGTCTGAGGACTTCCACATAGATCTTACATTCTTACAAAAATACTTACATATGCTATTGAAAAGTAATTTTAGAGAGATACTTATTTATAACGTTGCTGCTGACAGGCAATAAAAGTATTTCCCCCCTCCCCCCATCATCTTTCACAATACAAAAATGTTACAGGGATTGCTGACACCTCCTTTAGCCACACTAATAATTTCAAATGTCTGAGTAATTATGGATACATTTAACTTTTTACAAATGTAATATTTATTTGTCCAAGGAGAAGCAATCAATGAATGTTACAGAAAGACCAACATTAATACAAAGTGGCAATGAGACGACTACGATGATACCATAACAGTGAAAATAATGCTACTGTCACTTTGCAAGTATCATCTACTAAAGCAGGGGTGGGCAATCTACAGCCTGGGGGCCACATCCAGCCCTCCAAATGTTTTAATCTGACCCTCGAGCTCCAGCTGGGAAGTGGAGTCAGGGGCTTGCCCCATTCTGTACGGCTCCTGGAAGCAGCAGCATGTCTCCTCTTTGGCTCCTACACGTAGGGGCAGCCAGGGGGTTCTGCACACTGTCCCCGCCCCAAGCGCTACCCCTGCAGCTCCCACTGGCCCAGCGTCCCCTCCCAAGCCCTGAAATCCTCATTTCTGGCCCCACCCCAGAGCCCGCACCCTCAGCCAGAGGCCTCATCCTCTCCCACACCCCAACCCCCAATTTCGTGAGCCTCGGTGGCCCGCCATACAATTTCCATACCCAGATGTGGCCCTCAGGCCAAAAAGTTTGCCCTCCCCTGTACTAAAGCAAGGCAAATTTATAACCTATGTTCTTTCTCACTGTGTGTTTACAAACACCTAATATATCTTTATGGCTATAGCTCTTGACTTAGGCCCTGAACCCACAAATGGATTCGTGCAAACAGCATATTTAAGCAGCCCTATTCATTAAAATGGGGCTCTGCCCTTGCAGATCCAGTTGCAGGAAAGTAGAAGTGTAACATCCAATTGTAAGAACTTTCCCTGGAGTGCCACTTGCCATTCTAAATGATTCCTTGCCTACAACCTCAGCTATATGGTTTTTATTTCATGGTGCTGTGACCATGTAATCCGTTTGTCAGGTCCTTGTCCTAAAGGTCTTACAAACTAACAGACAAAAACAGTACCTAGGACATCCATTCAAACAAGTATTTATCAAAGTAATCTTTAGAGGAATGCTATTGTGATAAGTGAAAAGATGTTTGTGTAGGTAAAAACTGCAGTTGTTTTCTTCAAAACATTACACCAATGATTTCCACAACTGTGGACTACAACATAATGTTGAGGTAATCCTGTGCAACTAGTTTGCAAGCTTCCTATAATACAAAGAAATTCCATTAGTCAAATCTTCTAGGAAGTTTACATCTTTTCTGGGGAACATTACATGTTAACAGTCTGAATGAATTTGGTGTTCCTAGAAGTACTAACACTATTAATAATGAATAGTAGTAGTAGGCACCGTAAACTTCCCCGTGCAGTTCTGTCCACATACCACAGCTTTTAATGTAGAACTTCCCTGTTATTTTAAGTCCTAGGCATCTAAACAATCCTCTGATTTTGCAGAAGCATGTGACGGTTTAATTGTCAATTCAAGTAATGAGACTTGCAACTTCAGAGGTACGTTTCTTTTATAAGAATTATGAGAAAAGTCTCAAATGCTATGCTAATTTTGGGCACTTCTCTCACTCTCCATTTCACACACATACACCCACACGCACCCCTAGTTTACTGGTCCCTCCTAAATGAGATCAAGTACCCAGAACCAAATCTTCAGGTGATCAAAGTATATTTTCAGGATACTACCTTTTGGTTTTGTAACACCGCTGTGGAAAGAGAGTCCATTGAGCTTAGAATAGAACTTTGAATATCTGCTGGATATCTGAAATTTCTTTAAAACAAGCTGTAAATATTGGTCACTATTATAGCATCATTTAAACAAAATACAAATCAAAAGCTTATAGAAAAGATATTAAAAAATATAATATAAGCCACACACAATCAACATCAGCATTTGAGAGAAAGTAATCTGCCCCTCTCATGTCAAAAAAACTGGTACACATTCTTAAAATTCAACTGTTTACCTCTATTGTAGGATCATATTCATCCACAAAATGATTCTGAATTAGCTGTATTGTCAAGGCACTCTTGCCTACACCACCAGCTCCAACAACGACAAGTTTATATTCTGTCATTTTCAGCAGACCTGGTAACAAAGAAGCCAAGATTAAGCATGAGAGAGTCAGGTTTCAATTACATGTTAAGTCATCCCCCAGTTCCTTTACTGAGGTGTTTTAAGAAAGGGAAAACCATTCTCTTGCTAGTGCGCACACACAAAAAAGCTTTTGAAAAGGCGATGCCATTTCTGCATGTCAAAAATTGTAAAAGATTTGGTGCAGGTATTGTGCCACAAGTTACTGAACACAAACTGAAACTAATGTGTTTAATTGTGAAAATCATTACTCGGGAAAGTTGGACAAAACCTTTTTTTATAGGTTATAATATGCAATATTTTATTTAATATTCAGATCAGTTCTTATCAGAAAATTTAAAAGATTTAGGACGCTGTTTCCTCAAATCTTAAAGACCGAATTGATGTAAACATTGCTAGATCAGAAACATGCATTGAAAAAAACAAATGCTCCAGAGCAAAGCTGCTACCATCAAGACCTCTCCATTTTGAGCAGTGACATAGCAAGTTGTTGGATATCAGGAGTTATGACTATAATAATATAAAATAACCCATGAAGCATTTAAAAGAGCAAAGCCACGGAATGAAATTGATTATTAAAAATGGAGGGTCAGCACTGATTCACTGGAAAGTTACAAAAGTAGCTAAATACTACCAAGAGAGCAGCAAACTATATAAAGTTTTAATATTCAAATAAGAACACAACCCTTTAAAACACTCTACTATTAAAAAAAACTGAACACCAGGGCTCACCTGTCAGATTCACCTTCACAGATTTTTTTTTTTCCCGGGCAAGAGTAGTATACTATTATTATATATGGGACATCCAATAATATACTATTGTATGGTTGTCATAAATTACCAGAATACAGTCTTTGTCCATTATAGCCAATTCTGTTATATAAAATAATGATAAAGTAGCAAGTAAATTCTTGAATGAGATGCAAAGCCCGTCACGAGGAAAGTGACAGAATAGGACAGAAAAGCATGACAGGCAAAACTTTCTGTAACATCTTTGCTTCTATGGCTCTTCGCATTCCTTACACTCAGAGCTGGGAATCCCACTATTTGTGTGCATACAGTGATTATTTTGTGGGGGAGGGGTGGAATTTGACAGCATAATATTGTTGGGATCCAGTTGTGTGGGCTGGTGTCAGGCTCACATTCAAGAGGTGGAGGGCGTTGGCCACCTGTCCTTCCAGCAGCACCTCCTCCTCCTCTCAGTGGCAGCAAAATCATTATCTGCTTCAAGAGGGAGGTGGGGCAGAGAGCAGAGTCAGGAGACAACCATGGGGCAGAGAGAGACAGGGAGAAGGCAGAGAAAGGAGGGGGATAAAGAAGAGGGCGTTTTGGGAAAGGTAGTAAAAGAACAGAGGGGGCTATGGAGAGAAGCTGGGGAGAGTGGGGGCAGCAAGGAGGTTCAGGGTAAAGAGGTGTTGGAAGCTGCGGAGGGAGCAGGGCCAGTATAACCACTAGGCGACAGCCTAGGGCGCCAAGATTTGGGGGTGCCAAAAAGCGGTGCCCCAAATTTTTTTTTTTTTACATTACAGAGAAGTCACATCTTACATGGGGGTTAGGTTCTAAAGTCACAGCGTAAGAGGAAAATAGCATATAGTGAAATTTACCATAAAGTATAGTATACCTTAGAACAGGGGTCCTCAACCTACAGCACACATGCCAAAGGTGGCACGCAAGCCGATTTTTTTTTTAAATGGCAGGCTGCAGGTCCGAGCAGCCGCTGAGCCTGCTGCTGACCTGGGGTTCTGTTCACTCAGCCGCCAGCCCCGCTCAGCCCGCTGGGGTCCCAGTCAGCTCCACTCAGCTGCTGCCGGCCTGGGTGAATGGTCATGGGTTCCGTTCACCCAGGCCGGTAGGAGTCTGAGTGGAACCGGCGGCTGGGACTCCAGCTGGCAGTGGGCTGAGATCCCAGCCACCGACCCCGCTCAGCCCACTGCTGGTTTGGGGTTCCGGCTGCCGGCCCTTGCCAGCCAGGGTCTCGGCCACCGGTCCCACTCAGCCTCCTGCCAGCCTGGGTGAACGGCAGGAGGCTGAGCAGAGTCACTGGCTGGGACCCCAGCTGGCAGCTGACTGAATGGAACCCCAGGCCGGCAGCAGGCTCAGCGGTGGCCGGGATGCGCAGCCTGCCATTAAAAAAAAAAAAAGAAGAAGAAGAAGAAAAGAAAAATCAGCTTGCGTGCCACCTTTGGCATGCGTGCCGTAGGTTGAGGACCGCTGTTCTCGCTTATACAGTGTATACTGTAGTTTATGGTAATTTTCAATATACATGATTTTCCTCTTAAGCACTGACCTTAGAACCTAACCCTGCGTAAGATGTGACTCCACTGTACTCATTTTTGAAAACTTATAATAAGCAATGCTCCCGAGGGGGGGTGCAAGATGGAAGTTTCACCTAGGGTGCAAAATATCCTTTTACCAGCCCTGGGAGGGAGGTATGAAGAGGTGCTGGGGTATAGGGGAAACTCAGTATGGTATAGAGTAGGGGCCAGGAGTAGAGAAGGGGCAGGGTGTAGTTGCTCTTGGGTGTGTAGAGTGTGGATCAAGGGTCTAGAACAGGGGTGGGCAACTACAGCCCTAGGACTGCATTTGGGCCTTCAGACATTTTAATCCAGCCCTTGAGCTCCAGGCCAGGGAGCAGGGTTGGGGGCTTGCTCTGCTCCACATGTGCTGGGGCTCTGTGTGGCTCCTAGAAGCAGCAGCATGTCCCCCTTTAGCTCCTATGTATAGGGGCAGCCAGGGGGCTCCACATGCTACCCCTGTCCCAAGCACTGCCCCCAAAGCTCCCATTGGCCAGGAATCGTGAGCATTCATGGCTCACCATATGATTTCCATACCCAGATGTGGCCCTCGGGCCAAAAAGTTTGCCTACCCCTGGTCTAGAAGACCTAGAGCAGAATAGAGGGCTGTAAGGGAGCAGGAAGCTAAAGACATGGATGGGTGTAGGAGCTCTCAGGGGATATACAGAGGCTCTGAGGCTGGGGCGGCAGGTTTGTATAATTTTTTGTGGTGCTCAGAACGGGTCCAACTCCCGCCCTGACCCCCACCCACACACAAGGCTCTGGGAGGGAGTTTGGGAGAGGGAAGGGTGCAGGCTCTGGACTGGGGCAGGGAGTTGGGGTACTGGAGGAGGTTTGGGGTGTGGGCTCTAGGCTGGGGGTTAGGGTGCAAGAGGGGTGCAGGCTTGGAAGGCATTTGGGTG
Organism: Gopherus evgoodei; assembly: GCF_007399415.2. NCBI lineage: Eukaryota > Metazoa > Chordata > Testudines > Testudinidae > Gopherus > Gopherus evgoodei. The sequence continues at coordinate 241,478,454 of NC_044322.1, read as the reverse complement.
TAGGACGGATGCAGGCTTGGAGGGCATTTGGGTGTAGGAGGGGGTTCGGGCTTTGGAAGGGAGTTTGGGTGCAGGTTCTGGGCTGGGGCACGGGTGCAGCGCTTACCTCAGGCGGCTCCCGAAAGAAACGTGCACACCCTCTGGCAGTGGCTCCTAGGTGGGAGGGGGGGAGGGTCAGGGGGTCTCCACGCATCATTGCACCACCGCAGCTCCCATTGGCCACAATTCTCGGCCAATGGGAGCTGCAGAGTCATGGAGACACTCCTGTACGGGGCCACAGGGATGTGCCAGCAGCTTCCAGGAGTGGTACGAACTGAGTGCAGGCAGGAAGCCGCCTTAGCCCTACTGCACTGCTGGTGGTGGGGGACAGCCAGGGGTCCCCGGGCCCTTTTAATCACGCAGGGGCAGCAGATGAGACCAGGTGATGCCCTGGGGGAGGCACATGGGGCAAGAGGAAGAGATCTGGACCCAAACATTGGTGAAGTCAGGCCCCCAGGCCCTGAATATTCCTGGAGCACGGGCACCAAAGTCCCATATAACTCGCCACCCCTTCCTGGGGCTTTCAGGAGGACATGGGAATGTAGAGTCAGAGGAGGATAAGGGTATAGATGGGGTAGATGCTCTCAGAGGGTATCGGGTGTAGGGGTCAGGAGAAGTTGGGCTATATGGGGGGTAGGGTTTCCCATGTAGTATAGGGTACAGAGGAGGCTGGAGTACCCAGAAGGTACAGAGAGCATTGTGGTCTAGAGCAGGGGTTGGCAACCTTTCAGAAGCGGTGTGCCGAGTCTTCATTTACTCACTCTAACTTAAGGTTTCGTGTGCCAGTAATACATTTTAATGTTTTTAGAAGGTCTCTTTATATAACTAAACTATTGTTGCATGTGATGTAAATAAGGTTTTTAAAATGTTTAAGAAGCTTCATTTAAAATTAAAATAAAATGCAGAGCCCCCCAGACCGGTGGCCAGGACCCGGGCAATGTCAGTGCCACTGAAAATCAGCTTGCATGCTGCCTTTGGCACGCGTGCCATAGGTTGCCTACCCCTAGTCTAGAGGATGTAGGAAACAGGGGAGGCTGGGATATAGAGAGTGATAGCGGCTCTTGGGAAGGGTATGGAGGTGCAGGGGGCAAGTGAGGCTGGGCCATACAGAGTAGAGACTCTTAGAGATTATAGTGGTATGGGGGCAGTGGAAGGCAGGGAGATATGGGGTAATGGGCCTTGGGGGCACATGGGGAGCAGGGACGGTTGGGGGTGTAGTGGGCAGAGGCAGCAGGGGTCACATGGGGGTGTAGAAGGGTGGAGGAAGCAAGGACCATAGGTAGGGTTGCCTGGTTGGATGTATTCCTGGAGGTTTCATCACAAGACAGTCTTTAAAATTAAAGAATTCCTGGAGACCCCAGGACAATCCTGGAGAGTTGGCAACCCTAGCTGTAGGGAATCTAGGTGGGCAGGGGGCACAAGCTGTCAGGGCACATGAAAGCTACTGGGGGTATAGGTGTGCCGTGGGTATATGGGGGGCACAGGCATACATGAGAGCTGGAGATACATGGAGGTAAGGGCTGTTGGGGGCATAGGTATGCAGGCAGCTAGGGGCAACCAGGGGGAGGAGGCGGCACAGGGAGGTACAGGTGTGCAGGGGGCTGGTGGTACACAGGGGCAGGAGCTGTTTAGAGTTCACATGGGGCAGGAGGTACAAGTGTGCAGGAGGCTCATGGGGGGCTGTCAGGGGCACAGGTAAGCTGGCAGCACATGCAGGATACAGGGGACAGGGACTATCACTTGCATAGAAAAGTAGGGTGTTGGGGAGCACAAGGGTGGGCAGTGAGCGCATGGGGGCAGGAGCTGTCAGAGCACAGGAGGCACATGGGGGCACGGAGTACATGGAGGGCAAGCAAGCCAGGCACTAAGGGCATACAGAGAGGAGAAGGCACACAAGAGGCAGGTGGGCAGAGGATGTACAGGGGCAGCAAGGGATACAAGTGGGCAGGGAGCACATAAGGGGTGGCGGGGGGAGGGGGGCAGGGCCTGTCATGGGCACAGGTAAGCAGGCCACTGGGAGAAGGTGGGGATACAGAAGGGCAGGGGGCTCTTAGGGGCACAGGTAAGCAGAGTATTAGAGGCACAGGTAAGTTTGCACCTGTCCCCGTGTGCTGCCGATACAGGTGGACAGGGGGCACACAGGGGGTAGATGGCGATACAGGTGGGGAGGGGCTGTCAGGAGCATAGGTAAGCTGGTGGCACACAGGGGGCAGGTGGGATACAGGTGGGCAGGGGCAAATGGGAGGATGGGGGCACACAGGGGAGAAATACAGATGGGCAGGGGGGACACGGGGCTCTCGGGGCCACAGGTAAGCTGGCGACACACAGGGGCAGGTGGGGATACAGGGGGCAGACGGGGCTGTCGGGCACAGGTAAGCAGGGCGCTAGGGGCACACAGGAAGCAGGTGGGGATACAGGTGGGCAAGGGACACATGAGGGGCAGGGAGCACACAGGGGGAATACAGGTGAGTAGGGAGGACAGGGCTATTGGGGGCACCGGTAAACAGGGAGCTAGAGGCACACGGGCACAGGTGTGGATACAGGGGGCAGACGGGGCTGTCGGGGGCACAGGTAAGCAGGGTGCTGGGGGCAGGTGGGGATACAGATGGGGAGGGAGGACAAGGGCCGTCAGGGGCACAGGTAAGCAGGGCGCTAGAGGCACATGGGGGCAGGTGTGGATACAGGTGGGCAGGGAGCACATGGGGGGACGGGACTGTCAGAGAGACAGGGCACTAGAGGCACACGGGAGCAGCACAGGTGGGCAGGGAAGACAGGAGTGTTGGGGGCAAAAGTAAGTAGGGCAGATGGGGATACAGGTGGGCAGAGGGCACATGGGAGGAATACAGGTGGGCAAGGAGGACAGGGGCACAGATAAGCAGGGTGCTAGGGACACACAGGGAGCAGGTGGGGATACAGGTGGGCAGGGGGAATATGAGGGGCAGGGAGCACACCTGATATTCTATAATTATCAATGATCCATACAAAGTGGACAGGGGCTGTCCGGGGCACAGGTAAGCAGCAGAGCGCTGGGGGCACACGGGGGCAGGGGGCACACGGGGGGATACAAGAGGACGGGGCTGTCCGGGGCACAGGTAAGCAGCAGGGCGCTGGGGGCACACGGGGGGCAAGGGGCACATGGGGGGCAGGGGGCACACGGGGGGATACAAGAGAACGGAGCTGTCCAGGGCACTGGTAAGCAGCAGGGCGCTGGGGGCACACGGGGGGCAGGGGGCACATGGGGGACAGGGGGCACACGGGGGGATACAAGAGGACGGGGCTGTCCGGGGCACAGGTAAGCAGCAGGGCGCTGGGGGCACACGGGGGGCAAGGGGCACATGGGGGGCAGGGGGCACACGGGGGGATACAAGAGAACGGAGCTGTCCAGGGCACTGGTAAGCAGCAGGGCGCTGGGGGCACACGGGGGGCAGGGGGCACATGGGGGACAGGGGGCACACGGGGGGATACAAGAGGACGGGGCTGTCCGGGGCACAGGTAAGCAGCAGGGCGCTGGGGGCACACGGGGGCAAGGGGCACATGGGGGGCAGGGGGCACACGGGGGGATACAAGAGGACGGGGCTGTCCGGGGCACAGGTAAGCAGCAGGGCGCTGGGGGCACACGGGGGCAAGGGGCACATGGGGGGCAGGGGGCACACGGGGGGATACAAGAGGACGGGGCTGTCCGGGGCACAGGTAAGCAGCAGGGCGCTGGGGGCACACGGGGGCAGGGGGCACACGGGGGGATACAAGAGGACGGGGCTGTCCGGGGCACAGGTAAGAAGCAGGGCGCTGGGGGCACACGGGGGCAGGGGGCACACGGGGGGATACAAGAGGACGGGGCTGTCCGGGGCACAGGTAAGGAGCAGGGCGCTGGGGGCACACGGAGGGAGGGGGCAGGCGGCTGCAGCATCTCGATGCGGGCGGAGGCTCCGGCCGGGCCCCCCCAGGTCTGAGCGCCCCGCTTCCCCCGGGCGGCGGCGGGGGCGCTGGCCGGGCAGGGCGGCGGCGCTGGCGGGTCTCTCCGCCCCGGGTCCGGGACCCCGGCCCCGCATGGCCTCCGCCCGCTCCCCCCGGGTCCCCGCACTTGCCTGGCGCTGTCCGGGCTGCGGGGCGGCTGCTCGTCCCCGCGGCGGCCGCTCGCGTCCCTCTGCCTCTCCGCGCCGGGCTGAAATGGCGGGGGACGGGGCTGGGGCTGCTGGGCTGCCGAGCCGAGCGCCGAGCGAATGGATGCGCTCGACACGCTCCGCGCTCCGCCGCCGGGAGGGGGAGGGGGGAGCGCCCCACCCACAGACTGACTGACAGAGCGAGCCGCAGTGTTCCGCAGAACTGCCGGCAGCCTCAGGCAGAGGGGCCCACGGACAGAGCTACAGCCCCAGCCCTGCAGGGACACAGAGCTACCCAGCCCTGTAGGTCCACAGCAGCCCCACCCAAGCCAGGAAGGCTCCACTGCGGGGCTGGCTTGCTGCGAACACTTTCTGTCAATATTTACAATTTTCAAAAGTTTGGGCTGCTCCCCTCCAGCTTGGCCAACCAGAACTCAAACCAGAACAGAAAGAGAACGAAAAGCAAAAAAGAAAAAAAAAGAAAGTTCATCAAAATTTCCAAACCTCTCTGTCAAAGACACGAAGTAGAAAACCACACAGAGCCAGACACCTATACACACAGGCCAAGACACTCAGACCTACAGAATTACAGATCCACACTCAGTCTTTCCCACATATACGCATCAGGCCCACTATATGCATAGTTCACCATACACAGATCTCATTCCTGCCGAGCAACACACAAATGTATGAACTAGTCCATACTATCTACATATTAATAAACCACACAGTACCCCATGGCAAAAGATATCTCCAAAAAGTAACGTCTTTGAGGAAAGTGGTTTAATCAGTTCTATGGCTTGTTTGGGGTTTATTTCTTTCAAAAAAAATGGTTGTTTAGTCAAGTATATTTGGGAAGCTTTCTAGTTAAATTTGAAAAAGTCTGTGTGGAGGAAGGATAGCAGAGATACTGGCAAAAAATAGATGGGGAGACAAAAACGCCCCCCCTCCAAAGAATTACTGTAAAACTTTAAATAATTGATGCCTCTTAACGTTTGTTGGTTTCATTCATTTAAAAACTAAAGTGAACCATCTCTAGTTACACGTGCTCATTGCAAAAGTTAATAAACATGAATCAAATTTTGGAGTCAAGTTAACGATTACAGAGTGAAGTCTATTTCTCTAATAAAAGGCCAAAAACTTAATATCCTATAACTGTAGATGTCTATTGTACCAGCTGAATGTATAGACCTTTACTATACAGTGAATGATGTCAATTTTTAAATCTATAGCAGGGGTTTCCAAACGTGGTTCACCGCTTCTTCAAGGTAAGACCCTGGCGGGCCATGAGACACTTTGTGTACCTGAGCATCCTCAGGTATGGCCGCTTGCAACTCCCAGTGGCCGCAGTTCGCTTTTCCTGGCCAATGGGAGCTGCGGGAAGCAGTGGCCCAGCCCTCTTTCTGACCTGGCAGGCCAAGAAATCAAATATTGCATCTACAAACCTAGTATTCAAGACGTTTAAATTAACAGATTAGAACTTTGCTCTCCCTAATCATAGATGACAGAAGTACTGTAAGATGTTCAATAACAATAATGTTCCAAGAAGGATTCTGCTGAGCTGCATCCATTTGGTCCTCTAAGACATCGACACTTTGGGACTGTGCCATCTAATTTAGAAGCTGTGTTCCCATGGTCAACTGATGCAAGTTAGTTTTGCAGCCAAATTGCTCCTGTAGGCAGCGCCAGCTTTAGGCCTATTCCACCAATTCCCCCAAATTGGGCCCCGCGTCTAAGAGGGCCCCACACCCAGTGAGAATCCCTTCTCTGGCTAGAGGCACCATTTTAATTTTTACTCACCCGGTGGCGCTCCGGGTCTTTGGCGGCACTTCGATGATGGGTCCTTCACTCGCTCCGGGTCTTCGGCAGCACTTCGGCGGTGGGTCCTTCAGTGCCGCCGAAGACCTGGAGTGAGTGAAGGACCCACTGCCAAAGTGGCACCGAAGACTCGGAGCACCGCCTGGTGAGTACAAGCCCCACTTATTTTTTTACGTGTGTTTTTTTTTTTAAGTCATCCTCGCTGGGGCCCTGTCAAAACTGTTCGAATTGGGCCCCGCACTTCCTAAAGCCGGCCCTGCATGTAGCTAGTTGTTGAATGCTATTCTCTGATGTTAAGGCTCTGGTGGAAAGCAGAAGAGTGCATGTTTCTGAACTATAATGTGAAAATACCATCTTCCATTGCATAGGGTCTGAGAAAGTCCAGACCAATTGCTTTGCTCATATTCTTGTGGCCTGATCTGTTCTCATTGAGGTCAATGGCAAAAGTCCTCTGGACTTCTATGGGAGCAAACTCAGGACCTTTGTGTAAGGATACAGTGGTGGGGCATGGATGACTCAGAACTGTGAGGGGAACGTAGTTAGGGTGCTCTTATAGATCATTTCTGTCACTCCTCTATTGGTGGTTTAGAAGTTAGCGACCTGATCCCTTTTTAGCACTGACTATATAAAACTTGTTGATCTGACTATTCAATGTCTTATTTATGGGCCTTTTCTGAGATCTTTGCTTTAGGCATTCTTATTACACTATATCTCGGCAGCCTTAATAAAAAATTGCACAAAATAATATGTATATGGCAGTGTACTATGAGACATCAGCCAGTGTGAGCACATGATACTGATGCTCCATGAGCTACACTGACTGTTTTGACCTATTAAGCCATAGGTGGTTTGGGGCTAGGCTATTCGAAAGTCTCCTTCTCTACCTATGTCACATATCCATAGCTGAGATCAGAAAAGAATCCTCCAGGAGAAGCAAAAGTGGGTTTCTTGACTTTGAAATTATTTCCTTACCTTGATAACAAATGGCCTGAGTTTGCTGGCCTTCAGGGTTTGCTATGTTAGTTAAATTCAAAGCCCATCTATTTGTTCAGGCATTTGTGGAAGGATTCTTTGTTTTGTTTTGTTTTGTTTTGTTTTGTTTTGTTTTGTTTTGTTTTGTGAGGGATGGATTCTGGAGAAGGTGGGACATATGTTTTCCTTGATTGTTGTTTATGTTGGTTTAAATATATTGCTGGGTGGTTATTTTTTTTTATTTTGCATCCCTTCTTAAAAATATCACAAGCATCTATAATTCTGAGTAGTTTTTTTAAAAAAAATTTAAATCAAAATAAATACATGAATTAAGATGTGTTATACACCTACTCAATAATGGGATTGATTAGAAGTAAGCTTTTGCAGTGCAAAAGCAGCAAAAAAGCTTAATTTTGCCAGAGTTTACAAAAGTTACCAAACTACATTTTGATTGATTGTGTTTGACTATAATTTGTAGAGGAAGTTTTGAACACAGGCAAGTGAGAGGCACTTTCAATTTTACAAAACAATCAGAAACAATTCAGTTCTCCTGGAACCAAATAGACATCTAATTACAATATTTTTACCAATTCAAAGGCATCTCTATATTTGTCCTAATCATAATTTCAGTCCTGATTTGAAGGATTTTTATTGACTTGCATACCATCCAGAATTGCCTCCACAACTACTGAACTTTGAAGGTTCACATGCAGAACGTTAAAATCTTCTGAGAATCAACATCATGGCTATAGTATCTTTTTCTGCCCTGATGGTCACAACCACTGGACCGTCATGCAGGCATTGCACTGTCACTCAGGATTGCCCCCTTCCGAGACTCATCTAGTCCTAAATATCGGGCAGTAAAGCTCATGACGTTCAAAACTGAAGAGCAGAGTTTTTCACCAGCTGAATGTCAATCAGCTGGGGAAGAGTTTTAAAGCAGCTACAGCCCAAAAATATACAATTCTCTTTCCCTGGCTGACATCTGTTTTGGGGCTGAGACAGGCTTGTGCTTCTCCATCGCCTTGTACCGGCAATCACTCCTCTGCAAAGAGAATGCAGAATAAATGCCAATGTGAGACCATGAAGACTTAGCCCAAGAAAAGGGAGTGGATTCGTGCAGCCCAAAGGCTGAATACCGTCATTTCAAAAAATACTGATGAGGAAAATGACATACATTTTATGTGCATATACACACATAACTCACAGCAAACCCTTGTGAAGGGTTTTAGGAGTTTATCTACATGCATTCCCTATTCATCTCCCCTTCTAGGCCATGGCTACACTTACAGTTCTGCAGCGCTGATAGTTACAGCTGTGTTTGTACAGCTGTGTAGGGCCAGCGCTGCAGTGTGGCCACACTGACAGCTACCAGCGCTGCAGTGTGGCCACATTTGCAGCATTTGCAGTGCTGTTGGGAGTGGTGCATTGTGGGCAGCTATCCCAGCATTCAAGTGGTTGCAACGTGCTTTTCAAAAGAGGGGGGTGGGGTGGAATGTGACAGGGAGCGTGGAGGAGACAGACAGAATGGATTTTTGGAGTTGACACTGTTCTCAGCTCCCTGCCTTGCAAGTTCTAAGGACTGGAAGACACACAGTGCCTACTTTCAATCATTTTAAAAGTTCTGACCCCCTTCCCCCACCCCTCTCTCATTCACTAAATGCAAATTATATACTCCTAAATAGCTGTCAGACCAGATAAGCATCTGCTCAACATGGACTTCCCCCTCCCCCTCTGCCGTGTGAGCGTGCTGTTTCTCTCTTCAAGCAAACAGCTGTGAACATTCCAAAGTAATTCCCCTGCCTGCCTCCACTCGCTCAGCAAACAGGAGCTGTGTTTTTTTTTTAAATAAGCAGTTTGGCTGAACTCCGAGCTCTCCCTTTCTTCCGGTTTGTTGGGGACAGGAATTCTGGGATACCTCCTTATACACCGGAGGTCAATAAAAGCTCTGGTGGGGTCCACACTTGCTGACCAGCGCTGGATCACCAGTGCTGGAATCGCTACACCCGAAGCTCGACCGGGTGTACAGCCAGCGCTGCAACCAGGGAGCCCTAGGTACATGGCCTTAGGTACATTTTAAACATTTTAAAGAAGTTCCTACAGACACCTCCAGGATGCAGAATGTGGATTTACGCAAGAGCTCCTTTAAAAAACTAAGGCGTTGTCTAGACCATAGTATTGTGTTGATTATGAATGCTAATGTAAACATAAGTTAACAGGCAATTTCTACTTAACATGTCATTGGGAATCAATTAACTCTTGATATAATACAATCAAAAACTCTAGTCTAGACAGGTTGTAAATGACAAGTATGGTAACAAACTTCATACAGAAGAATACAATGAAATCAGATATAGCAAAAATCTTATATTGAAATAGAAAATTCCAAATTATTTCAATGTATTGTAATGTGCAAATTTCAATTCTGCTTATAGCGAACCTCCAATGAGAAGGCCAAATTCTGCTCATGGGCGTGTACATGCAGCTTCTATCAGCTTCATGCTAACAACATGTATCAAGGACAGACTTTAGCCCATAGTGAAGTTATGTTTTAATTTTATTTAAAAAATCTTCACTGTACGTAGGTTCCAATGAAACATGGTTAACATTTTCTGCAAAATCATCAGACTTAATTTGAAGGCAACATTTTACAATTCTGAATTTTGCTAGTGCTTCTAAATGGTTTTATTTTTTAGTCAGCCACTGGCGTTCTCTCTCTCTTTAATAGTAGGTTTGTTTACCTAGAAATGGGATTTAACGGGTGGGGCAGGCAGGGAGGAACATATGCTTTGACTACACAGTACTCTTTAGAAGGTTGGGTGACTTTGCTATCCCAACTTGCCAACCAGCATTAATTAATATGGCATCCCTCTAATTATATGGTCAGCACATATCCCTAAATTAAAATTTAAACAGTTGAAAGAAAACCCCAATTTAACTTCTAAAAAAGCATAATTTTTCAAGTTGTACAGTGTATAGTGTTTGTGTGCATAGGGAAAGATTCAAAGCCCATTGAAATTAATGGGAGTCTTTTGGATTAGGCCCCAAAACCTTTGGAAAATCCATTGTTTAACTATCTAATTTATCTCTGCAAATCGTTAAGCTGGATGCCTAAATTCTGTCCTTTATATCCACAATATGGCACCCATAATCAATTACGTTCAGTAATGCAGACGCAAATCTGTAAATATAGGCATTTATCTGAAACTAGTGAAGGATTTCTGAAACCTTAGGAAAAAATGGCCCTTGGATGAGCTAGAAATGGACCATCCAATTGCAGTCTCTCTCCTCTATCCCAGAGAACAGAGAAGAAAAGATAGCAGACTCTATCGCAGTGACTAGCTGTGCTCTGGGTTCAGCTACAGCAAGGCTGCACTCCAAAGTCTGATTTTGAGAGGTGCTGAGCACCTGCAACTCCGGTGAGTACCAGGAGAACTGCTTATGTTTAGTACTTCCCCAGATCAGTCTCCAATTTTCCAGCCCTGGAATGTGCTGAAGAGGATGCTCGAAAAGCTTGAGGTCGTCAACTTCCCAGAGACGGTGGAGTGGAGGAAGGTCAGGGTATGCCTTCACTGCAGAGTTAACTTGGGTGATGGGCACATGGATTAGCCTAGGCTCAGTGTGATCAGCCACACTGCACAGCCATAGAGGAGTTACTGTGTTCTCACTGGTACTACACTCATCCCTGAGTGTTGTTTCGATTTCTGGGGCGTATCCTCATGGTTCCTTAGGCTGCAATAAATTGAGCTGCCCTATGATTCTTTCCCAGTAAATTGTAGAAGACCTTGTCTATCCTTCTGGCCCCAGAGGGAGGAGGGGGAGGAATTGTGGGAAGGCACTTGCGGACTATCAGCACTTGAGTGGTTTAGCCTGTGTCCTCACAGCAAAATTAATAGGTTACTAGTCCAAGCGAAAGCTTCAGTTGGTCTTTAGCATGCAACTACAGACAAGCCAGTTGGTCCAGGTAGAAATCGCCGCCATGCTCGCATGAGAGGGTTTTGTGTGTGCATGGGAGTCAGATTAGAGGCAACTCCCGAGTAGGAGCCCAAATTAATTCTGCAGTGAAGATGTGTCTTTAGAGTAAGCAAAGTGGGTTTTGCCTCTTGTTCTGAATCAAAAACATGATCTTTACCCCCTGAGGTAAACTGGGTCCTGCTCCTGCTCTACATAAAAGTCAAATGTGAGTAGGATTAGACCCTTACTTTACATATTATTATTGCCTGCTCTCTTTCAGATGTTACAGGCCTCCACTCAGATCCCTGCATATCAGAACAACTCCTGGGGACGTAAGCAATCGGTTATAACCAGGAGTTTCAGTTCACTGGAGTTTGGTAAAACTGTGCAACATTCTGACACAATGAAACACACATGTAAGGAAAGAAAATTATTAAAATACTGCATACAGAGAAAAGAGGGAAATTTTCTCTATTCAAAATGGTTACTTTCTTGCTTTTTCTTTACTGCAGGCTTTTTTACTTAAAAAAAATATCAAAATACTCTAAGTATTTCAAAAAACATTTATAGCCTGATCCTGAGAGGTGCTGTGGGCCCACTATTCACCCTGCAAACTAAGTATGTTGCTTCTGCTGAGGATCTGTCAAACAGAGATGAGTAGGAAACTGAATTTCAGCTCAACAAAAAACATTTTGAGCTTTTGGAAAAGTTTTCAGCCCAACTTGGGACAAAATGCCAAAACCTCAAAAATTTTTGCAGAACTGAAATTCCACAATACTTTGTTTCAGAGACACCAAAATGCTGCCACAGCAGGGATGTTTTGGTGCTTCCAGAATGAAATATGCTCCCTAGGAGCCTGGAAGTTCTGGGAGCCCATGCTCCATAGTAATCCACCTAGCAAGCTACTGAGAAGCCTGGAAGCTGGCCAGATGGGGTGTGGGCCAGGCCAGGGAATGAGCCACCCAAGAAGCTGGGGAACTTGGGGACTTAGCTAAGAGGGGATCCCAGGAAGGTTGGGAGCATGGCAGCTCACCTGGCAGGTGCCATGGAGCTGAGAAAACCAGACTCCACAGCAACCCATCTGGTAGGCTGCTGAGGAGGCACGTTGATTTGGCTTTGAGGGGCCCAGCACCTAAGCTTCCTGCTCAGTGAGATGCTGAGGAGGATCCCCAACAACCTGCCCAGTTTCCATTGAAACTTTTATCGAAAGTTTTGACCATGTTCCCGCAGAATGTTTCAGTTTCAACAAATCTGCATTACCAATGGAAAATGTTCTGTCAGAACATTTCTGACCAGCTCTACTTTCAAGATCAAGCCCTTTGTACAGACATAGCTACATAGTGCATGATCCTTGTTCAGCATTAAGCTGCACTAACTCCAAGCAGGCTTTTCAAGGCAAAGGGGAAAAAAAGGACTGGTCTGGTTTTGTTTTATACAGCCTCTTCTAGTAAAAGTGCTGCACTGTCACTGCTCTAAAGACAAATGTAAATTCTGCTCTCAGTTATATTCATGATACCTCAGTGATTTCCATGTGTTTGCACATCTGCAACAAAGGACAAAATTTGACCCGCTAAATTGTTCCATTGGAATGTTGCAAAGTACACCGGGCCATATTCTCTGTTGCTCTGTGCATTCATTTACACCATTATAAAGGAAATGCAATGTGAATTTACTACACTACCAAGTCAGAATAGCAGCATTTTACACAGATGGGAAGTGCAGTTATGCATCCAGATTCCAAACACCCACCCCACCCCAAAATTCTGGAGAGTTTAGAATTGGAGCCATCCATATTCAAAATTGTGTAACCTAAAATGCTGTTCAGAACATTTGGGGTGTTTGTTACACTCACATCTGTCAAGCGTAAGTGTTCCATCTTGCCTTTGGTTAGATAGAAAGTTCCTTAAAGGAAGGACTGTGGGCCAGATCTCTAGCAGGTGTAAATCAAATAGTTCCATTTACTTTAGGGGAGCTATGCTTTTGTACAGCATCTGAGTATCTGGTCCTTTGTCTTAATACATGTTTTTACGGCAATCAGCAGAAGGGAGCGTTGGCTGAGGCATTTAGATGCTGCTACAATACAAAAAATAAAATAATAAAAAATAAATTAAGAAGGCATAATTCACAATTGTTTGTTGGAATGCACTTCTTAACTAAACCATTGTTTTCCCTACACTAGCATTTCACTGTATGCTGCAGAGAGAGTCACTAGTAATCAAGACTGCAATTGCTACATTGTTCTGATGCAATTCACAGTTATCAAGGTATACAAGTGAAATTCTGAGGGTAGAATTTGTGGAGAATAGCTTAATTTATAGTAATATGTATGTAATAGCTTCATGTATAGTATATATAATAGCTTCATATACTCCAGATTTGCATTAGTATACTTGAGAGCAGAATCTGTCCCATTGACTTCAGTAGAGTCCCTCTGCATTTGCACTAGTGTAACTGAAAGGAGACTTTAACCTAGAATTTTTGCAAGAATGTGAAAGAGTTCAAGGCAAAAGCATAGATTACATAGATAACAAGTATCGACAGTGAGGGTTTAAAAATAAAAAAACCTTTTGTTTGCTCTCAACTGAGTGATTTTTTGAATCATTTGCAATTGCAGTGGTAGTTAATAGATCCTGATACACAGTTCCAAGCAAGGAAACACATTTGCTTATTTTGGAGAGTTTATGTCATTAAATAGAAAACTTACAGGAAGATTGAAAACATGCAGCAGTGATTTATTTCTAAAGGGAAGAGGGAAAAGTCAAAGAAATGCCCTCATTTTAGACACTGAGCCAGATTTTCAGCTGATGTAAAGTTGCATACCTCCATTGAAAACAATGGAACAAATTCATGTTATATATCCAGTCAAGTTAATGGAGCTATGCTGATTTACTCCATATGGGATCTGCTTCTTTCACTTCGATTCATCATAAAGACAAGATGGGTGAGCTAATATCTTTTATTGGACCAACTTTTGTTGATGAGAGAGACAAGCTCTTGAGCTGAGCTCTCTGTAAGTTCAAAAGCTGATCTTTCTCACCAACAGAAGTTGGTCCAATAAAAGATATTACCTCACCCACCTTCTCTTTCTAATATCCTGGGACCAACATGGCTATAACAACATTGCATACTTTCATTCATTATAGCATTACTGTTTTTTGGGGGGGGCAGTTGGGGTTTTTTTCGCTGATTTATTGCACTAGTATAAAACTGGTCATACAGTGATGAATCAGATTCTCTTTTCCTTAATTCTCAACATTCAGTAGCTTCATTTTCCCCCAGCCTCCTCAATATGTTTATTGTGGATTACATTATTCATTTGTTTAATATTTCATTACACATTGTTTAGTATGAAGCACCAAGACCCTTCATGAGGGTTTCATTGCTCTCTAGGAATTACACATATAAGTCACTGGCATGCAGTATGGATTGTCGGATAGCTGCTGACATAATATGCAGCAGAACATGTGTGGATAATATTTTGCAACACTTTAATTTTTGTAAAGCCTTTTTAAGGGTTTTAGAAAATATATGAGTATAATGAAAGGAACTAGCGGCTAAGTACCCTATGAGGCATTGATATATAAGCACCCAGGATGAAATTTTTCAAGAAAGAGTTAAAGATGCCATGCAGTAACTGCATTTAGAAAATTGTTAAGGGTACTGTACGAGTTAAAGCTCTGTTCTTTGTCTGGGTTCTTACACCTTCTGAATTTCCATTGCATCACTGATCTGTGAAAAGACAGGTTAATTGGCCAGGCTGCTTTTCCAGACCATTTGGTCAGACCGAAGTGTTGGACTAGGGATTTCCTATGTGTAAAATGCAGGTACTGAGGGACAGAAAGAGGCACAAAATGTGTTTAAACAGCATGATTTGGTTGAGTTTGTAAAAGTCCCGAAGAGATACAGAAGCCCAAGTCACCTGTTTCTTGGTATAAGGCAGTGGTGTCTTATCTGAAGTTTCAACAAAAGATTGTGGACTGACTGTGTGCAGTCTGTTACTATCCCTGTTCAAGGAAACAAATTATATGAAGAAAATACCTGACTCAGCATCAGTAGGAAACTGTCCTACACAGCATCAAAGTCTGCTACCATGTGCAAAAGGGCAAATATATTTTAGTTGAATACACATGGGGCCAAATGCTGCCCATGTAGTTCCACTGGCATTGAGTCTTCTCTCATCTACACCAATTTTGCACTCAGGAAATGCCACTGACTTCAGTTACTCCTTATTTATACCAATGGAAATGAAAGAGGGAAATCAAGTCCAGTGGAACTGCTCATATGAGCAAAGCAGGAAGGATTTGGCCCCAACGTTGTATTAATTTAACAGATTCCTCCTTTTATCTGTTGAAAAGGGATAGTCTATTTCAGCATATTTATCCCTCTAAATATGTTTATTCCTTTATCTGATACTCAGGTCTTATTGTGTGACTCATTTGAAACTAAACAGGATACTGTATTGTAACGACAATCCTGCCATCAGGGAAGGGGAATGAATGAGATAATCTAATGGATTTTTCCCATCTTTAATATCTATGATACAAAGATCTTCAGTGTATTTCTTTAATTTCACTTGGCACATGGAACGTTTATTCTTAGATAGTATTCACTGAAATAATTAGCACCTAAGAGGACCTCATCATATTTATCTTCTTGGCTTGGCTGTAAAGAATTGCCTCTTCCAACATCTGCAGATACAGGGGATGATGGAGAGACAAGAGATACAAACAGAAAACTATATTTGAAAAGGCATTGTGATCAGTAACATTACACATCTCAATAAATTACATTTTGCTAATGACATTTGTGCACCTGTATCAATGCAGTCAAGAACTTCCATAGATATAAGATAGCATATTAAGTAATGCCTATGATTTCCTATCGCTTTCACACAGTATGTTATGTCAAAGTCTGAGGGCTACTCTCAGTTACACTTATGTAAACTGGAATGATGGCATTAAAGTCAGTGGAGCTACTCTGCATTGACACCATATTAAATGGGAGCAGAACCTGGCCCCAATAGTTATTCTCTATTACTTCTTGTCTATAGCATCCGGAGCTGAAGGAGAGGGAAAAATTAAATTTCTTTTGCAGTTACTTTTCTTACACATCATATTTTGTGCAGCTATTCCTGTAAAACCTGCTATTTACAGGGACAGATATTTTCGAGGAAATGCTGTAAATGCAGAGATGAACAGTTTACCAAGAAATGAACAACTTTGTTGGGATATACAAATGTACGTACAGTTCTTAAATAATTAGAATTAGGAATCAGTTCACAAACAAACATTTGATCAGCCAAAGATCTTAGTAAAATAAAAATTCAGCTAATTCATTTTTAGCCAAAGAAATGTTAATTTCATAGGTCCTTACGCTTTTTTCCCACATAAATGTCCATCTCCAATTACATAGCTTTGGTGACCCCAAAATCTGTTCATTGGATTGCTGATCATTATTATTATTATAATTTGTGTTGATCTTTCCGTAATATTCTATATCTTCAAAGGCATCTGAACCCTGAAAAACCATGGACTGCAATGACAATTGTTTGATAGCATGAGGAGCCCCTCTAATTCATGTATCTTTTCCATCAGAAATGATGCACATTCCCATAGCATTTCTTTGTATGTGCATCTGTCCTTAATAAATAAATAGAAAGATGAGATGTATAGCCTTGTGATTAAGATGCAAGCCTAAGAGTCAGGAAATCTGGGTTCTATTTTTAGTTCTGCCATAGACTTTATCATTTGACTTTAGGCAAGTCATTTAAATTATCTGTCCTTCACTTTCTCCATCTGGAAGAGGATGTCTATGGCTTCTGACATTTGGTTTTCATGGAGCAGATAGGATTCCCGTAGGATGTGCACTTTTGAAAAAGATATGGTCAGGGTCTTGGCTGGGTCCTTAAGTATTCCCCTCTTCCTGTGAGGATCACTTCCCTCTTTACTGGGATGAGTTGTTTTTTGCACCAGATTCTTATTGTTTGAAAGCCTTCTGTCATGTATATGAAGGCATTGCTCATGCCAACTGAAAAGGGAGTGTGAAAATGTTTGTTGTCAGAATATGGGTTGCAATGTAGTCTGTGGCATTGCACAACCTCTCCTGGGGCTTTCATATATATATGTTAGAAAGGAGAATGGACAGGATTGACTCTTTTGGGACACAGGAGGGAGTTTGAGGATGAGGAGCTGCTGCTCACCTCCATTCTGCAGGATCTGTCTGAAAGGAGTCCCACTGAGTGTTATGCCATGCATTCCCATTCAGTCTCGTATGTAGGGTTAGCAGCACTCTGTGATCAATAATGCTGAAAGCTACTGACAGGCACGAGCAGTCTGAACATTGGAGAGAGTTCAAACAACATTAATAGATTTGTGATCATTTAGACCGATCTCTTGCATAACTCAGGCCAAAGAACCTCATTAGTTATTTCTGTGTCAAGCCCATAGCTTCTGGTTGAGATAGGTGAGCAGATGTCCAGATTTTATAGGGACACTCCCAATATTTGGGGCTTTTTTTCTTTTTAATGAGCTCCTATTAACCCTCACCCTCTCTTCCAATTTTTCATACTTGCTATCTGGTCAGCCTAGGTTGAGATTATATTCCCAAAAGGAGCTCTTCCTCTAATACTAGTAAATCCATTTCTGTGACATGGCTTGGTCTCAATCCTGATTGTGTAAGGGTCTAAGATGTTAAAGGAGAGACCGAGTGCTGTAAGAGTCACTTTTTCAACGATTTTGCCACTGCCACCAGCAGAGACCACAGGACATTTGTCTTCTTCCAGTACTGGTGCTGTGAGGAACAGCTGTTGGGGGGGGAGCCAACTAGACAGATACTTCATAAAGGGGCTAGGGAGGGGGGCAGACGTAAAGCAGAAAGATTTTTGATATATGAAAGGTGGACGGTGATGGATTTGGTTGGGGAAAAACATGGAGTTGATGGATTTTGGTGGGGGGAAACTATTGGATTGATGAATGGAGGGGGGAACAGGAAAGAAGAAAATATTGGATACATGAGTGCTTTTGGTGAAGAAGAGTACCTTATCCAGGGAATATCACATGTACTGCTGTCAAGGGAAAATAAGTGAGGGAACCCCTCATGACATTCTGACAGCACATCACTATTGATAGAGCTCTTTGAGATCCATGAATGGGTGATAATAAAGGGTGCAAAGTGTTGTTATAGAAATGGTGGTTGTTCTTAAAAAAAACCAAAAAAAAAAACCTGCCCTTGATTCCCCTGTCCTCATACTACAATTACAGGGAGAGAATGATCACAGAATGCAGAGTTTAGGACACCATGGGACATATTTAGCCTCCAGGCTGTACTTTGAGCACCCTCACATACATAATTAGTAGAGACTACTAATGTTTATTTAGGCCTTGTGGTTGTGAAATTAAGAACTAAAAGTTCTTTCTGGGTGGGAAATGGGCAAAGCAATGAAGATTTGCTCTTGCCTTCTCTCTTGCCTTTTTTCTCAACTTTTCTATAAAAGAAATAAAACATTGCTATTAAATTCACTTTCCTAACATTTTCTTCCTGGTAAAAATATACTAATACCAGAATTGTTCTTTTATAGGGTTCAAGTCTGCCATTACTTTCTTTCAATATCACCTTCACTATTCTCACTAGTAGTTAGAAGACCGTATGATTTCACACAGGTTCTGAGAGTTTACAGTCAATGGCAAGAAGGCAGCAGGGAAAGAGCTTAGTTTGCTGTTTTTCTTAATAGTTTTCCTTGCAATGTAAATTTCTTGCTGCCACAAAGAGTCTTAAAGAAAATTTAAAACTGCTGACTTCCTTTGGCAGATTTTTTTTCTTTTGTCTACAGATTTTTTTCCTAATTTTTTTTGTTCTCCTACCTCAAGGACCCAATATAATCTTATATCACTTCCAGGTGTTCTTCAAAGCCTTTGTTTTAACAGAGATATGACTCAGCTTTAGACAAAACCCCAGATCCAAACACCTCTGAACTTTGGGATATATGGGAGCTTTGGGAAAGGCCAGAGATGTTTGGATCTGGAGTTTTGTCTAAGGTTTATTTTTCTGTTAAAAGGAAGACTTAGAAGAACACTGGGGAGTGATATAAGGTGAATTGAACTTTGCGAAAGTTCAGCTCCACATTGGCATCTGAAATTTGTGGCTAGGATCTCTCTCTTCTTTAAAACTTCAATCCAATTGAATTAAGGTCTCAAAGATAATTGGGGGGAAAAATCTAACTTGCGGCGTCAAATTCAGTTTTGAAGAGTATATGTAATTAGGAAATTTGAAAATGAAAATAATTTATTGTAAATAAAGGTGTAAACATGGTCAATGGGTATAATTAAGTTATATTAAAATATTATCAGAAAAAATCCTATTCAGCTAATGATATCAACACAGTTTAAAGGGTTGCAAGCCTAGCATGTTTTTTCAGTCAAGTGGACAGATTCTGTTTTTAGTTTCTTTGTTTTAAGGAGAAACTGGATATAGGCTGGCTGGTTTAGTAGCAACTTTATTAGATTTAGATAATAAGTGATAACCAGATAGTAAAATATTATTTAATATTCATATTACTCTAGGCCCACTGTGGTAAACACTGTACCAGTGGTTATCAACCTATTTACCATAGTGGGCTGCATATACAGCTCTCTGTGTGTTATGTGGGCTGCATCCACACAATCTATATACTACCTATATGGTCCTGAGGTTGTCACATGGGCCACAGCTGTGTGTGATTGGGATGCAAGCAGCCCATGTGCCACAGGTTGAGAACCACTCTACTGTACAAACACAGAAGATATGGTCCCTGCCCCCAAAGAATCTAAGAAGATAAGAAATGTACAAAGCACAGCAAAGAAAGAGAGAGAGAAGCCCCGATCCAATATGAGTCTTTCCACTGATTTTAATGGGGTTTGTATCAGGCCCATATACATTTACTATTTTATTTGTTTAAGCCTCAGTCCTGCAATTTACTATGTATGTGCACAGCAATGCATCCAGCTGCACTGAACTGCCAAACCGGGAACTCATTGGTAATGACCTAAATAAACCAATATTGACTTTCTTTAATTGCCAGTCTGCCACTTTCCTCAAATGCATCTCAGTCTAGCCATTATTCTTCTGCTGATTTCTTCTACATTTCATGACAGAAGTGGGTCTTGATGAAAGATCCGAAATAAAAGGAAGGTAGTAACCTAATAGATTTGTTCAGGGACATAAGACACTTAAAGAGGACAACAAGCATTTTTTTCCTCATTCGCAAAAGCTCTGCTACAGGAGGAAAAGGGGAAGTTTAAATATTAAATGCTCAATCTTTAAGACCCAGGTCTTGGCTGAGGCACTTAAACCCCAATGTGTGAGCTACAACGATTTGCTTTGCAAAGTAGAGTGTTAGCTATGTGGGAGCTGGGTTAGAATGTGTCTTTTCTTTAGCAGAGCTTCAAGAACTGGATCTCATGAATACTTGAAATATTTTGTTTAGCATTTTATGGAGTCACATCAGGAATTCCCCCCCCAACCCTTCCTCTTAAGAGAGGCAGCTATTGTCTTTTCAAAGCATATTCCTTTTAGTGGTAAATCTTTAGTGATGACAAAATCTGAAGAAAATTTGGAAGTTTGGATCAATTAAGACTCTATTTTGGGAATTAAAGAAGGGCCCAAATCAACACTCCAGAAATCTGGGAAACTCTAGCTCCAAATTGTGGGCATAAAAATGGAATTCAGCTTTTAGAAATCTGGTACACAATGTCCAGTGTTCCAACCTGGGCATCAAAGATAGGTTGTTAATGAGTAGGGCTCCTATGCCATATGATAACAACAGATAATTAATAAATAATAACAGGTGCCCAAATCCCACATAGGAGGGATCCTCAATGAGTGACCAAGTACCAATGTTAAGAGGTTAAGTGAAAATTTGAGCACTCAGATACAGGATTTGAGGCCCACAGTTGAAAGTTAGGCTAGGTCTACACTGGCGGGGGTGTCGACCTAAGATATGCAACTTCAGCTATGCTGTGAGGACGGTGGCAAGTCGACCGCTGCAGCTCCCCCATCAACTCTGCTTCCACCTCTCGCTGCAGTGGAGTTCCGGAGTCAATGGCAGAGCGATCGGGGATCAATTTTATCGCATCTACATTAGACTCCCTTTCTATGGGTGCAATCCTCCTGCCTCTTCTGAAGAAACACCCCTTCCCCCCACCCATGTATAAGGATGTTAATCTCAAACTCCTGGCTAAATTCCAACTGGTAATTGCATTCTGCCTTCCTAAAGTCCCCCAGCCATTTTTCAACTGGATACAATATAGCTACATATCCTAAACGGTTGTGTAGTGGTGTTGCGTACTGTTAAACAAATGCACTCCATTCCAAAGGTTATATCTATGTGCTGGGCAATTGCTTCACCCACCACTAAGAGTTTATAAGTGGCCGTTGAATCCTTTGGCCTGAAATTGGCTATATAACAAATATATTAATTAATATGTTCACTTTTTTATTTAAGGCCATTTGGTCTTTCATATTATTGTCTTCATACTAGTGTGAATTGTTTTGTCACTACTGTCCTTTTACAGATTGGGTGTGAATGATGACAACAAAATGACTTGATGACTTATATTCCCTGTAGTTTGAGCCATGTCAGTCCCAGGATATTAGTGAGACAAAGTGGGTGAAGTAATGTCTTTTATTGGACCAACTTCTGTTGGCGAGAGAGACAAGGTTTTGAGCCACACAGAGCTCTGTGTGGCTTCAAAGCTTGTCTTGCTCACCAACAGAAGTTGATCCAATAAAAGACATTACTTCACCCATCTTGTCTCTTTGATGACTTATAGTTTATTTTAAAGCTTTACTCTATGCTTGCAGAGATATATTAAAATTATTTTAAATTATTTTTAAAATGCAAGATTTGGGGGATCTTTTCAGAGGAAAATGTTGGGGAATGCATTCTAGTTTTACAACCCCTCCAAATAGCTGATGACCAACTAATACATCTTTGCGTTTATTGTTAGCTGACACTATTTAAATTATGGGAGGGTGGACCTAAGCCCACTTAGGACAAAAGCCCACACCCTCAATCAAGAAAGGGGCAATAGTCCAGAAAACAACAGAATGGCATGCAGCACAAAGCAAAACCCAGAAACGGAAATGTGGTTCCATGAGTTTAAAACAAGGACAGCAAATGGGCAACTGAGCACAAAACCTCAGACAGTGCTTTCTGCTCCACAAAAGAGTCTGAGGAGTCAGCAGATGCTGCCCAGAAGAACTCTTCCTGGATATGTGAGATAACCAGAGTGCAGAAATAATCCTCACAGTTACAGAGAACCGCCGCATAGAGCTTCCTCTTCCTGGATTGGTAAGTGGCCATTATGGTCAATGCCAGGAAAAGACTGAGACCAAGGTCTCTTGATTTCATGGAATCATGGATAGGGTGTGTAGATGAGTAGATGTGGGGGAAAGTGCTAGAGGTCCTGGAGGATCCAGAACAGGGCCTGTTGCCCACAACACAGGAGCAATGTTCTCCTTCTTGCCAAAGGGGCAAGTGTCAAGAGTGTCTGAGAATTGCGTCAGCCACATGCCCATGCTCACAGCCCCATGGAAGAGCCACCAATATATGTCCCCAGTGGGATGTGGAACCAAGACGGAATAGAGGCTGGCCCACTGGGAATCTTCACCCTCACTAGGTGGAAGGCATCCTGTCACTTGGTGTCAGAATGGGACAAAAAGACAAGAAAATGCATGGTATGGTACACAAGTGCTTAGATATGGTCTCTGAATGCAGTCTAGAGATAGATCATCTGGAGATTGAACAGCCTACTCAAATAGTGCACTGGGGATGACTAGGGGAGCTTACGTGCAGGGGCCCTGATGTTGAGCTCCAAAGGATGAACCAGGTAGGGAGCACCCTTCTGCAGGACTTGCTCAAGGTATGCAAGAGAGATAAGGGGAAGAGTAGCCTTTGCCTCTTGGAGCATACAGTGGGAGACACGAAGGTTTGGGCCTCCCCATGCACTGGACAAGTGCCATGGGGGTCCACCCAATCCTACTGGCTGTAGTCCACAAGGTCTCCAATTTTGGTGATACCAGCCAGGACCAGCCTCTGGTGCTCCGAAGGGGTCTCCACCA
Source organism: Gopherus evgoodei (assembly GCF_007399415.2). Taxonomy (NCBI): domain Eukaryota; kingdom Metazoa; phylum Chordata; order Testudines; family Testudinidae; genus Gopherus; species Gopherus evgoodei. The sequence continues at coordinate 241,455,475 of NC_044322.1, read as the reverse complement.
TCTGTGTAGCATTGCCAGGTGAGAGTGACAAACCTATAGGCTGAAATTCTAGCCCCACTGATTTTTAACAGCAAAATTCCCATTGACTTCAACAGGCTCAGGATTTCATCCACAGTACAGTAGCTACAGGGACACAACTGAGCAACAGCCAGATGCCTGCTGCAACCACTTATTGTGAATCCACTGAGTGATTGGCAATGCCATCAATTAGCCTTCATTATTTCATTTAGGGCAGTGGTGGGCAATCTGTGGTCCACGGGCCGCGCACAGCCCATCAGGGTAATCCACTGGTGGGCTGCCAGACCATTTGTTTACATTTGCACGACTGTCTGCAGCTCCCAGTGGCTGCAGTTCACCAATCCTAGCCAATGGGAGCTGCGGGAAGCGGATTACCCTGATGGACCACGTGCGGCCTGTGGGCTGCAGGTTGTCTACCATTGATTTAGGGCATGGAATATTTTTGGAAACAAAATCAATTAAAAATGTTACTTTTAATTTTGTTGTTGTTGTTAAAAGTGTCTTGCCTTTTAGGGTCTGAGTTCTAATGCATTCTTAAGAGGCCTTTGTATCTGCATATTTATACCTAGTTTTTATAGACTGCATTTGCTAAGGGGAAAAAATATGTTTCCTTCTGAGACATAGGAGAATCTTGTGGATCTTGGCACCAGAGATGGCCAAGTTGTTTTATACTTAGACAATAAATCTATTTTTCATGGATTTTAACTTGGCTGTAAAAATATGCTTGCGGACTTGAAACTTGGCAGTCAAAGCCCTCACACCAGGAGAATATTTGTAGCAATATTTTTAAAAAGAAAAAAAAAGTGTTAATAACTAACTTTTCAGGATTAAAAAGAAAATAAGGAGAGAGTAAGATTGGTTTGGGCCAATTTTTTCTATTCATATCATTTAGAAAAAAAAAATCTGCTTCCATTCTGACAGAGAAAGAAATTTGAGATCTGTAACTCCCCTCCCTCTTTAAATTGTTCACAGGCAGGGGTGCTGGAACAATATTTATAGTGGGGGAGTTATGAGCCACTGAACCAAACTGTAAACCCTGTGTATAATGGAAACCACTTCAAGCCAGGGGTTGCAGTAGCACTCCCTGCACCACTGGTTCCAGCACCTATGTTCACAGGCCTCTTTCACATTCAAGAATAACTCATTTATGTAATAATCCTTAAACACTGAAGTCTAGGGAATGTGAATTTTAATACTAGTGTTTTATGGCCACATCCTCAGCTCATATAAATTGGCATAGCTCCATTGAAAGCAAAGGAACTACATCAGTTTGTATTACCTGAAGATCAGGCCAATATGTGTACATAGCACCTTCCAACCTAAAGCATTTGTTAACACAATCATACACAAACAGAACCAATGAAATGCAGCTAGCTTTGAGAGGCGATCAACCTACCAGCATACAGCACGCTGTATAATAGAATGGAGAGGGGACATTTTGGCTTAGAACTCAGAGACAAACCAAAATTGCCATGAGATTTTTGACCTCCCACAGAATGTTAGAGTTAAGGTCTCATCCAAATCAGTTCCATGCAAACTACATGGACTCAGTTTGCCTACCCTGGAAATATAAAGGGCCAAGATAATCCTTCTAGGGTTTGAATTGGTGGTTCTACAGAGTCTAGGGGCCAAATTCAAAGGTGGATCTAACTGAATCTCAGCTGGTGTGATTTACATTCTGAGAGGTCAGAAGATGTGCAGAGCAGGAAAAGCAAACAGAAGGGTATAAGTAGGTGTAAATTAAAGTAGGCCACCTCTTACTTTTACTTACATCTTCCTTTTATCTTTTCCTGCTACCCCTCTTTTATGGCCACATCCTCAGGTCAGTTACACCAGCTTATACTCCCTTAGATTCAATATGACAAATGCAGGAGTGATGTGTAAGAAGATGCAAGATACACACACCTTAAGTAGATGCAAGTCCAAGTGCCATCACCTGGACCTCAGGTTCATCCCCTTTGCTTTGCTCTAGCTGCACAAAGGTGACAAAGAGCTGCCCTAAAAGGGCTCAGGAGAGTCCTCTGATGTAAAAGGAATACACATTTGGTATAAAACTGGCACATGCCACCTGCTCCCCTACAGAAAAAGGGGGTGTTCTTAGACTGGTTATTGATTGCTCACTGTGTTCCACCAACCCCTCGCTGACAAAACAATCCCTAGGGGCCATTTTAGCTGGTACGTTATTGAGCAGCCTTTAGGCCCCTGGTCAGTCAAAGGATCAAGGGAGCAGAAGGGTAGCTTAGGCCATGTCTACACTACCACGGGATCGATGCTGCTGCGATCGATGCACCAGGGGGTCAGTTTAGTGGGTCTAGTGAAGACCCGCTAAATCAACAGCAGAGCGCTCTCCAGTCAACTCCAGTACTCTACCGGGAACAAGAGGAGTAAGGTAAATTGATGGGAAAACGTCTCTCGTCGACCCAACTCAGTGTAGACACCACAGTAAGTCGACCTAAGTTACTTCGACTCCAGGTACGTTATTCATGTAGCAGGAGTAGCATAACTTAGATCGACTTACCACAGTAATGTAGACATAGCCTTAGAATCATCTTCCCCTTGCCTCATGTCCTCTGCTGAGTGCAGCTCAGCTGAACCCTGGGACTTAGCCTTAAAAGGCTAACGGAGTTGGTGGCTGAGGGGCCAGAAGAAGGTATATGTTATACCAATTTTGACCCCCTAAAACTCACCTCTGAATTTTGCCCTTGATGTTTCACATCTGATGATTAGGCTTCTAAGCCACCTGTCCAGCACCAGCTTTGAAACTGTGTCATCCTTGGTTCAAATCTCGATTTAGGTCACAAGTGAAAAGGCAACTGGTGGCCCATCCTATTCCCCATTTGTTCACATCAAAAAAACACCAAACACTTGGGGTCAGCTGGCCAGGTCTACCTACAAGAAGTCTATGAACAACCCTGTATGTCACAAGCCTGAACTGAGAGGCTTTAACAGAGTTGTGTGGGGAAGCTTGCGTAGCACCTGCTTGCATTTGCAGCATCTAGCCTGGGGGTAGGGGAGGTGAAACTCTATTATATGAAGTGTGGTAGTGTAAGTGGCATTATATTTCCCTGGGTTCTTTCCTCTCTTGGGATGAGATTGATGTTGGCTCATCAAGCAAAAATAAAGTTGTACAGAAAATTGCTTCTGGAACAATAAAATGACTTTGGTGGAGACACCTTACAAATGATTTCAGCAGATCAACACTGCCAAGAATATATCTTTTTGCAAAGAGTGTCAGATGTTTTCACCTCCCACTCAGAGTGGCAGACTTTTAAAAGTTTCTATTAAAAGAAACCACTTCATCATTACACTAAACAGCAGCCCAAAATATAGTAGACTAACATGGATGAAGACTGTGCAAGTTTATAGGTTATTATTGATGGGTTTGACTTCATGCAAAACAAAGAGGGGGGAGGGTAGCTATGATAATTTCATCCTGCTTGTAATTAACAAGGTGACTAAGTGCAAGGATGTTTATGCGAGCATCAACATGGACCAGAAGCTACTGTTCTGTTAATGATCACCATTTAGGTGGAGGATTTCATACTCGAGCTGTTTAAGCTGGTGTCAGTGCCTCTGTAGGAGTTATTCTATGTCAATACTTATATAGTCCCCTGAACTGTAGTAGGCAAGCACCTCCCAAGTATTTAAAAATAGACGTTAAATAACAATCTCCCTTTCTTCTTTGGCAGCCTGTAGGAGAAATAGTTAGGCGTAGCTTACAAGTTTGTTTTCATGTTGGTGAGTGGCGAGCGTTGTTTGTCTATATGTGGGGGGGTGGAGGAATTTAGCTTTCCCTCAATAAGTTGAAACAAATTTTGCATTTAGTTCTAAAAATGGTAACGTCTGTGGCAATTTTACAAGGATACTTCACCATGTTTGCAGGAAGCAGCTCAATCGGTTGCCATGCATCCTCTTGGAAAGGACGGTTTCTCTAGGTTTTACCCAGAGGGCTAAGGTGTGGCCAGGACACCTTCTGGACTTTGTTACTGTTGTTATTCAACTGGTGGGGCTCTAACAACCTGAGGCACTTTCCACTTTCTCCATTCCCCGCCAGGGCAAAGCACACTAATTTGGATATGCTCCTATATCCTGAGAATGAAAAAAATAAAGGTGGGTGGGCAGAAACACAGATAAATTGTTTGCTAAGATTTACGCTTAAAATCTGCAACAATATGATGCATCTATAGTTAAACACCTGGCACCCTCCCCATTTTGGGGTATCCAGTGGTGCCTTTACTTATCCTGTCCTTGGGTCTGGCAACTGCCCTATGCCAGATGCAAGGCAAGCTCCTCACTCTGCCTTTTACTTCTGTGATTATTAGTCTAGTTTTTGATGATCTTTTCACTGGTACCTTAATGACAAAAAATACTTAGGACTTACAGGGCTTTTCATCTGTAGGATGCTTTACTAGTGTTAGTTAACTAATTAATTCATCTTCACAATTCCCCCATAAGGTAGATAAGTAAGTAGAATTATCCTCATTTAACAAAAATGGCATGAGGCACAGGCTAAAAAGGAAAGCCTCAAGGCCACAGAAAGTCAATGTCAGAATAACTGGTTTCCAGTCCTATCCTAAGACTGCTAGACCACACCTCTCAACACAAACATCCTACGTAAGCAGCAAGAGACCTGAAACATAGAATATCAGCATTGGAAGGGACCTCAGGAGGTCATCCAGTCCAACCCCCTGCTCAAAGCAGGACCAATCCCCACAAGGCTATTCATTCACTGGCTCTGTTTTTGTAAGCAGCCTTGACAACAGCTTTTTTTGTTTTTATTATAGTTTAATAGAAAAAGCAAATAGTTCGTGGGAAGGAACAGACTCATGTTTATCTTTCTTTTATGTTCCACCATCAACTGTACCTGATTCCAATCCAGACATCAAACAGGTGCTAGAATCATAAACTTTATTCACTAACAGTAAATGCTGACTCATAGTTACAGTGAACACGTTATCTGTCTTCAGATCTTTTGGTAGAGATGCAAGAATGCAAATGTCATATTAAAGAAAGTCTATCAGCCCTGTGGGTCTCTTAAGGAACAAAATTTGACAGTAAAATGGGTATTGATTTAATTTCTGTAGCAATTTTTTAAAATTATGCTGCTGCTACCCTGTATAAAAAACAAGTAAGCTTCCCTCCACCACACTGTGGTGGGGTGATGACTCTTTGGCATGGCACCTCCTGCTGGTTGTCCAGGGAATTAGCTCCTTTCTCTGCTCTAGAGCACCCTCTGCCAGCTGATGTCTTGCCTGCCACGGGCCCCATGTCCTTCCCAGACCCCAGTGCCCTTTCCCTCAGGATTCTGCCCTCTGCAGTACACCCACAGTCTCTGGGTCTCTCCTCCGCAGGGAATCCTCTATCCCCACCTTGCCTCAGTGGCTACTGCCAGTCACCATCTAGCCCCGGCTCCCTGCAGCAGACTGCAGTTTGTAAACCACTCATCATTGGCAAGGTGGGGTTGGACCAGCTGCCTCTGCTTAGTCCTGGGCTGCCCTTCTGCAGCCCTAGTATCCTGGTGGGCCCTTAACTCGGCCTACAGCCTGGGGTTTTGCTAGGCCAGAGATCCCCAGCTCCCTCTGTCCTTCCCCAGTACTGCTCCACCCTAGGTGCCCTCCTCAGCTTCCCAGGCAGCCAGGTCATTCTCTCCCCTAAGAGGCGAGAGAGATAGAGTGTCCTGTACAGCCTCTGGCCCTCAGCCCTCTTATAGGGCCAGCTGTGGCCTGATTAGGGCATGGTCTCACCTGTGGCTGCTTTCCCCCAATTGGCCTAGCTTTTCCTGCCCCATCTCTCTCCCAGGGCCGTTTTAAGCCCTTCAGGGCATGAGCGGGGTGACCACCCCACTACACACCCACAAGGACCAATACCCAAAATAGAGCTTTATGGAGCAAATCCAACAATCCTCACTGGGCAAAACTCCCATTAGAGGCAATGAAGTTTAGTCTGAGTAAAAACTGGGCACAGCCCCCAGCATAAATTAGAGCAGCCGAACGGGTTACCCCACAAAGCAGCACAGCCATACCCACTATGTCTCTCTGCCACTAATCTACCCTCTTCTGTCAGGGGCTGTGCAGGAGGCAGTGTGTGGCTATATAAGCCTTATGCTGCTTTCTTGCACTGGAGGAATTCCCCAGAGAGCCCTTCTTCCTCTCAATGTCCCTTTTACACTGCTACAGTGCCATATAGTGGTCACAGCAGTCGGGGGGTGGGGATGGGGTACTGTTGCCACCTTTCTAATGGCTGGTAACTGGGCCCGAGGCCCTGTTCCCTTGTTCTTCCTCTTCCCCCCAGGGCCCTGCTCCTGCTTCTCAAGGGGACCCACCTCTGCTCTGACTTTTCCCTCAAGGCCTTACCCCTTCCCTACCTATTCCCCCCAAAGCCACCATGCCCCTGTTCCACCTCTTTTCTCGAGGTTCCACCCCTTCCCCATCTCTTCCCCAGGCCCCACCCCTTCTCTTCCTCTCCTTCCACTCCCTACCCCCAGACCAAAAAAATAGACACCAGAGCTCGTCAAATGGCACCCAGACACACAAGCTGAAACCCAGACTGTTCAGGTGAACAACAGGTGCCAACCCTGGAGTGGGCAGAGAGAATGTATCCCTTTGTCTATAGTTTCAATACTCATGGAGTAAACACTTCTAACCCAGAGTCAAACCTCTGTTCCATTTGTAGCCATCAAAACTGTTACTAATAAAGCTTTCAAAGGCATTCTCCCATCTCCCAGAATAATCCTCGGGAGATGATGTCACAGAGTGCAAGAGAGACTTTGAAGTACCTGTGGGAGAACTTTTAGACGTTCTCTCCCTTACCACAGTCTGTACTCTGCTGCTGTCTCTGTTTAAAACTAACACATGAAAAAACTTCAGATAAAAATCTGACATAATTAAAAATGTAGATCCTGCCTTCCACAAAACCACAAGATAATATGCGAGATGAAAGAGTGCTCATAAAGCACCGTAGCCATGCTCCAAAGCTACAATAGACACAACAGACTCTATTTAGTTTGGTCAATTAAAAAACAATGTTTCCTTAATATCACTTTTCTTTAAGAGAAATCCAATAAAATGTTCAGTGGAATAATTACTGTGGAAGTAGAACTAATTAATCCTGAGCCCCTTTCATTGATATACAATAGACATGGGGTCCAATTCTACAAGTGCTCTGTGCAGAGAGTGCCACAGGTTTCAATAGGAGTTCTATGGGTTGTGTGCTTAGGCTATGGATAATTCCAAAGTAGTTGAACTTTGGGATACCTTTGGGGCTGAAAGATGCTGTATAAAGGTCTGACATAGTTATTGAAAAAGCGTTCCAAAATAAAGGATGAGCAGGTGGTGACAAGTGATGTGCTCATGTCCGAATTGAAACTGAATTTCAAACACGTCTAGATTTTGAGATGTTGAGGTGAACAAATTTGTCTGTATTTTTATAATATTGGCCAAAGCAATCTGTAAAATCCAGGTTTGGAATTCAAACATTCACAAGTCCTGGGGTTGTGGTTTTGGCTTATCTCCTGTTTTCAAATCAAGTTGAACTGTTCCTGTCATATAGGCATATGAGCCAATATCCACTTATAACTTATCATTATAACATACAGAAAGTACCTGGTGCCTTTCATACTCTAGATATCCCAGAGTGTTGTATCATACTGAGCTAGATCAGTGATTCCCAAACTTTTTTTCTGCCAAGGACCCTTTGGAATCTGACTAAATGTCCCAGATCGCTTTCATTTTTTAATACGTAAATTTCATGACATCTGTGGCAGAAAAAGTTCTTCTAAATCCTCACAGGGAGGGTATATTCTTGAATGAGCAAGTACCACCAGTGTGGGAATGCCCCTGCCAGCATGAGCTCTCACACATGGTCTGTGCAATGTCACAGTGCACAAAGGATGAGATTTTGATAACAAAATGGAATCCTCCAAGCAGCAAAAATGCTGAAATGCTGTTCTGGTTCGTGCTCAAGGGATGGACCCCAGCATAACCCATGGAGGACCCCCAGGGGTCTGGGAATCTGACTTTGGGAACCACTGAGCTAGTGGGTATGGCTGTGCAAGAAAGTATCACAGCAGATGTGTTCTCAGCAATAGCTTACATTCTGTGCTGTACATGTCTCTGAGGAAGCGTATGTTGGCTAGGACATTAGGGTTACCTTCTGACTCCGAGAAGTGCTACTGGAGAACAACCCATAGAAGAAGAATTTGTACTTTTCTAGGTTGCAGCTTTCATAGATGGATGTGAAATCATTTTGCAAAATTGCTTAATTAAAGCTAAAAACACTTGTCTGGTGGATGGTCTCCACTCTGCAGCTGGGGAAACTGAGGCACAGAAATTTTGAATCATTTGCCCAAGACAACACTGTAAATCAGCAACAGGCTAAGGAATAAGACCCAGAAGAGTTGTGTCATAATGACAGGAATGGTCAGCTCTTTGCATTATTTTCTCACTATTTCCTTGTTCAATGAGGACTACACTACAGAAACTTAATTCAATTTGAAATTTTTAGTGTTAAAATGAAGTATCTAATATACCAGTCAGTATCTGCCTTTACTTATATCATGTAGTCTGTGATTTTGTTTCCACACTTTATTTTTCTAAATAAAAATCAAGGATTGATGGGCTTAGAATGTTTTGTTAACACATATGAGAGCTCCAGGGTACGTAGTGACCATTAGAACTGAACAGATAATGTATTTTTTAAATCTATTCATTCAAGTTGTTAAATGAATTTTCGTTGTCCATTTTGACACCCTTTTTGTGTTTGCTTTCTGTAGATATCTCAGATGCTGAGCAAATTTCACAGTTGTATACATCAAGTATTTGCAGAAAATGAATTTCAGAATTGAATGTGCAAGTATTCATGTTAGAAGTGCTTGCAGACATTTCATCCAGTCAGGGTATGTCTATACTATGGGATTATTCTGATTTTACAGAAACTGGTTTTGTAAAACAGATTGTATAAAGTCGAGTGCACGGGGCCACACTAAGCACATTAATTCGGCGGTGTGCGTCCATGTACCGAGGCTAGCATCGATTTCCAGAGCGTTGCACTGTGGGTAGCTATTCCATAGCTATCCCATAGTTCCCGCAGTCTCCTCCGCCCCTTGGAGTTCTGGGTTGAGATCCCAGTGCCTGATGGGGCAAAAAACATTGTCACGGGTGGTTCTGGGTACAGCCTCACCCCTCCCTCCGTGAAAGCAGCAGCAGACAACCGTTTCGCACCTTTTTTCCTGGGTGAACTGTGCAAACACAGCAAGCATGGACCCTGCTCAGATCAAGACCGCAATCGTGGACATTGTAAACACCTCGCGCATTCTCGTGCAGTCTATGCTGAACCAGGACCTGCAAAGCCAGGCGAGGAGGAGGCTGCTATGGCAGAGCGGCGACAAGAGTGATGAGGACGTGGACACAGAATTCTCTCAAACCGCGGGCCTCTGCACTTTGGAGGTCCTGCTGGTAATGGGGCAGGTTCTAGCTACTGAATGCTGATTTGGGGCCCGGGAAACAAGCAGACTGGTGGGACCGCATAGCGTTGCAGGTGTGGGATGATTCCCAGTGGCTGCGAAACTTTCGCATGTGTAAGGGCACTTTCAGGGAACTTTGTGACTTGCTTTCCCCTGCCCTGAAACGCCATAATACCAAGATGAGAGCAGCCCTCACAGTTGAGAAGCGAGTGGCAATAGCCCTCTGGAAGCTTGCAATGCCAGACAGCTACCGGTCAGTTGGGAATCAATTTGGAGTGGGAAAATCTACTGTGGGGGCTGCTGTGATGCAAGTAGCCAAAGCAATCATTAATCTGCTGCTACAAAAGGTTGTGATTCTGGAAAACGTGCAGGTCATAGTGGATGGCTTTGCTGCAATGGGATTCCCTAACTGCAGGGGGGCGATAGGTAGAACCCATATCCCTATCTTGGCACCGAAGCAGCAGGGCACCCACTACGTAAACCGCAAGGGGTACTTTTCCATGGTGCTGCAAGCACTGGTGGATCACAAGGGACGTTTCACCAACATCCACGTGGGATGGCCAGGAAGGGTTCATGACGCTCGCATCATCAGGAACACTACTCTGTTTAAACGGCTGCAGCAAGGGAATTACTTCCCAGACCAGAAAATAACAACAGTTGGGGATGTTGAAATGCCTGTAGTTATCCTAGGGAACCCAGCCTACCCCTTGATGACATGGATCATGAAGCCATACACAGCAGCCTGGACAGTAGTCAGGAGCTGTTCAACTACAGGCTGAGCAAGTGCAGAACGGTAGTAGAATGTGCATTTGGCTGTTTAAAGGCGCGCTGGCGCACATTACTGACTCGCTCAGACCTCAGCCAAACCAATGTCCCCATTGTTATTGCTGATTGCTATGTGCTCCACAATCTCTGTGAGAGTAAGGGGGAAACCGTTATGGCAGGGTGGGAGGCTGAGGCAAATCACCTGGCCACTGATTACGCGCAGCCAGACACCAGGGCAATTAGAAGAGCACGCCACGAAGCGGTGCACATCAGAGAAGCTTTGAAAACAAGTTTCATCATGGGCCAGGGTACGGTGTGACTGTTGTGTTTGTTTCCCTTGATGAACCCGCCACCGTTGATTGACTCATTCCCTGTAAGCAACCACCCTATCCCTTCGATTATAGCTTGCTTAAGGAAATAAAGTCACTATCGTTTAAAAATCATGTATTCTTTATTAAAATGTCATTATAAGAAGAGGGAGAGAACTGACAAAGTATCCCAGGTGTGGTTTGGGAGGAGGATAGGAAGGAAAGAAAAGGCCACTAACTATTTCAAAGTAATGACAGCCTTTTGGTTGGGCTGTCCATGGGGGTGGAGTGGGCGGGTGCACGAAGTCTTCCCCCACGCGTTCTTACGCGTCTGGGTGAGGAAGATATGGAACATGGTGAGGGGTGAGGGTGGTTACACAGGGGCTGCAGCGGCACTCTGTGACCCTGCTGCTGTTCCTGAAGCTCCACCAGACGTCAGAGGATGTCAGTTTGATCACGCAGCAACCCCAGCGTTGCATCCCGCCACTGCTGATCTTCCTGCCTACACCTCTGATCTTCCTTCCGCCACCTCTCACCTCGAGCATCTCTCCTCTCCTCACGTTGGTCCCTCCTGTTCTCACGTTCACTGGCATCTTTCCTGTAATTTGATACCACGTCCTTCCACTCATTCAGATGAGCTCTTTCACTGCGGATCACTTCCATGATTTCTGAGAACATTTCATCTTGCATCTTTTTTTCCCTTCGCCTTATCTGAGCTAGCCTTCGGGATGAGGTAGGGAGATTTGAAAAATTTGCAGCTGCATGAGGGAGGTAAAAAAGAGAGAGAAGTATTTAAAAAGATACATTTTACAGAACAATGCTTATACTCTTTCACAGTGAACAACACTATTCACCTTAAATAGCACATGTGATTTCACTACAAGGTCGCATTTTGCATCTTAATATTGAGTGCCTGTGGCTCTGGTGTTGGAGATCTCACAGACGCAGGTCCAGGCAGCAGAATTCAGCTTGCATGAGGCCATGGTAAGCCATTGTCTTTCAGCTTCTGCAGCCTTCATATACACAGTGCCCTCCTTTCCCAAATACCAAGCAAATCCCGTTCAGTGCTGCTTCTTTCCTGTTAACATGCAGCAGCAGAAACCACCCCCCCATCCAATTCTCTGGGATGATCGCTTTATCCCTCCCCCTATGGCGTGGCTGGTATTATGAAAGATCACTGCTAATCACCCCCCTGCCCCCCCAACCGCTTGGCTGGTAGCAGGGAAGATCCCTGCTAGCCAAACACGAAAAAGTTCAGCGCCATTCCCCCTCTTCCCCTTCCCTGCTTGGCTACCTGCAAGGAAGGATTTCTTTTAAGCCACAGGCAAACAGCCCAGTAGGAATGGCCATCTCTGTCTCCTTAATTAAATTCCTGAATTTCAACCAGGTTACTGTGAATGATATCACTCTCCTGAGGATAACACAGCGAGATAAAGAACGGATGTTGCTTGATTGCCAGCAATCATAGGGACCATACTCAACTAGGCTTTGTCATGCAATGATACCAGATTACTTGCTACATCCATGGCGTGGTCAAGTGTCCTACCATGGAGGACGGAATAAGGCTGCCTTGCCCAGAAACCTTCTGCAAAGGCTTTTGGAGTACCTCCAGGAGAGCTTCATGGAGATGTCCCTGAAGGATTTCTGCTCCATCTCCAGACACGTTAACAAACTTTTCAAATAACTGTACTGGCCGCTAATGCATCCCAAGTCCTCAGGGCAAATCAATCATTAAAAAACGCTTGCTTTTAAACCATGTTTTATATTTACAAAGTTACACTCACCAGAGTTCGCTTCCATGGCTTCATTGTCTGAGCTACTGGCTTGGGAGGGCTGGAAGGGTAATTCCATCTGGGTGGGTAATTCCATCTGAGAAAAAGCTCCTGGCTGCTGGGGAGAACGGAGTGCTGTGTGTTCTCTGCAAGCTCGTCCTCCTCTTCCTCCTCCTCATCTTCCCCGTCCGCAGAATCCTCACCTAGTAAGGAGGGCTTTAAACTAGGTTCGATGGGGACAGGTGAGCAAAGCCCACAGGTAAGTGGGGAACAAGACCTGGGAGATGGGTTGGAAACAGGAGGGAGCACGGGCTATAATGGCAGAGAGGAAGGAGGGTCAGGGCGAAGCTGGGAGGCAAGATCAAACCAGTATCTTAGATGCCTTTATACAAATGCAAGAAGTATGGGTAATAAGCAGGAAGAACTGGAAGTGCTAATAAATAAATACAACTATGACATTATTGGCATTACTGAAACTTGGTGGGATAATACACACGACTGGAATGTTGGTGTGGATGGGTACAGTTTGCTCAGGAAGGATAGACAGGGGAAAAAGGGAGGAGGTGTTGCCTTATATATTAAAAATGTACACACTTGGACTGAGGTGGAGATGGACATAGGAGACGGAAGGGTGGAGAGTCTCTGGGTTAGGCTAAAAGGGATAAAAAACACAGGTGATGTCGTGCTGGGAGTCTACTACAGGCCACCTAATCAGGCGGAAGAGGTGGATGAGGCTTTTTTCAAACAACTAACAAAATCATCCAAAGCCCAAGATTTGGTGGTGATGGGGGACTTCAACTATCCAGATATATGTTGGGAAAATAACACCGCGGGGCACAGACTATCCAATAAGTTCCTGGACTGCATTGCAGACAACTTTTTATTTCAGAAAGTTGAAAAAGCTACTAGGGGGGAAGCTGTTCTATACTTGATTTTAACCAATAGGGAGGAACTTGTTGAGAATTTGAAAGTAGAAGGAAGCTTGGGTGAAAGTGATCATGAAATCATAGAATTTGCAATTCTAAGGAAAGGTAGAAGAGAGTACAGCAGAATAGAGACAATGGATTTCAGGAAGGCGGATTTTGGTAAGCTCAGAGAGCTGATAGGCAAGGTCCCATGGGAATTAAGACTGAGGGGAAAAACAACTGAGGAAAGTTGGCAGTTTTTCAAAGGGACGCTATTAAGGGCCCAAAAGCAAGTTATTCCGATGGTTAGGAAAGATAGAAAATGTGGCAAAAGACCACCTTGGCTTACCCTTGAGATCTTGCATGACCTACAAAATAAAAAGGCGTCATATAAAAAATGGAAACTAGGTCAGATCACAAAGGATGAATATAGGCAAATAACACAGGAATGCAGAGGCAAGATTAGAAAAGCAAAGGCACAAAATGAACTCAAACTAGCTATGGGAATAAAGGGAAACAAGAAGACTTTTTATCAATACATTAGAAGCAAGAGGAAGACTAAGGACAGGGTAGGCCCACTGCTCAATGAGGAGGGGGTAACAGTAACGGGAGACTTGGAAATGGCAGAGATGCTTAATGACTTCTTTGTTTCGGTCTTCACTGAGAAGTCTGAAGGAATGTCTAGTATAGTGAATGCTTACGGGAAGAGGGTAGGTTTAGAAGAGAAAATAAGGAAAGAGCAAGTAAAAAATCACTTAGAAAAGTTAGATGCCTGCAAGTCACCAGGGCCTGATGGAATGCATCCTAGAATACTCAAGGAGTTAATGGAAGAGGTATCTGAGCCTCTAGCTATTATCTTTGGGAAATCATGGGAGACGGGGGAGATTCCAGAAGACTGGAAGGGGGCAAATATAGTGCCCATCTATAAAAAGGGAAATAAAAACAACCCAGGAAACTACAGGCCAGTTAGTTTAACTTCTGTGCCAGGGAAGATAATGGAGCAGGTAATCAAAGAAATCATCTGCAAACACTTGGAAGGTGGTAAGGTGATAGGGAATAGCCAGCATGGATTTGTAAAGAACAAATCGTGTCAAACTAATCTGATAACGTTCTTTGATAGGATAACGAGCCTTGTGGATAAGGGAGAAGCGGTGGATGTGATATACCTAGACTTTAGTAAGGCATTTGATACAGTTTCACATGATATTCTTATAGATAAGCTAGGAAAGTACAATTTAGATGGGGCTACTATAAGGTGGGTGCATAACTGGCTGGATAACCGTACTCAGAGAGTAGTTGTTAATGGCTCCCAATCCTGCTGGAAAGGTATAACAAGTGGGGTTCCGCAGGGGTCTGTTTTGGGACCGGTTCTGTTCAATATCTTCATCAACGATTTAGATGTTGGCATAGAAAGTACGCTTATTAAGTTTGCGGATGATACCAAACTGGGAGGGATTGCAACTGCTCTGGAGGACAAGGTCAAAATTCAAAATGATCTGGACAAATTGGAGAAATGGTCTGAGGTAAACAGAATGAAGTTCAATAAAGATAAATGCAAAGTGCTCCACTTAGGAAGGAACAATCAGTTTCACACATACAGAATGGGAAGAGACTGTCTAGGAAGGAGTATGGCAGAAAGAGATCTAGGGGTCATAGTGGACCACAAGCTTAATATGAGTCAACAGTGTGATACTGTTGCAAAAAAAGCAAACGTGATTCTGGGATGCATTAACAGGTGTGTTGTAAACAAGACACGAGAAGTCATTCTTCCGCTTTACTCTGCGCTGGTTAGGCCTCAACTGGAGTATTGTGTCCAGTTCTGGGCACCGCATTTCAAGAAAGATGTGGAGAATTTGGAGAGGGTCCAGAGAAGAGCAACAAGAATGATTAAAGGTCTTGAGAACATGACCTATGAAGGAAGGCTGAAGGAATTGGGTTTGTTTAGTTTGGAAAAGAGAAGACTGAGAGGGGACATGATAGCAGTTTTCAGGTATCTAAAAGGGTGTCATCAGGAGGAGGGAGAAAACTTGTTCACCTTAGCCTCCAATGACAGAACAAGAAGCAATGGGCTTAAACTGCAGCAAGGGAGATTTAGGTTGGACATTAGGAAAAAGTTCCTAACTGTCAGGGTAGTTAAACACTGGAATAGATTGCCTAGGGAAGTTGTGGAATCTCCATCGCTGGAGATATTTAAGAGTAGGTTAGATAAATGTCTATCAGGGATGGTCTAGACAGTATTTGGTCCTGCCATGAGGGCAGGGGACTGGACTCGATGACCCATCGAGGTCCCTTCCAGTCCTAGAGTCTATGAGTCTATGAGTCTATGGCTGAGATTACCACCCCAACCTCGGAATATACGGACAGGGGTGGGGTAGTGGTGGTGGACCCCCCTAGAATTGCATGCAGCTCAGCGTAAAAGCGGCATGTTTTCGGCCCTACCCTGGACCTTCCGTTTGTTTCTTTGGTTTTCTGGTAGACTTGTCTGAGCTCCTTATCTTTCACTCTGCACTGCACTGAGTCCCTGGTGTGGCCTTTCCCATCATAGCCTTGGAAATTTTTTCAAATGTTTTTTCATTTCGTCTTTTGGAACGGAGTTCTGTTAGCACAAAATCCTTTCCCCATATAGCGATCAGATCCAGTACCTCCCGTGCGGTCCATACTGGAGCTCTTTTTTGAATCTTAGGAGACTGCATTGTTACCTGTGCTGATGAGCTCTGCATGGTCACCTGTGCTGGTGAGCTCTCCACGCTGGCCAAACAGGAAATGAAATTCAAAAGTTCGCGGGGCTTTTCCTGTCTACCTGGCCAGTGCATCCGAGTTCAGATTGCTGTCCAGAGCGGTCACAGTGGTGCACTGTGGGATACCACCCGGAGGCCAATACCGTTGATTTGTGGCCACACTAACCCTAATCAGATATGGTAATACCAATTTCAGCACTACTCCTCTTGTCAAGGAGGAATACAGAAACTAGTTTAAAGAGCCCTTTATATCAGTATAAAGGGCCTCGTTGTGTGGATGGGTGCAGCATTAAATCAGTTTAACTCTGCTAAAATTGGTATAAACGTGTAGTGTAGACCAGGCCTCAGTGAACAGAAATAACACCTTGATAATCACAGCTCAGTCATTGTGCTAGAGAAACACCATCTCAGTAAAACAAGATATTCTTTTTCTGTGTATCATTCCTTCCTCCACCCCACATATAGACATGTTCTCCCTGCTTTGCAAAAGCTAATTTCCTCTGAGATTTAACTGCTTCTCTCCAGATTAAACAGGTATTCGGATTATTATTATTTTGCTGTCACTGATAGGGTATATTGTAAGCCCTGGCCCAAATTCATCTCTGGTGCAGTTCCACTTACTTCACAGTTGAGCAATTCAAAAACAAAAAACACCTTTTGTCAGCAACAGTCATGGTCTATGCAAATGATCACAATATGACATACTAAATATCCAAAACCAATTCTGTGGTTTAGTCTTGAGACTATCTAGGCACTGCAGACCTTCAATACATTCTAGCCTGAATGTAGAGGACTGAAAGTCTTTGCTTTGAAAACCAATGAGAAAAGAGGTTTTGTAAGCCTTATATAAGGAAGCAAGTACCTGTTCTTGCAACTTTTACTTACATGATTTGTCAGTGGAACTATTCAAGTAAGCAGGTTCACACAGCTTTTCATTTGGCAACTGTCATTCTGTTTTAAGGCGGCAGAATAAAAACCAGTCTCACAAATGGAAATAATTTGATGCTTCCTACTCTTTACATAGGTCTGAGAAGTCTACAACCCAAAGAGCCAGTTTCTCAGCTTGTGTAAATTAGCATAATGCCACTCCGGCTAGTCTATATCAACTAAAGATCTGCAATGAAAACCACCCTATATCCAGGAATTCAAAATACATTTTGATTCTTGAGAAATCCAGAACTATTGCTTTCTTTTATTGATAGCAACAAGAATCCAGGAGATGCCACGACCATTAGCAAAGGAGTGCAAGTCACTATAGTTCACGGTGTGGTAGCATCCACCCTAACCTATCTAATAGATTCTCTTTAACTGTAAAATAAATGACCCCAACAAAGAACACATTAAACAACAGCACTGCTGTTTGTTTATTTGGGAGAGCTTTTATTGTTTACTTTTACTGAATATGCAGATGGAAAACTTATTTTTACTTGGGTAAACTCATTACTTTCTCAGTGAAAGATCTCTTCTAACTACCAATACTAATATTTGTTCACTGAGGCCAGATTCTGCAACCCATGTCCTTACTGAGTAGTACCTTAGTCCACAAGTAGAATCAATGTGGCTATTCAGAGCTACTTACTAAGGCTGAGTATCTATTAGAATCCCGCATTGAATGAGCTACCTAGTCTTGAAGAAATACAACATGAGGGGAAATGCAACTTGCAAAACTATATTATATAGCTTGCTATAGTGGACTTGAACACAATGTACTGGAAAATTTCATCGCAATGTTTGAAATATGATATTTCATACTGGGGGAGTGTAGGCAGCGTTGTATTACCGATGTAGAGGGAGGACAAAGAATCTGTGCTACTGAATTCTAGCTGCTGCCTGGATCTCTGCCATTGATGTGCTGGGAGACTTTGGGGAAGTCACAGAGAATCACTTTCAAAAGTGCTATCTAATTTTGACTGCCTCAATTTTTGGGCAACAAACTTTGAGTCACCCATTTTCCAAGTTAGTTACCCAAAAACTTAAATATCCATGATGGGAGCCACTTTTGGCCAATATTTTCCCCAGTTTTCATATCTGAAAAACAAATGCAATATTATTATGTATTTAGCTCAGAATGGTAATGCTAAGATTAACTAGTGTATGGGCTTGATCCTGCAAACCCCTACTTATATGAATAGTCTTACTCATGCAAGGGGACCATTTTTGGACTACTCACATGAGTAAGTGTTTGCACAATAGGATCCTGTATTTATAAAGTGTTGTTAGATCATTGGATGAAGGGTCCTATATACATGCAAAGTATGATCATTATTTTTGAAAAAAACTAAGCTAAAGAGATAGATAAACCATATCTTGGAATTAACTTATGTGGCAGAAACACAGATTTGCGTTCTATTTAAAATCACATCTTGATTGCTTCAACTAAGCAAAGAGCAATCACTCACAAAATTAATAGTTAAGAAGTTATGCACAGATATCACAATTCAGTTCCAGCAAAATACTAGTTCCAATACTAGATTTATTTTTCCCTTATCAGCTACACATATGGAAAAGATAGCAAAGTGTACATTAACCTGAGGTCACTTTACTAATCACTAAGCAATTGTCTTTAGTGAGGTCTTGTATACTTACGTGCAATGCTTAGACTGCAAACCTTCCCTCTGCGCAGCCTGAATTTATTTCTAGAATTCAAGCTGTCATAAAGGAATAATTATCGCCCACAGATTTACAGTGAAAGACTAAGAAAAGTCTCCCAATCGATGCAGATGGGAGGAATATGGTTCCCAGTGACAAGAATGTAGCACTCAACACACTGGATTCATCATTAACTTAATTGGTTTGAAAGCCTATCATGAAAACCACACTAAGGACTGTCTCCAACAAGCAAATCTCATTTTTATATTGCCACTTTAAGTATACCTGATTCTATTACAATTTGTTCACCCATTAGTGAGAAGCACCACCATCCCCATCCCTTCTCAGGAATCTCTGCTGGCTCTCTCCTCGTCAGGATCCTGCCCAAAATTATCCTTGCTCTACACAGGCCATGCGCCAAATTCACTGATGTAAAGTAGATTTCCTTACACTCTGGCTTCTTTACACTCAGATGCCCTTTGACCTACTTACATTGACTCGAATGATGTGTAAAGGAATGTAACTTGGTGCAACTTGCATGCTGAGGTAACAGAAGATTAAAGAACATGTAAGTTAAAGTAGTGTTGGTGGCTGGGGCTACTCCAAGGACTTCTCTAGACAGATTTTGTTCCAGTATAACTATTTTGGTTAGATGGTCTGATGTTTTACTGAAATGGTTATACCAGTACAACCCCCAGAGTGGAGGCAGTTGCCTTACAAAGGTGCCTTAAACCAGTACAGCTTGTTCCCTTTTCTATGCAGGAATAGCTACATTGGTAATAAAGCACCTTTATACCAATATAACTGTGTCCAGATTAAGCATTTGGCATTGCTTTAACTATGCTGGTAACGTTAAAAAGAGAGACACAACATTTGGGTTTAAACAAGCCCTATCTTCTTCCTTCATGAAACAATGGTAGAGACTCAGGCCTGGTGTACACAGTTACACAAAAACAACGTGGAGTCCAGTGGCACCCTAAAGACTAACAGATTTATTTGGGCATAAGCTTTCGTGGGTAAAAACCCCCACTTCTTCAGATGCATGGAGTGAAATTACAGGTCAGGCATTAGTATACATGAAGAGAGGGGAGTTACCTTACAAGTGGAGAACCGGTGTTGACAGGGCCAATTCAATCAGGGTGGATGTGGTCCACTCCCAATAATTGATGAGGAGGTGTCAATACCAAGAGAGGGGAAGTTGCTTTTCTAGCGAGCCAGCCACTCCCAGTCCCTATTCAAGCCCAAATAAATTGTGTTAAATTTGCAAATAAATTTTAAAAGTTCTGAAGTTTCTCTTTGAAGTCTGTTTTTGAAGGTTTTTTTGCTGAAGTATGGCTATTTTTTAATCTGTTATAGAATGTCCAGGGAGATTGACATGTTCTCCTACTGGCTTTTGTATGTTACCATTCCTGATGTCTAATTTGTGTCCATTTAGTCTTTTACATAGAGACTGTCTGATTTGGCCAATGTACATGACAGAGGGGCATTGCTGGCACATGATGGCATATATCACATAAGTGGATGTGCAGGTGAATGAGTCCCTGATGGTGTGGCTCATGTGGTTGGGTCCTCTGATGGTGTCGCTAGAGTAGATATGGGAACAGAGTAGGCAACAAGGTTTGTTACAGGGATTGGTCCCTGGGTTAGTGTTTTCTGTGGTGTGTTGTGTATTTGCTGGTGAGTATTTGCTTCAGGCTGGGGGGCTGTCTGTAAGCGAGGACTGGCCTGCCTCCCAAGGTCTGGGAGAGTGAGGGATCATTTTCCAGGATAGGTTGTAGATCACTGATGTTGTGCTGAAGACGTTTTAGCTGGAGGCCGTACATGATGGCCAGTTGTGTTCTGTTATTTTCCTTGTTGGACCTGTCCTGTAGTAGGCGACTTCTGGGAACCTGTGTTTCTCTGTCAATCTGTTTCCTCACTTCCCCAGGTGGGTACTGTAGTTTTAAGAATGTTTGATAAAGATCTTGTGGCTGTTTGTCTCTGTCTGAGGGATCAGAGCAAATTCAGTTGTATCTTAGGGCTTGGCTGTAGACAATTGATCTTATGATGTGTCCTGGATGGAAGCTGGAGGCATTTAGATAAGTGTAGTGGTCAGTAGTTTCCTGTATAGGGTGATGTTTATATGACCATCATTTATTTGCAATGTAGTGTCCAGGAAGTAGATCTCTTGTGTGGACTGGTCCAGACTGAGGTTGATGGTGGGGGGAGGAATTGTTGAAATCCAGGTGGAATTCTTCAAGGGCCTCCTTCCTGTGGGTCCATATGGTGAAGATGTAATCAATGTAGCACAAGTAGAGGAGGGGTGGTAGGGGGCAAGAGCTGAGGAAGCGTTGTTCTAAGTCAGCCATAAAAATGTTGGCATACTGTGGGGCTATGCGGGTACCCAGAGCAGTGACGCTGACTTGAATGTATAAGTTGTCCCCAAATCTGAAATGGTTGTGGGTGAGGACAAAGTCACAAAGCTCAGCCACCAGGTGTGCTATGGCCTCACGAGGGATACCGTTACATAGTTACATTGCTTAGGGGTATGAAAAATCCACACACCCCTGACCAAGGTAGTTATGTTGCCCTACCCCCAAGCAGCTAGGTCCATGGAAGAGCAGTTCCATCAATGTAGCTAATGTCATTCAGCGAGGTGGTATTCCTAAACCATCAGAAAAACCCCTTCTGTCGATATAGGCTGCGTCTACATTATAGGGCTGTGCCAGCATAGCTATCCTGGTATAGTCTCCATTATGTAGACATACCCTAAGGCCTAGTCTGCATTAGAAAATTATAATGGTATAACTAAGGTGTTTAGGTGTATGAGTTTTTTAATGATATGATTATACCAGTGTAAGCAGAGTCAGGATAAGCTCTACCCTGACATCTGGTGGAAAGAATGTAAGAGAGTGTATTTGCATAGGCACGCCTACCCTATCCCAGACTGCTGAGCTGTGGGACTGCTTGGTGACAAATGACTCACCCTCAGTTGGGTGGTACTTGCTAGACAAGGGACATGGGTTCCAAAACACAGTGAACTGAGAGAGGCTGGGGACAGGTGTCTGTGCCTGGTGGTGCAGGTTCCTTGTAGAGCCAGAAGCACCAGTTGCACCCCCTCCTCTCTCCACTATGGAATGTCAGAGTTGATTTTTTTTATTCCCTCAAGAATCTAAATACAGGTTACTGAGCTGAATGCACTTTGGGCTAATGGTGCACTAGCACTGGGGCTCCCCCACTAACACCTGAGATCACTAAGAGTTGAAATCACAAAAGAGCTGAAATGACTGAGCTGAGAGCACTGAGTACTGTGCTAACTAGTGGGGGAGCCTGAAGATATACTGTGGAACAGAGCAGCTGGCGGAGTGGAGCAGTTGTGGGGATGGCTGGCACGGATCATGGGACAGCTGGTGGCAGCAGAGCGGAGTAGCTGTGGGATGAGTGGAGCGGCCCACAGAGCGAGCGGAGCTGAGCAGTTTTGCAGAGCGGCTCATGGAGCAGAGCAGCTGGTGGAGCGGAGCAGTTCCTGAGGATGGCTGGAGGAGCAGAGTGGAGCAGCTGGTAAAGCGGAGCAGTTCGTGGAGAAGGCAGAAGCAGAACCCACGGAGAGGCAGGGCAGTTGGCCCCGGACCACGTAAGGTGCCCCTTTCTACCCAGGCTGGGGGGAGGGACCTCTACAGATAACCCTTGAACTCTGGGGTGGCATTGACCAGAGACTTTTGGGTTGTTGGACTTTGGGGTGATTGGACTTAAAACCCTAAAGGGAAAAAGGACAGTTCCAAACATACTTGGAGGTGGGTTTTTGTTTATGGTTTGTGTTATAACCCTGTTTGTGGTGTTTCTCCAATGGGGTGCCGCATTGATTCCTTCCTTTATTAAAAGATTTTGCTACACTCAGACTCCGTGCTTGCGAGAGGGGAAGTATTGCCTCCTAGAGGCACCCAAGGGGGGTGTGGTATGTGAGTGTCCCAGGTCACTGGGTGGGGGCTCGAGCCGGTTATGCATTGTGTTACTGAAACGGAACCCCTGGATACTGAACCCGGCCCTTGTTGCTGCCAACTCAGAGGGGCAGAAGGGTTACACCAGTATAAGCCCTCGTGTGGACATAATTATACTGGTATAGCTTATGCTAGTTCCCAAAGCAGTATAAGCACTTTTATACTAGTATAACTGCATCCACACTAGAGGGGATGTACCGCTTTAGCTACACTGGGGGTATGACTACACTACGGGATTATTCCGATTTTACAAAGAATTCCTTCTTGGGTGCTGGCTGGTGAGGTTTGCCCACATGCTCAGGGTTTAGCTGATCGCCATATTTGGGGTCGGGAAGGAATTTTCCTCCAGGGCAGATTGGCAGGGGCCCTGGAGGTTTTTTGCCTTCCTCTGCAGAGTGGGGCATGGGTCGCTTGCTGGTGGATTCTCTGCAGTTTGAGGTCTTCAAACCAGTTTTGAGGATTTCAATAACTCAGTCCTGGATTAGGGGTTGTATAAAAGTGGATGGGTAGGGTTCTGTGGCCTGCCTTGTGCAGGAGGTCAGACTAGATGATCATATTGGTCCCTTCTGACCTATGAGTCTATGAGAGTCTACGAGTCTACAGAAACCGGTTTTGTAAAACAGATTGTATAAAGTTGAGTGCATGCGGCCACACAAAGCACATTAATTCAGCAGTGTGCGTCCATGTACCGAAGCTAGCGTCGATTTCCTGAGCGTTGCACTGTGGGTAGCTATCCCATAGCTATCCCATAGTTCCTGCAGTCTCCCCTGCCCACTGGAATTCTGGGCTGAGATCCCAGTGCCTGATGGGGCAAAAAACATTGCCGCTGGTGTTTCTGGGTACAGCCTCACCCCTCCCTCCGTGAAAGCAGCAGCAGCCACCAACCGTTTCGTGCCTTTTTACCTGGGTGAACTGTGCAAACGCCATTCCACGGCAACCGTGAACCCTGCTGAGCTCAAGACAGCAATCATGGACGTTTTCAGTACCTCACACATTCTCGTGCAGTCAATGCTGAACCAGGACCTGCAAAGCCAGGCGAGGAGGCGGTGGCTACGGCAGAGCAGCGACAAGAGTGATGAGGACATGGACACAGAATTCTCTCAAACTGCGGGCCCCGGAGCGTTGGAGATCCTGCTGGTAATGGGGCAGGTTCTGGCCATTGAACGCCGATTTTGGGACCGGGAAACAAGCACAGACTGGTGGGACCGCATAGCGTTGCAGGTGTGGGACGATTCCCAGTGGCTGTGAAACTTTCGCATGTGTAAGGGCAGTTTCATGCAACTTTGTGACTTGCTTTCCCCTGCCCTGAAGCGCCAAAATACAAAAATGAGAGCAGCCCTCACAGTTGAGAAGCGAGTGGCAATAGCCCTCTGGAAGCTTGCAACACCAGACAGCTACCGGTCAGTCGGGAATCAATTTGGAGTGGGAAAATCTACTGTGAGGGCTGCTGTGATGCAAGTAGCCAATCACTAAGCTGCTGCTACGAAAGGTTGTGACTCTGGGAAACGTGCTGGTCATAGTGGATGGCTTTGCTGCAATGGGATTCCCTAACTGTGCGGGGGGATAGATGGAACCCATATCCCTATCTTGGCACCGGAGCACCAGGGCACCCACTATGTAAACCGCAAGGGCTACTTTTCCATGGAGCTGCAAGCACTGGTGGATCACAAGGGATGTTTCACCAACATCCACGTGGGATGGCCAGGAAGGGTTCATGACGCTCGCGTTCTCAGGAACACTACTCTGTTTAAATGGCTGCAGCAAGGGAATTACTTCTCAGACCAGAAAATAACAACAGTTGGGGATGTTGAAATGCCTGACGTTATCCTGGGGGACCCAGCCTACCCCTTGATGCCATGACTAATGAAGCCATACACAGGCAGCCTGGACAGTAGTCAGGAGCTGTTCAGCTCCAGGCTGAGCAAGTGCAGAATGGTGGTAGAATGTGCATTTGGCCATTTAAAGGCGCACTGGCACACATTACTGACTTGCTCAGAACTCAGCCAAACCAGTGTCCCCATTGTTATTGCTGCTTGCTGTGCGCTCCACAATCTCTGTGAGAGTAAGGGGGAGACCTTTATGGCAGGGTGGGAGGCTGAGGCAAATCACCTGGCCGCTGATTACGCACAGCCAGACGCCAGGGTGGTTAGAAGAGCACACCAGGAAGTGATGCGCATTGAGGAAGTTTTGAAAATCAGTTTCATCACTGGCCAGGGTACAGTGCGACTGTTGTGTTTGTTTCTCCTTGATGAACCCCACTTCCCTTGATTGACTCATTCCCTGTAAGCCACCCCCTACCCTTTGATCACAGCTTGCTTTCTAAGGAAATAAAGTCACTCTCGTTTAAAAATCATGTATTCTTTATTACTTAATTATAAAAAGAGGGAGAGAACTGACAAGGTAGCCCAGGTGAGGTTTGGGAGGAGAATAGTAGGGAAGGAAAAGACCACTAAAAAAATTTCATAATAATGAGAGCCTTTTGGTTGGGCTGTCCACTGGGGTGGAGTGGGCGGGTGCACGGAGCCTACCCCCATGAGTTCTTATTTGTCTGGCGGGTGAGGAGGCTAAGGAACATGGTGAGGGGGGAGGGTGGCTAGACAGGGGCTGCAGCGGCACTCTGTAATCCTGCTGCAGTTCCTGAAGCTCCACCATACACTGGAATATGTCAGTTTGATCACGCAGCAGCCCCAGAGTAGCATCCCACCACCGCTGATCTTCCTGCCGCCACCTCTCATCTCGAGCATCTCTTCTCTCATCTCAAGCATCTCTCCTGTCCTCACGGTCACTGGCATCTTTCCTGTACTTTGCTACCACGTCCTTTCACTCATTCAGATGAGCTCTTTCATTGCGGATCACTTCCATGATTTCCGAAAACATTTCTTCTCGTGTCTTTTTTTTGTGTCGCCTTATCTGAGATAGCCTTCGGGACGGAGTAGGGAGGTTTGAAAAATTTGCAGCTGCATGAGGGAGGTAAAAAAGGGAAAGAAGTATTTTAAAAGATACATTTTACAGAACAATGGTCATACTCTTTAATGGTGAACGACACTGTTCACCTGACATAGCACATATGTTTTCACTACAAGGTTGCATTTTGCATCTTAATATTGAGTGCCTGCGGCTTTGGTGTTACAGATCACAGACGCAGGTCCGGGCAGCAGAATTCGGCTTGCATGCGGCCATGGTAAGCCATTGTCTTTCGTCTTCTGCAGCCTTCATCTATCCAGCGCCCTCCTTTCCCAAATAGCAAGCAAAGCCTGTTGAGTGCTGCTTCTTTCCTATTAACGTGCAGCAGTAGAAACCACCCCATGGCTGGTATCATGGAAGATCACTGCTAAACACCCCTCTCTCCCTCCAACCACGTGGCTGGTAGCAGAAAAGATCCCTGCAAGCCAAACATGGACAAGCTCAGCTCCAATCGCACCCCTCTACTTCCCCCCACTTGGCTACCTGCAGGGAAGGATTTCTTTTAAGCCACAGGTAAACAGCCCAGTAGGAATGGCCATCTCTGTCCCCTTAATTAAATTCCTGAATTTCAACCAGGTTACCATGAATGATATCACTCTCCTGAGGATAACACAGCGAGATAAAGAACAGATGTTGCTTGAATGCCAGCAAACACCAGGACCATACGCAGCTAGGCTTTGTCATGCAATGATACCAGATTACTTGCTACATGCATGGCGTGGTCAAGTGTCCTACCATGGAGGACGGAATAAAGCAGCGCTGCCCAGAAAACTTCTGCAAAGGCTTTTGGAGTACCTCCAGGAGAGCTTCATGGAGATGTCCCTGGAGGATTTCCACTCCATACCCAGACATGTTAACAGACTTTTCCAGTAACTGTACTGGCCGTGAATGCATCCCAAGTCCTCAGGGCAAATTAATCATTAAAAACCGCTTGCTTTTAAACCATGTTTTATATTTATAAGGTACACTCACCAGAGGTCCCTTCCATGGCTTCATTGTGTGGGATAGTTGCTTGGGAGGGCTGCGAGGGTAATTCCATCTCTGTGAGAAAAAGCTCCTGGCTGCTAGGGAGAGCGGAGTGCTGTGTGCTCTCTACAAGCTTGTCCTCCCTCCTCTTCTTCCCACTCCTCTTCCCCATCTGCAGAATCCTCAGCCATGGCTGCAATTACCACCCCCACCTCGGAGTCCACGGACAGGGGTGGAGTAGTGGTGGCGGACTCCCCTAGAATTGCATGCAGCTCAGCATAGAAGCGGCATGTTTTTGGCCCTGCCCTGGTCCTTCCGTTTCCTTCTTTGGTTTTCTGGTAGGCTTGTCTGAGCTCCTTAAATTTCACATGGCACTGTACTGAGTCCCTGGTGTGGCCTCTCTGCATCATGGCCTTGGAAATTTTTTCAAATGTTTTTTCATTTTGTCTTTTGGAACGGAGTTCTGTTAGCATGGAATCCTCTCCCCGTACAGCGATCAGATCCAGTACCTCCCGTGCAGTCCATGCTGGAGCTCTTTTTCGATTCTCAGGAGACTGCATTGTTACCTGTGCTGATGAGCTCTGCGTGGTCACATGTGCTGGTGAGCTCTCCACACTGGCCAAAAGTTCGCAGGGCTTTTCCTGTCTACCTGGCCAGTGCATCCGAGTTCAGATGGCTTTCCAGAGTGGTCACAATGATGCACTGTGGGATAGCTCCCGAGGCCAATACCGTCGAATTGCGGCCACACTAACCCTAATCCAACATGGCAATACTGATTTCAGCGCTACTCCCCTCATCGGGGAGGAGTACAGAAATCGGTTTTAAGAGCCCTTTATATCGATATAAAGGGCTTCGTTGTGTGGACGTGTGCAGCATAAAATCGGTTTAACGCTGCTAAATTCGGTATAAACTTGTAGTGCAGACCAGGCCTGGTACAGTTAGCAGCAAAACTTTAAGGCTATGTCTACATTAGAGTGCTTACAGCGCAGCAGCATTGCTGTAAGCTGTCTCATGTAGCTGCCCTATGCAGATTTGAGAGAGCTCTCCCGTCAACATAATTAAATGATTCCCAACAAGCAGTGGCAGCTGTGTCAGCAGGAGAAGCTCTCCCACCGCCATAGCACTGTGCACACTACCATTTATGCAGGCAAAACTTTTGTCTCTCAGGGGTGTTTTTTCACCTAAACATGCGAATCTAACTTACACCACCTCATGCATTAGTTGTAAATTTGGCTCCTTGTCTCTCTCTCTTTTCTGCAAAAACCTTCTTATCGACAGCTGCATCAGGAACAGTCAGCCTAAGTCTCTCTGCTTCCTTGACTCTGGCCACATTTACAACATTACAGGCTTCAGCCATCACAGCTGTGTTGGTCAGGGGTGCAAAGAGTCCTGGTAGCTGTGCCGGCAAAAGCCTGTAGCCTAGATCCAGCTACAGGGATGTGGTTTTACTACAGTGGTAGAAAGCTCAGCTTTGCTGGTATAACTGTATCCAAGCTAGGAGTGTTTTACCAGTACAGAGTACTGGTATTTTTGTATTGGTAAAATGCTCCTAGTGCAGACATAGCCTGTAAGCTTGGGGCAGGGACCATCTTTTTGTTCTGTTTGTACAGTGCCTAGCACAATGAGGTCCTGTACCATGACTAGGGCTCCTAGTCACTACGATAATACAAATAATAATCTCATTTAATCTCTTATATGAAAAGATCTCTTTTCTGCATCACCAGGCCCTTGTAACTTTAACTTTGTAAAGCAGTTCATTTTGGGGCGGGGGTGGGGTCTGATTTGTATTATATTAAAAATCAGAACCAGTACTAGGTGCATGATATTTGCTGGTGCCTATGGTGGTCATTTGACAGAAATTTCACTCTATGTTGTTTTTCTTAAAGAGAAATCAGCGTATAAAGAAGCTACGCGATTACCTATCTGCACAATTTCATCCACTTAAATGTTAGAGCAGTTCTCTGTGCAATGTTATGAGACTCATATATGATGAAACGGCAAAGAATAATAAAAGTCAGAGTTCTAAAACTGAATTGCCCTTGTTATTCCCATTCAAGTAGATGCTAATAGGACTGAATAAAACATCATATCTAGAAGAATACAGCTCTGATTTATTCCTCCTTGTCTTGGGATGATCCTAGCTGATACCTTTAACAAATGAGAAAACAGGCATGTGCCCCCAGAATGTTCATGTAAAATGCACTGACCCATCACAATATCTGTGCATACAACTTCTTTAAAGGATTGATCTAAAGCTCATTAAAATCAGTGTCAGTCTTTCCATTGATTGCAATGGGCTTGGATGCAGAAGGCTGAGAAATCTGCACTCCTTTCATTTACTGGTTTGCTTGTAACATTCCCCACCCCCTTCTGATCCATTTCTATTTCATACTGGAAACTAATATAGTGCTCCAGTAAAACAGAGGTTAAGTGAATCTGTGTGGTGACAATACCACCCCATAGCCTAAGAAAATTATTTATCAAGAGCTAACAGAGGATGTTTGGTATCGTTTGAAGTCATGCAGACAGCACTCAGAATAGATTTTTCAATTATCTAAGGCATGTCCTAATGAAAGACAGAGGGAAGCACATCAGAATGTCTATTATGCCCCCCGAGCCCCTGCCCCCCTTCCCTGTTTTTCCATTAGCAGTGTAATCAAACTGTCTTGCCAAGTGAGTGATGTGTTAGTTTTATTCAAAATAAGAGCAAAGACATTTTCTGTAGCTATGCAGTTTGTGCTTGATGGTGGGGAGGTGGGGAGAAGAGAGAAAACCTAGGAGAATGGAATGAATGGACAAATGAGAGGATATATACATTTTAGAAATCTAGAAATATAAGCGTGGGTGTTGGAACAATATTTACAGTGGGAGTGCTGAGAGCTGTTGAACCAAACTGTAAAATCTGGTTCCAGCACCTATAAATCTAAAGCCCAGTTTTTCAGGCAGGGAAAATTCCCATTGACTTCAATAGGACTGCAGGATCTGTATCAAATATTCTGTCAGACAGCATTGTTACTTTAGAGATCTAGATCATAGCTCCATTGTTCCCTTCATTTCTGGGCTCATTTCTGTCAGCACTCATGGGTAGCTATATTGTAGCCAGGATGAATCATGTAGGAAAGGACTTGCAAGATTGGGCTCAATTCACTATTGCCCAGCCCTGCATCTTGTCTATTTATTTATACTGGTGTTGCAAAGTGACTGCACAATGCTATCATCAGGAGTGACAAAAGCTCCCTAAAAGTGTGAGGGGGGCCCCACCGGTGCCTGAACCATGGCCTTGCCCCCCCCCCGTGTCACCCCTTCTGCCCAAGGGCCCACCCACACACTGTCCCTCCCCCCAAGGACCCACACGCATACCCTGAAGCCCTGTCCCTGCTTGCTTCTCTCCACACTCTGCACTTGTCACTTGCTCTTGTCTTATGACCCCTAAAAAGTGGGAGGTCATAGCCCTCTTTTAAAAATGATGGGGCCATGGCAACCTGGCTCTCCCATTCTGGTGCCCCTGGCTGGCATTCTAATCTGGTAATATTTTACAGCCACTTTGCACTGGTATAAACTATAATAATCATACCTAGCTTGTTAGCACTTTTCATCAATAGATCTCAGAGCACTTTACAAAGAAGGTTAGTATTATTATCTGCATTTTACAGATGCAGAAATTGAAGCACAGAGTGAAGAAGTAACTGACTCAAGGGCAACCAGCAGGTGAGGTCACAATGTTCAGGGCAACAGTAAGTCAAACTTTTTTGTCACCCTTCTAATTGTCTCAAACAAACAAAACTTCTTTTGTCATGACATTTCTCATTCTTAGGTTTGCAGTTTAAAATAATCTAGACTTGCAAGCAGTTCCAAAGGTGGCTTTGCTATTTCGAAATAAATATATATATTTCTTTACCATTCTCTCTGGAGAATGTATCTTTCTCACGGGAATAGAAAAGGTAGTGGCTCTGGCTCTCATATGTGAAATTGTGCTACAGCCATTTTAATTCACTGTGGGCCCAATCCCGTGAGTTTCTCCTTCACCTCCCACTGGCTTCAGTGAGAACTGGTAGTGATTTGCCCCAGTGAGCAGGTGCTCTGCACTTTGTGGGATCAGGCCTGCATATATAAACACACACAAAGATTAAAAAAAATACTATGCAGATTAAAAATATTATCACTGGATCATTTTACATACAGCACTAATTAGATCCATTGTAGCAAACTTTAACAAGCTATATGTTTTAACTTTAAAATATTATAGCTCAAAGTGTTGAAACAAATGGGCCAAATCCAGCTGTGCTGGTTGGTGTATATTAGTGTTGCTCTAATGAAGTGAATGGATCTATGCTAATTTATACCAGATGAGGATCTGATCTTAGCCTTTTAAAAAAAAAAAAAGAAAAAAGAGCAGTATTGAGGATAACATTATAGCCAGCACCACTTTCATTTCAAAATGAGCATTTTCACTAAATGATAAAACGCTATCTGAAAGTACCAAGAAACTATATACAGTAGACCTCTGATTTTATGAACAATGTTTCTGCTGCCAGAATCATCTTTCTGCTGACGAATGTGACATCAGTCCTTCAGCCAATGTTCAAGCAGCTGTACAGGTTTGAAAAGACTGAGGGCTTGTCTTCACATACAGTGCTACAGCAGCACCTGTGCAGCTGCTGCACTGCTGTAGCTCTTTGATGAAGATGCTCCTACATCAAAAGGAGAGCACCTCCCATCAGTGTAGTTAATCCACCTCCCCAAGAGGCAGTAACAACATTTACATGGGGATTACATAGGTATAACTACAGTACGTCGCTTGGGGATATGGATCTTTTACACTCCTAAGCAATGTTGTTATACTAATACAGGTCTGTAGCATAGACCTGGCCTGAGGCCTGGTCTACACTTAAAAATTAGATTTATCTGGTTATTGCATTCTGGGCATGACATTTTTCACAGCCCTGACTTCAACACTCACTTAATGAGTGGCAGGCAAAAAGGATTTCTCAATGCACAGACTACTAGGCAGAATGAAGAACAATGCCTCCAACTAATTCTTCTGTCAACCTAGCTTTGACACTCTGTGCCCCAAAGCAACACCCTGGCACCCCCATATTCACCACTGTCACAAATTAGGAAATGTTCTGTATGACATATGCCTTGTGAGGTATCATTGTAAAAGTCTTGATCTGTTGAACATTAATATCCTGTTGGATTGTATGTGCTGTCATTGTATGTGAAGTTATGAAGTTTTGCTACGTGTGGGTTACTGAAATATGTTGTGAAGTTGGAAACACCCACAGGTACAACAATGAAGAAGCTAGACAGTGCTAATGGCCGCATTAAAGGGAATCCACACTCCCAGGGACTGTCTCAGGAATTGTTTACAATGGAGGCTTCCCAGAGGGAGCCCATAGAATCATAGAAGATTAGAGTTGGAAGAGACCTCAGGAGATCATCTAATCCAACCCCCTGCTCAAAGCAGGACCAACCCCAACTAAATCATCCCAGCCAGGGCTTTGTCAAGCCAGACCTTAAAAACCTCTAAGGGTGGAGATTCCACCACCTCCCTAGGTACCCATTCCAGTGCTTCACCACCCTCCTAGTGAAATAGTTTTTCCTAATATCCAACCTAGACCTGCCCCGCTGCAACTTGAGACTATTACTCCTTGTTCTGTCATCTCCACCACTGAGAACAGCCTAGTTCCATCCTCTTTGGAACCCCACTTCAGGTAGTTGAAGGCTGCTATCAAATCCCTCCTCACTCTTCTCTTCTGCAGACTAAATAAGCCCAGTTCCCTCAGCTTCTCTTATCAGTCATGTGCCCCAGCCCCCTAATCATTTTCGTTGCCCTCCACTGGACTCTCTCCAATTTGTCCATATCCTTTCTGTAGTGGTGGGGCCCAAAACTCAGCACAATACTCCAGATG
This sequence comes from Gopherus evgoodei, assembly GCF_007399415.2. Lineage (NCBI taxonomy): Eukaryota > Metazoa > Chordata > Testudines > Testudinidae > Gopherus > Gopherus evgoodei. Next base: position 241,423,101 of record NC_044322.1, on the reverse strand, counting down.
TGGCCTCACCAGTGCCGAATAGAGGAGAATAATCACTTCCCTCAATCTGCTGGCAATGCTCCTACTAATGCAGCCCAATATGCCGTTAGCCTTCTTGGCAACAAGGGCACACTGTTGACTCATATCAAATTTCTTATCCACTGTAATCCTCAGGTCCTTTTCTGAAAAACTGCCGCTTAGCCAGTTGGACCCCAACCTGTAGCAGTGCATGGGATTCTTCCATTCTAAGTGCAGGACTCTTCACTTGTCCTTGTTGAACCTCATCAGATTTCTTTTGGCCCAGTCCTCCAATTTTTCTAGGTCACTCTGGACCCTATCCCTACCCTCCATTGTATCTACCTCTCCCATCAGTTTAGTGTTATATGCAAACTTGGTCAGGGTGCAATCCATCCCAACATCCAGATCATTAATAAAGATGTTGAACAAAACCAGCCCGAGGACCAACCTCTGGGGCACTCCACTTGATACCGGCTGCCAACTAGATATCGAGCTGTTTTTCACTACTCTTTGAGCCTGACATTCTAGCCAGTTTTCTGTCCACCTTATAATCCATTCATCCAATCCCTACTTTTGTAGATTGCTGGCAAGAATACTGTGAGAGACCGTATTGAAAGCTTTGCTAAAGTCAAGGTATATCATGTTCACTGCTTTCCCCATATCCACAGAGCCAGTTTTCTCATCATAGAAGGCAATCAGGCAGGCAATGGAGGATGCTTGACCAGGGAGGGTGGGGCAGACCCTCACATCATAAGCAAAGATCTTTCCAGCAAGCTGGAAGAAGCTACAAAAGAGGGGACGTGACATCATCACTTGGCCTCACTCCCCTAAAATACAACACCTGAAAACACCTGACGAACAAAGACTGAACTGGGGAAGGAGGTCCAGGCAGGACAGAAGAATTCCACCCTGTGTATGCAAAAGCTGTAACCTGCTTGTACTAACTAAGAGAGAATGAGATATTGCTTGATTAAATTCCTATCTAATTTATAAAGCCTAGATTGCATTTTGTTTTATTTCTTAGGTAATCTGCTGTGATCTGTTTGCTGTTACTTATAATCACTTAAAATCTTCCTTTCTGTAGTTAATAAATCTGTTTACAGGTGAGTCTCATCTTAAGCACATTTAATATGCATGAATTCAGCTTTGTGCGGTTGCAAAAAAAAAAAGAGAGAAAAGTAACAATTTAAAGACTGTTCCTATAGTGCGGGCAATTCTGCCCACCATTACACTCAATGTAATTTTGACTATACGTGTTTTTTGCTTTACATGCTGACAGCAGAATGTAACCCCAGCGTAAGATGAGACTCACTTGTATACATTTTTACCTAAAACAGTGTGTTGTTTGAAGTGCAAAGGGAAATCTGCTCAGGAACAGGGGCTGGTGCATTGTTCTCTCCATACTGAAGGAGGGGGAGGACTGGGTAATAAACTAATATTGGTCAGGATTTGAACAGGACAAGACAGTACAGTTCTGGGGTCCTAGGCTGTGGAGCTGCGGGGGAGCTGGCTGAAGCCTCTCTATTGTTTGTTCATGAGTGGCTGAGGAGAAGGGTTCATGTAACTGCAGCTGGGTGTGTCCCTGCCTGCGTAAAGGTATAAAGGTTTGTGTGAGTGCAGAACCGGGAGTGGTTTGCAGCTTGTCACAGGCCTGGTCTACGCTAGGCTTTTAAACCGATTTTAGCAGCGTTAAACTGATTTAGCGCTCCACTCGTCCATGCAACGAGGCCCTTTATATCGATATAAAAAGCTCTTTAAACTGGTTTCTGTACTCCACCCCGACAAGAGGAGTAGTGCTGAAATCGGTATTACCATATCGGATTAGGGTTAGTGTGGCCGCAAATCGACAGTATTGGCCTCCGGGCGGTATCCCACAGTGCACCATTGTGACTGCTCTGGACAGCAATCCGAACTCGGATGCACTGGCTAGGTAGACAGGAAAAGCCCTACGAACTTTTGATTTTCATTTCCTGTTTGCCCAGCGTGGAGCTCTGATCAGCACAGGTGGCGATGCAGTCCCAAATCCAAAAAGAGCTCCAGCGTGGACCGTACGGGAGATACTGGATCTGATCGCTGTATGGGGAAACAAATCTGTTCTATCAGAGCTCCGTTACAGAAGATGAAATGAGAAAGCATTTGAAAAAATCTCCAGGCTATGATACAGAGTCCACAGCACAGTGCTGTGTGACAAGCATAACGGAAAGCCAAAGAATCAAATGGACGCTCATGGAGGGAGGGGATACTGAGGACTCCAGCTATCCCACAGTCCCCGCAGTCTCCGAAAAGCATTTGCATTCTTGGCTGAGCTCCCAATGCCTGAAGGGTCAAAAACATTTTCCCAAGTGGTTCAGGGTATATGTCATCAATTTACCACCCCTCTCCCCAGTGAAAGAAAAGAGGAAAAAATTGTTTCTTGACCTTTTTATATGTCACCCTATGTCTACTGCATGCTGCTGGTAGACGCAGTGCTGCGACAATGAATAGCAGCATCCTCTCCCCTCCTCTCCCCTCCCTGTGGCAGACAGTACCGTACAAAAGGACTGATAGCTGTCCCCATCATCCTGTGAGTGCTCCTGGCTGGCCTCAGGTGAGGTCAGCCTGGGGCACCAGGGTAAAAATAGGAATGACTCCCGGTCATTCCCGGTAGATGGTACAGAACAGCTGGTAACCCTCATAATCATAGCAACTGGGGGATGAGTTCCATCAGCCCCCACCCCCCCGCTTTCATTTCTAAAGAAAAGATTCTGTACTGCCTGAACTATCATAGCAGCGGGATGCTGGGCTCCTCTCCCCCGCACTGTTTAATGTCCTGCCTGGACTATCATAGCAGCTGGAGGCTACCTCCTCATTTTATCTCACTAAAAAGTCAGTGTTTCTTATACCTGCATTATTTATTACTTCTTCACACAAATGGGGGGACACTGCCATGGTAGCCCAGGAAGGTTGGGGGAGGAGGGAAGCAACGGGTGGGGTTGTTGCAGGGGCACCCCTTAGAATGGCATGCAGCTAATAATTTCTGCAGGCTCTGACACGGAGCGGCTGTGCTCTCTGGTTCTCTGATACACTGGTTCTCTAGTACACTTGCCCCATATTCTAGGCAGGACTGACTATTTTTAGATAAAACATAAAGGAGGAATTGACTTGGGGAGTCATTCCCATTTTTGTCTTTGCGCCCCCGGCCGACCTCAGCAAAGGCCAGACGGAAGCACCCATGACAGCAGCAGACGGTGCAGAATGACTGATAACCGTCATCTCATCACCAATTTACAATGGCACAGCAGATGGTACAGAACAATTGGTAACCATCTCTGCTACCTTGCAATGGCAAATGAATGCTGCTGTGTAGCACTGCAGTACCATCTCTGTCAGTGGCATCCAGTACACATATGGTGACAGTGACAAAAGGCAAAACGGGCTCCATGGTTGCCATGCTATGGCGTCTGCCAGGGCAATCCAGGGAAAAAGAGCGTGAAATGATTGTCTGCCGTTGCTTTCACAGAGGAAAGAATGAGTGACAACATTTACCCACAATCACCCGCGACACTGTTTTTGCACTATCATGCATTGGGATCTCAACCCAGAATTCCAATGGGCGGGGGAGACTGCGGGAACTATGAGATAGCTGCGGGATAGCTACCCACAGTGCAACGCTCCGGTAATCGATGCTAGCCTCGGTACATGGACTCACACTGCCAAATTAATGTGCTTAGTGTGGCCATGTGCACTCGATTTTATACAATCTGTTTTACAAAACTGGTTCATGTAAAATCGGAATAATCCCGTAGTGTAGACGTACCCACAGTCTCACAGTGTGAGAGGGGCCCAGATTGGTATGCCAGAGAGCTCAGCAATACCCCAGTTCCAGCTTGCACTCCAGGGAAGTCCATCACACTAGCTACCACTTTTCAGAGAACTAGATTAACTACATTGAAAAAAGCCTTCCGTTAATGTAGGAAGTATCTACACCAGTGGTGGACAATCTGTGCCCCATCAGGGTAATCTGCTGGCAGGCTGCCAGACAGTTTGTTTACATTTGCATGGTCACTCGCAGCTCCCAATGGCCGCAGTTCACCGTTCCCGGCCAATGGGAGTTGTGGGAAGTGGTGGCCAGCATGCCCCTGGGGCCTGCGCGGCTTCCCACAGCTCCCATTGACCAGGAATGGTGAACCATGGCCACTGGGAGCTGCAGGTGGCTGTGCAAATGTAAACAGACTGTCTGGCAGCCCACTAGCAGATTACCCTAATGGGTCGCAAGTTGCCCACCATTGATCTACGCTGTGGTGCTGCAGCAGCATAATTGTGCTACTGTAATGTAGACACACCCTGGGAGAATTGGCAGCAAAGCAGAGATGCATTTCTCTCCAACAAAGAAATATCAGGCACACTGTATATATTTGTTACCACGGTTTATGTACAGGATCATTGAACAATTGATAAATTAACATATGTATTGTACCTATTGTAATTATGAGCTGTTCAATTTTATGCACTTTTTGAGGTTATGAATTCCTTATTCCCCAGTTCGTTTGTAAAACAAGGGCTCTATTGTAGATATAAACCTCTGAGAATCCGGTTTAGTTTGTATACCAGGGTCCTTTCAAGTTGTATTGAGCCAAACCTGGCTGTCTGAGATGTCTTGAATAAGTAAGGGTTAGCAGCCCTGGTTTGCACTCTACTGCACCACAGTTCTTAACATGCTTTGTATGGCAACAGGCTGTTACAGTGTCATATATTAAATATTTTAAAATCACTTGTACATGCTTCTACAACGTCTATTAAAATAACACATTTCTAGTGATTATTCATTGTAGTGCAACCATCCATAAGGGTTACTTTATTTATTACAAAGTGTTCAAGGACAATACTGCATCCAAACAGGTCAAAGAGAATTTTACTATTGACTTTAATGAGAGCTGGGTCTGATCCTTACAGACAAAGCACCATGTCAATGGAAATGCCTTGTATGCTGTATAAAATGCAGTGGTCCTAATGGCCTGCTATTGGATTCAGAAATCGGCACCCCTTGTTACTATTAGAATTATAATTCTTTCCCACAGCTTTAAGAAGTATACTCCATGAGAAGAAACTCAGGTTCACAGGAGGAATTAACATGTGTCTAACTGAACATCAGTTTACTGTGAAATGAAGGCTTAGGGTCTGATTCTCCACTCTCTTACAATTTGAGCAGGCATCTGCAAAGGTAGCATGTGTCAGGTATTTTGCACATGTGTCAGTGATGACAAGGGGCACATGCTACACAAGGGGCAAGGCAAAAGGAGAATCAGCCTTTAATGCCTGATCATGTATGTTAAACGCAATTGCAAGTGCTCATGCCCGTCAGGAGCAGGATGCTGGGGCCTGATCCTGAAAAGTGCAGAGCACCTCTGCACTGGTGCAAATCACTCCCAGTCAGGGCCAGTGCAAGGATGTTTTGTGCCCTAGGCGAAACTTCCACCTGGCGCCCTCCCCCCCCGTACCGCCGCCTGAGGTGCCCCCCCACGGCAGCTCTCCCCCTCTGCCCTGAGGCGCCCCCTTGCGGCATCTCCCAAGCCCCCACCCTCAGGCACCCCCTCAACCCAGCTCACCCCTGCTCTGCGCACGAGCACCCACACGCCATCGCTGCTTCACTTCTCCTGCCTCCCAGGCTTGCAGCGTCAATCAGCTTAGGCGCCGCAAGCCTGGGAGGCGGGTGAAGTGAAGCAGCCACGGCGTGCTCGGGGAGGAGGCAGGGCAGGGGTGAGCTGAGGTGGGGAGTCCCCCTGTGTGCCGCCCCCCCCACCCTTACTTGTTGCACAAGGCCCTCCCTGCACTACCCTGCCCCAGTTCCCTCCGCCTAAATGCTGGCGGCGACTGGGGCGGCCGAAGATCTGACTGCCGCAGTTGCTGCTGAAGAAAGTGGCACCCCCCAAATCCTAACACCCTAGGCGACCACCTAAGTCACCTAAATGGTTGCACCGGCCCTGCTCCCAATTCTCACCAAAGCCAGTGGCAGAGCAACTCACGGGATTGGGCCCACAGTGAATTAACATCGTTGTCATACAATTTTGCATTAGCAATTTCTTTAGCAATATGTGAGTGCCAGAGCCACTACCTCTTCTAATTCCTGTGAGAAAAGTACATTCTCCAGAGAGAAAGGTAAAGAATTAATAACATGGGGGGGGGAGGGGGGATAATGGCCAAGATGTTCCCCTTCTGTGTGCCTACAGTTAGGCTCCCATGTATCTTGGTTTGCAGCCTGGACTTTTTGTGCACTTCCCGAAATCAAGAATTGTACAACTAAAGCACTGTGCAACAGTGTCTTATTTAAAACTATATAATAAAGCATGACACATTAGTTCTTGGCAGCAGCACCAGCAGCTTCAAGTCTAGTTTATTCACTGTGCTGACTCCTCTGGCCAATGTGTGCTTTTAAAGTTTCACTGCACAAATATGTGTCATCATGACGTTGCCAACTCTACTGATGGGATTTAATCTAATCATCCAGCAGTTTCATTCAAAAGATTTCCCCTTTCGCCTGAATCTCTTGTCCCTCCCCTGTGCTAATGGTGACCGCCACCCCTCCTCATTCAAATATTCTTAATACTGACTTCTTGTACCAAGCCTGCAGGTATATCCCATCTCAGTCAGAAGGGCTGGTTTACACCCATTACAAAAAATGCACACTGCTCTAAAATCATCTTCTTCTGCTCACTCAGGGAAATTTGTATCGCTTCTTTATTTGTAGGCAAAGGGATTGAACACACAACGCCTTTCAAGCTTGGCTCCTACTTCAATTAGGAAGCGTTATGGGTGCGGAGTGAATTTAAATCCGTAGATTTTAAACTCCGTAGGAAGGCTCTCCATCATCCCCGGAGTTTTGGACACCACTGAGCACATCGGCAGCGTCTGACAGACGCTAAGTAACACGGTGACAAAAGAGACGGCGGCTCTATAAAGTTTAATCACCTTCCACCCACTGTTACAGTAAATAAATGGCAGCAGGTGCTACCACCCCACCCCGAATCCTGTTTCGGGAGAGGCTCGGAAAACCCCAGGGGAAGCAGTCTAGTGTTAGATTTTAAGTGCATTTCTTCTGGAAGATTTGAAGGGTGTGTTGTTGGTTTTTTTTTACTGCCCACACTGTGGTTTCCAGGGAGGAAATGGTTACAGGAGCAGCCCTAGAATTGCTTCTCTCTCCCAGCACTGGCGTGGGTGGGAAGAGCCAGAGTTCAGACCAAAGGCACTAACCGCATCACCCCTCCCCCAGCTGCACCAGCCCAGCAGCACGTGTGCCTGCCAGAGAGCTCCGGCTTTGCCACCGCCACCGCCCAGCTGAGCAGAGCGGAGACTCCCAAGGGCTCTTTAAATACGGTCTATAAATACTACGGCGGAGGCCCGAGCCTGATTGGTCGCCACTTCCCGGCTGCTTTGCATACAGACCTCGCACAACTGGGCGGCGATGGAACCCTCCCCCTCTCCTTCCTCCCACTCCCCCCCGCCGCACAGCTGGAGCCGCCGAGCTGGCTGCAGTAGCAGCCGCAGCGCATAGAGCGCCCAGCTTCGCAGCGATGGGCGCGCGTGTGACTCCGCTGCAGGGGCCCGGCCGAGTTTGAACGGTGGGACGCTGTAGTCACATGGAGCCACTTTTCCCGGTGGGGTCCCAGCAACAGCCAGTTGTGCAAGCTCGGGTCGACTAGACTCAGCCAAAAGAATGCGGGTGCTCCTTTGCCTTCTCCACTCAGTGCATGAGTACCAATACACAGGGGGTTGTACCCCCTGGAGAAAGGCATGAAGGAGAGAGAGAGAGCGCGTGTTAAAAACCCAAACCACTCAGAAAGGGAGCCTGAACCAAAACCCCAGTTGCAAACACTTCCTTTTACCCACCCACCCTCTTCTCTGGAGAAGTTAGGGGCCAAACGTTGGGCCAGATCCTCTACTGGGGTAAATGCCCCTTTCTCCATTAAGGGGGGAACTAGAGCAGCTCTGCACTGTGTCTCTAGCATGCCAGAACCAAATCTGCAAGATCTAAAAACTTTTGGAGAGCTCAGCTCCAGCACCAGACTTTGTGTGAGTCAGGTCCATCATCGCTGTAATGAATGACTTGACTTCACACATGCTCAGTGATGTATTTTTGGAATTCCTCAGGGGTGGGGTGGGAAAGACAAACAAAGATTTCCAAACCGGGGACGTCAATAATGTGTGGCAATATGTTCAGTAAATGACAATGCATACCACAGTGGAGTTTGAGGGTTGAAGGCGAGAAATACAGCCCCAAGCTGGCAACTACTGCCTATTTAATTCCAGATGATAAGCAGACAGTTTAGTAGAGAAGAAGGTGACTTATCTTAGCTCCTCACTCGGTAAATACTCCTTTCAGAGAATGTTAAAACAATTAGTGTGTCCCTGGGACCAGCCCTGCTACTACAGCAAGGGGTTAAGAAACACCCTACTTGAATTATATTTAGGCTTGGCAGAATTCAGTTTTTATCTTTTTTATAATTGAGGGCAAATAGTTTATTTTTAAGCACTTAAAAGTTGATCACATTTTCACAGCTGCAGGAAGTGGGGGTGATACTTATTTAACAACACTAGACGTGATTCAAAACGTTAAAGGTTTGTGACTGTTGAAATACAAACTGTCAACATCACATGCCACCACTTTAGCCTTAAATCAAACTTTAATGAAGTTTTCAGGCAGCATTTTTCCTTACTTTGCCTAACTGTAAATTTTGATTATCAATGGAAATATTTTTTTCACAGGGTTGTGTGTAAATGATGAAATTGATGTTCATTGACATTTACTGATAAATCTAATATTTCCAAGTCTAATTATCTCTCTAAAAATTGGTATAAGAGCATTTACTAGACCTGGTTGAAAATTTTCCCAACAGAATACTGATTGGATTAAATTGAAACATTTCCCGTGAACATAGAGATGTTGCTGATTTCCCACTAAAATGTTTTCTTTGGACATTATCATTTTGACTTATGTTGTAATATAATGGAACACAAATTAAAAGGACAGGTCTGAGTCAAAACCTTATCAAAACATTTCAGCCCTATTGAGCCATGTCAATAAGGTCTAAAAGTATTTTCAAAATATTTTGTTTCATGAAAAATTCTGAAATTTCAATTTTGTTTCATCCTGAAGTGAGACTGAATTTGGAAATCTTGGACTTTCCAATGGGGCAGGAAATTCCAATATTGACCACCTCTAGTGGTAACACTGTTATCCTGGTTCCTTACAACAGCCTGGATCATCTTTCCCCAGGTGTGGCTCTGGAGGAGGAAATCTCTGTGAGAATACTCTTGCAGAGTTCCTTCCCTGTTGTAGGGGAGTGCATGATCCCTATCCCTGCAGAATAAGCCAGTAGGCCTGCCCCCCTCACCTGAAAGATTCCCAAGGATGCAGCTATTCATTGAGAGGCCTAGGGCTTCCACAGCTGCTCTGGTTTCTCCACATCCCTAGAATTCCCTTGGAACTGTACTAGCAGGTATTTTCCCCATGGCCATGATTCTCCTAGGACCTCCAGAGGATTAGGCTACATAAAAGATGATCCAGCTGTAATCTGTCCAGTTTCCATCTACCCCCAGTACTGACTGGACAGTTGAGGGGACAATCAGGCTTAATCATAACATGGTCACATGATGTACGGGAGAAATGAAATTCTTCAGGTTTTATTGGTATGTAAGAGGGCCACCAACACACAGGAGTCTCGCACTGTTTGGTGTTTTTAATAAAGTCCCAAATCCTAAAAATCATGAGATTATGAAAATCTCAGTTTTCAATTAAAAAAAGCCTTCTAGCTTGCATAGCTGTGGAGAAATACTGGAAGACATGAAGTCTAATACACACAGAAAGCAAAGTAAGATTAAGTTTAATCCATGACTTTTTGGGGTCTCACTCACAATTTCTGAATTCTGGGGTTTGGCAGTACTACCTTAATGTAGGGCAGAGGCCAGGGGCAGCTCCAGGCCCCAGCATGCTAAGCACATGCTTGGGGCGGCATGCCACGGGGGGCGCTCTGCCAGTCACCGGGAGGGCGGCAGGAGGCTCCGGTGGACTTCCTGCAGGCGTGCCTGTGGAGGGTCCGCTGGTCCCGCAGCTCCAGTGGACCTCCCACAGATGTGCCTGTGGAGGGTCCACTAGCCTGGCAAGCTAGCCCCCAGCCCCTTCCCCGGTGTTCCCCCTTTCCTGTAGCCTCAGCTCACCCTGCCACTGGTGCAATGATCTGGGCAGTAGGGCTGTGAGCTCCTGGGGCAGCGCAGCTGCAGACCCGGGGCCTGACCCAGTGCTCTATGCTGCGCAGTGGTGTGGCTGGCCCCAGCCAGGTGGCACGGCAATAGTGCTGCCAGCCACGGGTGCTCCAGGCAGTGTGGTAAGGCGGTAGGGGTTGGATAGATGGCAGGGGAGTTTGGGATGGTAGTCAAGGGGCAGGGGTGTGGATGGTTTCAGGGCAGTCAGACAGCGGGAGAACAGGGATTGAATGGGGGCAGGGGTGCCAGGAGGCAGTCAGGAAGGAGAGGGGAGTTGGATGTGGGGACAGGAGGCAGTCAGGGGACTGGATGAGGCAGGAGTCCAGGGGGGCCATCAAGGACAAGAAGCGGGGGAGGGAAATAGGGGGCAGGGCTATGCCTGACTGTTTGGGGATGCACAGCCTCCCCTAACAGGCCCTCCATACAATTTCCAAAACCCTGTGTGGCCCTCAGGCCAAAAAGTTTGCCTGCCCAGGGTGTGGGGTCATGATGGCAAAGAATAACTAGAATAGCAATGTCAACCATTAGAAAATTTGTGTATTCTGCTATAGGATGGGGAAATAGGTCCTGGTCCAATGCACACTGGACTTCAGTGGAGCTACACTGATTTACACCAGCAGAGGATCTGGCCTGAAAATGCAAGCTACTGTAAACTATATTTTTTCACTTTTTGACTTTTATATCCTGCTCCAATTGAAAAACAGCTTATTTTAAAAATATTAGCTGTCCTGCTTTTGTTCTGAAGTGTGAGGAAGATAGCTTGCCAGTTTATATAAATACACATCAGTGCGCACACAGCAGATTCAGTTAGAAAGAGATGGTAGCAGCAGCTCTTTTTTGTTTTCCTTCACTTTTGTTGCTGGGAGTGGCTATCAATGTATTGTTTCAGGCTGGTTCTGGCCACATGTGCAGCAATTATCCTTTCATTTGTTTACAGAATGGGCCTGACTCTGCTTTTACAGAGCACCCCAAACTAAGTTAACAAAAGTAAGAGTTTGGTATACACAGGGAATGCAAGGTCAAGCCTTACAACAGATCTGTAAAAATTTGATTGTGAGCACCTTTGAGGAATTACTACATCGGGATGAATGAGCAGTGGGAGGCAGTCTCTCAATACATTTGCTTTCGTACAATAATTTTTATAATAAAGACTGAAGTGAGGAAATACAGAAAATATATCCACTGACCCTACTGCAACACTTTCCAAGAATGTTTTAAATACACTTTTGCAAAATTTCAAAGGGTTTTAAAATAAGGCCATACAGAACTGGACTGATCAGCTTTCTGATCTTGACCCCAAATCATAAGCCCACATATGGTTATACATTTGGGCCAAAAGCAGTGGAAAAAACCTTAAGTGAATGTGTGAGAGCTGGGTGGGGAAGAATATTTTCAATAGATCTTTTCCAGTTCTTATATAGAGATTAAAATGTTGGCCATTAATATAAGTCAGTACATTATCTAGGATTGTAATGGAGGGATCTTGAAGAGAGCTTATATGCTCGGAAGCAATAATTTAACTGCAGCTTGACAAGCTGTGGAAGGGTTTGTTCTCAGAGGGGATGTGAAGGAGTTGCAAATGAAACAAACAGAGACAGGTTTTAATGCTAATCAGAAGTGATGCTTAATGGCTCTGTGTTGAGGAACCGTTTTATTTGCATGCCCAGAAAAAGAAATTGTACTCACCATTGAGCATAAGGATGTATTCTTGTGATAAACTCCAAAAGTTAAGACCTTCCTTTGCATAGAATTATTTTTGAATCTTTGTTTCAGTATTGGTATGGGGAAATGGTGAGGAAAAAGGAGCCCAGAGCAGACTTTAACATCCCAAATTTTCAGTTTGCAACAGCAAATTATTTCTGGCTTTATATCCTGAAGAAATAGTATCTATTCATCAGAGGCTACTCATATGCTAGGTAAGCCAGAAATAATGATCTCAGTAAATTGGACTTTGTAAATGCCTAGAGATCTGACATTGCCTTATTTTTGACATTAAATAAGTTCTCCAAAAAGCAGTGCAAGCCAAGAATCAGCATCAGATTATTCAAAATGACTGATTAGTAACTAGTACAATTATGCTCCCTCACAACTTTTGAAAGGGCTTTGGATTTTAGTGGCAGAGTGCCCCCTACCTGTGAGAGGATTTCTTACTCATCCCTGAAAACATTAAAATTATGACCAATTAGAAAACAATGCAACCCAGACATCCTGAACAAGTCTGGCTGCCTGTTTCCTTTAGAATGTCTTGGAATGAGGTGTCTAATTTTGATGTGACCATTTAACTAAATGTTAACACTCCCTTCCTGTCAGTGAGGTCCTGTTGCAACCATTAGGAATACCATGAAGTTAATGATTGGTGGTAGTAGGTTATTACAGCTTTCAAGTTATAGTTGTGTGTGGACATTGGGTTTGTGAAAGGTGCTGGGTTAACAGCCCTGGAAACTGAAGCCATTGGTACAGCATGGACAGCAGCAGGACAACTTCCCACGTATTGCCCTCCCTGAAGTGCTTTAACCTTTTCAGGGAGGGATTTTCTGAGAGGGTTACAGGATCTCTCAGAGAATCTCCAAGCCCATTCATTTCTTGGCATCTCCGCTGAAGCTGCCAACAAAATTAATCAGCGCCATTTTTTGGTAGTTTATTTTACAAACACTTGTCTCCCAGGAGTGGAGCAAGGGTCTCAAATTCATTCACATACCCACTAAACGGTCATTAAATGGTAATAAATTTCAGCCTTACTGTCATGCTGAGCTTGACCCAGCAACTTAGAGGTCAAAGATATTTTGCTCAAATCCCAATAATAGAGCTGGTCAAAAAAGGAAAACTAATTTTACATAAATGTCAACTTTCTCACATCTCCCTTCCCAAATATTTCATCAAAATTCAAAACACTTCAGCCATCTTTACCCAAGAATAAACATCTAGCCACAGGAATTGTAAAATTGTGTCCTACAGCCCTGAATTAGTTCAAGTTATAAGTCTGCTTTGCATTTCTATCAGGACACGTGTCGGTTTACATGGAAAAAAACACTCCTGCACGTGCGTGATGCATTATAGCCTAAATCCAATTGTATTAAATCATTCCTGGATTTGAGTTTAATACATTAGGCCTTGGCAGAGCTGTAAAGCGCCAGTGTAGCAACTTTCTCGCTCGGGTGTGAAAAAAAAAACCCCCTGAGCGCTGCAAGATACAGCGCTGTAAAGCGCCAGTGTAAACAGTGCCCCAGCGCTGGAAGCGCGGCTCCCAGCGCTGCAAGCTAATTCCCATGGGGAGGTGGAGTATGTACAGTGCTGGGAGAGCTCTCTCCCAACGCTGGTGCTGCAACCACACTCGCACTTCAGAGCACTGCTGCAGGAGCGCTTCCGCTGCAGCGCTTTGGAGTTTTGAGTGTAGCCAAGCCCTTTTTTTTTTTTTTTTGAGTCTCTGCATACAAGGATGTTACACATGCTCTCCCATCTGCCCCAAGAATGCTGTAGGTGTTATTAAAACCTCTTAGTGAGCCATACAATCAGGTGGTAAGACCTTTTATCACAATTAGCTTTGCCATTCCATAAAGTTATATGAGCCTGATTCTCCATTGTGCAGTCAGTCACTCTTGCATAAAGTGGGTGTCAACTGCTACTAAATTAGACTGGTGGCATTTTATACTTACTTTGCACAGGTATGGATGACTACCCAAGGGGCAGGACAATGGAGAATCAGGTCTATGATGTTTAAATATTTATACCATGCTCTTAGCCAAGTTCTGTCAAACCCCACATTGCTTCTGGAGCATCTATACTATTTTCCACTCTCTCTAGTATGCCAAAGTAGTCCAATTAATTTATGTACAGTTTTGAACATTTCAGAATGTCACATTCTCACCGAGGAACCCTCACTGGTGTTAACTAGACAACTCTGACTCGAAACCTGGCACACTAAAAAAAAAAAAAAAAAGAACCCTGAGTAGTTAGTCTTACATTTTTAGGGTCCCAGTTTGTCCTCCATAGTAGGGCTGTGGCAGGGTTAGTAGGAAGAGAGTGACTGAATTGCCTCAGCTTCCTACACCATCTTAGACCTGGTTCACACACAGGAAGAGCTAAGTTAAGCATTAGTTGCATCTGTGTTGACTTCTAAGTGCAGACAATTGCAAGCTGGGTTTTGCACTGGGGGAGCTAATGAGGGATTACCCAACTGAAAAAAATGACTAAATGTCATCTTAATTAGTATACATTTCTGTGTGTCCTGTTATTTACTCTAAGGAGTCAGCACTGGTGCAGATGCTTCAATTACCATCCAACAACTGCTGAATTGTAGCTGTTTCCAAATGGAGACAAGGCCTAATTCATGCAATCCATACAGCTACCTCAGTCACTGAATGCATTTATTTCTTAACTAACCAGTTTCATCCAGTGTCTATAAGCTTTATCATAATTAATATATAAGAATAAATTACCCTAAAGACAAACACATTGATTTAAATACATTGCTATGCTGGAAGGTGCAAATGGTTGCATCAACTGAGTCTTGGATCTAAAAAACAATCACAGACCTCAGAAAACCCAGTGGATGTTCCAAGTACTCTTTCAGGCTCCAGAGAAGGAAAAATCAAGCCGCTTATGTAGCAAAAACAACTGCAGACAATGTGGGGCCTGCCAAGGCAATAGGCTACATGGCAGGTGAGAGCTAAGCCCTGAGGCAGGGTTACTTGGTTACGGACAGTAGGCTAGGAGATTGGCTGTAGGCTGTGTGTGGGAGGCAGCAGAAAGCCAGGAGGATGAGGAGGAGTTGTGAGCATTAACCATAGCAGAGATGGAGTGTCTTGCGCACAGAGCTTGCTGCAGGAGCACACTTGAGTATTTCTAAGCAAGGAAACTGCATGCTGTCACTTGGTTATTCTGTGTTCAGGGAAACAGGCCTTTGTGTTCATTTTCTGCAATTAGACAAGGTTGCACCAAGAATATAACTGACTGACTTCTCATCCAAATGGAAACAATCCTGCAAGGCCCCAAACTCTGCTCCCAGCAGTCAGACAAAGGATAAGAATATGATCCAGTATCAAACTCCCTCCTCCCCCAGTACAAGTTAAATTGCCATAACACTGCAATAACCATCGTGGTGCACTAGCACGAGTACAACCACCACCATTTCTGACCACCTTGTAATTGTACACTTGCTTTCATTTCAAAGGTTCAAAAGAAAAACCTTGTAGTGCCTGGATACATTAATATGTATGTGCTTTAACCTGGATGGTGAAACAATAGCTTACTGTTTAAGCTACACCTCCTGGTAGTTATACTGTTCTTAACAGTTTCAAGCTCCACCCTCTATTTTTCTGTTCAAGGTAGTCTTGTATTTAACTGGAGCAGCAGATGAGAATGACAGTGTCATTCTCACTTCTGAGTTATCTCCAGCCTGTGTCACTCACAGTTCAGAGGTTCTCTTTTAAAACAGCAACCTTGACCTCCACATTGGCAAACACCTGGTGCTTAAACTTCCATTTAGCATCAGTGCTTTCTTCCAAAGCAACCAAACCCTTTTTTGGGAGAAGCAGGGGACAACAAAACTGTGTATGAAGTAACTTCTAGGAGGTGAGTCCCAATGCTGCAAGCTTCGAGATAGAGGCAGAGCAAGTCCTGGAGACTGAGGTCTTGGCTACATTACCGCTTAAAACATAAAAAAGTTACATCACTCAGGGATGTAACCCCACCCCCGAGTGACGTAACTTACATCGACTTAATGCAGTGTCTACACCACACTATGGCAGCGGGAGACTCTCTCCTGTCAACATAGCTTCTGCCTCTCGAGGTGCATTAATTAAGTCAATGGGAGAGTGCTCTCCCATTGATTTATTGAGTCTTCACCAGACCTGCTAAATTGATGCAGATGCATCAATCGCAGCAGCGCTGATTTAGTGTGGTAGTGAAGACAAGCCCTGAGAGGCTGCAGTAGATAAACCATCTGCAACTTCAGCCTGAAATACTAATACAGGTCTGCAAAAAGCTTTAAAATGCTTGTGGTTGCTTAGTATACTCAAGAGATTTTTGCATCCATCCCAATGGCATATTCACAAAGCCACCTAGAAAACAAATGTCATCTTCAGAAAAAGGTTTTAGAAGCTTTTTAATTGCAAATTCCTATCTGACAGACCCAATACAGGCCAGGGGACACCTCTGCCAAACAGTTTATTGTCCAAACACTAACATGGCAACAGGTACCATACCGAACAAACCCTTTGTACATCCCAGTTTCAGGTCTCTCTCTAGAAGTGTGCTGCCTTTGAGTAACCAAAAATGTCTACCCCTTACTAGCCTCCTTTGCCTATACAGGAAGGGTACAACTTATTCCTGTACCCTGCACAAAGTATATGCACCATTTAAGCCTCAAAATAGGCTTAAAATGGATTTTAAGCAGAGACCAGGTCTTTTGTGGGCCTCCTGCACTGATGTTAATTTCTCTTAGTCTGAACATTTTGCTACTGTAGATGATCTGGAAGTAGAGGATGAGGAAGTGACTGCTTATTGTCTGTCAATCCACGCCCTTCATGCTGAGCTACAAGAGCTAAGTGGTCAGTTGAAGGTAGTAGCGCCAATCAGCCACACCGGGATCACACTTTTGGAATACAAGAATACAAATACCATTTATTAGGAAATACAACCCTCAAAGCAACTTGGTAAAGGCTGCAATCCAAGTAGTATTATTTAGGGCTCAGTAAGACACCTGACCCTTGACATCTGTCACATTTTGAGAAGATTGCTTCTATCAACATCACTGCCTCCCATGGAGCCTGCATGTCTCTGGTTACATTCTGTTTTGCCATTTTTCCCCAAGGGCCACCAATGCACTGTAGTTAGGATGGTGTGCCAGGCCTCTCTCAAACCCGAGAAGAGCTATGCGCAAATGTCACAGGACAAGCACGCCCTATCCTCTTTTTGGGTGGGGTAAGGGTTGTTATAGTCCCACAGCTAAGTCTGCATGATCACCCTTAGTCTTAGGGTAGTGCAGCCTAGAGGACAAAGTCAAATATGGCTGCCCTCTCCTTGAGAGCTGGGTGGCCCAATGGCCAGAGTCAAATATGGTTGCCCTCCTTAGGAGGGCGGGACCCCCCCCGACAGCCATACTCAGGGAAATGAGCCACCACCTACGGATAGGTTGGAGCTGAGATGGGGGTCCCAGTCCATGGTCTTAGCTGCAGCAAGCAACAGTGGGGATCCAGCCAAAACATGCTGATACCCCCTAGCACAATGACTAGTCCCCTTGGGCTACTTCCTACCCTGTTCCCTGAATGCAGTGGTCTGGGTGTCTCTGGGCTCCTCAGCCTGTGCAGCTTCCAACAGTTCCAGCCCTCCTTCAGCATCTGCCTGGGACTTGGCACCTCTGGCTTTCACAGTCTGTGGCTTCAGCTAAAGCCTGCAATGTGAATCCTCCCTTCTCAGCAGTCAGCCCTGACTAAACTGAGCTGCTCCCTTTTATACCTGGTTTCCCGCCGGAGCATGCCCAGCAGGGCTGAGGGGCTGTGGTCTCTTCGGCCTATTCAGTGGAGTTAACCCCTGCAGAATAAGTGTGGGGAAAGCATGCCCCATCACAGCAAGGCTATGAAGAGCCAGGTGCTGCTTGAATACCACAAATTGAGCATCAACAAGCATCTTCCCTAGATTGCTCTCATGTTGGCCTCTTAAGGTATCTTGGTGAATCAAAGGTGCAGTCAATTCTACAGCTGGGCATGCTTTGGTGTGTATGTATGTTTGTACCATACAGACAGAGCCTGAGGAAAAGGTTCCAGGCTTGTTTCTTTTCTCGGGCATTCAGTTAATTTGTTGCTTTTTTATAGTTGCTTTGTGTCTCACCTAACAGGTGGCCTATTAATGTTTCTTGGCAACAATTATAGTACCAATATTTTCAGATTTTACATCATTTATGTGTGTGGCAAATGTAATTTCTGGGTTTAAAATATTTGTAGTTAGAGTGCTTGTTGCTGCTAGTGTAGTGATAAACAATATGGAAATATATAAACATGAATAATTCAATAAATGTACCTTTAAATTCATTTGCTTCTCTCTCCACTCTTGTTATCGCCCTACGGTCTTTGATTGCCAACCTAGGACAGCTAATCCTGGAAGATTGCAGGTTGTACAGCTGTGCACCTGCTGGCAAATTAAGGTGAATCAGAGTAAACTAAAGTCATTTTCTCTAATATAGAAAGGCATTCTATAGTGTCAGCTTTTCCAATCCACATATGCATGCTCTCAGCTGCTCCCTCTACAATAAGCACTCCACCCAACCCTCAGATAATAATTACAAGCTATTGCGTGCCTCTGTTTCTCCCTGTATTTTTGTTAACACCGTCAGCTGAACTGATAACATTTTGCTCATCTATGAAGTCCAACTATGCATACAAAATGATAGGCTCTAAATTAGCTGTTCCCATTCCTGAACAAGATCTTAGCATCATCATCATGGATAATTCTCTGAAAACATCTGCTCAGTGTGCAGCAGCGGTCAAAAAAGCCAACAGAATGTCAGGAACCATTAGGAAAGGGATAGCTAATAAAACAAAAAATATCATGATGCCACCATATAAATCCATAGTACGCCCACACCTTGTATACTGAGTGCAGTTCTGGTCACCCCAGCTCAAAAAAGGCACATTAGAAGTGGAAAAGGTACAGAGAAGGGCAACAAAAATGAGTATAGGTGTGGAACAGTTTCCATGTGAGGAGAAATTGAAAAGACCAGGACTGTGCAGTTTAGAAAAGAGAAGAGTAACAGGGTGTATGACAGAGGTCTATAAAATCATGGCTGGCGAGGAGAAAGTGAATAAGGCAGTGTTATTTATCTCTTCACATAACACAAGAACTAAGGGTCATCCAATGAAATTAATAAGCAGCAGGTTTAAAACAAACATAAGTAAGTACTTCTTTACACAAGGCACAGTCAACCTGTGGAACTTGTTGCCAGGGGATGTTGTGAAGGCCAAAAATAGAACTGGGTTCAGAAAAGAATTAGATAAGTTTATAGAGGTTAGGTCCATCAATGGCTACTAGCCAAAATGGTCAGAGACATAACCTCATGCCCTGGGTGTCCCTAAACCACCAGCTGCCAGAAACTGGGCCTGGGTGACAGAGGATGGTTATTTGATAATTGCCCTGTTCTGTTCAGTCGCTCTAAAGCACCTGACCACTCTCAAAGATAGGATACTTGGCTAGATGGACCATTGTTCTGACCCAGTATGGTCATTTTTATGTTCTTGAAAAGTCCAGCCCCCTTTTGATCTGGTTTCAATAATTTGTCCAAGCTATATTGGTGACTTCCGGTGACTCAGACTGTACATGCTGTGCTCCAGACCCTGAGTGTATGTCTACACTGCAATTAGACACCTGTGGCTGGCCTGTGCCAGCTGACTCAGGCTTGTGGGGCTTGGGCTGTGGGGCTGTTTAATTGTGATATAGACATTCCAGGTCAGGCTGCAGCCTGAACACTGGGACCCTCCTCATAGACTCATAGACTTTAAGGTCAGAAGGGCCCATTATGATCATCTAGTCTGATCTCCTGCACAATGCAGGCCACAGAATCTCACACACCCACTCCTGTAACAAACCCCTAACCTATGTCTGAGTTATGGAAGTCCTCAAATCATGGTTTAAAGACCTCAAGGTGCAGAGAATCCTTTCTTACAGAGTCCAAAACCTGGGCTCCAGCCCAAGTCTGTACGTCTATATCACAATTAAACAACCCCACAGCCCAAGCCCCATGAGCCCAAGTCAGCTGGCCCAGGCCAGCCACAGGTTTTCAATTGTCATGTAGCCATACCCTCAGGGAAGGATGCTGACTTCCAGCACCTCGTATTGGACACAGACTGGAACGAAGTCGCTCAGCGCCATAATTTTCAGCACAGTCTTAATGATCACATTAAGGATGAGCTGGCTCAGGAAAAGCCTCCGGCTAGCCTGGATATTTTTACCAATCTGTACATTAGACTTGACAGCCAGCTATCTGAACACTGCCAAGAAAGGAGAGTGACATGCCAAACCATGCCAGTTTTGACAACCCTAACCAATCAATGTCCTGCCCCCACACAGCAGCTCAAACCCATGCAGATCGACATGAGCTGGAATGCCAAAGGGGAGAAAGCTCAACGCCAGGCAGGGGTCTATGGACAACCTGGGCATTTTTTTTTGTCCTGGTTGTGGAAGGCCCAACCCACTCCTCAATTGGGCAAGGCTCCAGCCATGAGAGAAAGGTCTGGGATGGGTGGATTTTCCTCCCTTCATTTTGGCATGCAGAGCCTTTACCTCTCCACAGGGCCCTTTGTGGAGTCCAACAAGTGGCCCCTCTCCATGTTCTGCTTTATCTGCACCCCTGCCATGCAGAAGGTCAATCTAGAAGCGCTTGTCAATTCTGGCACCTCTAGTAACTTTGTGCATTTGAAGTTTACCCAGGCATATGGGATTCCGACACAGCACCATTCCTGATCTTGTGCACTCCATTGATGGTTCCCTCCTCTTGTCGTGCCCAGTGACATGAGAGACAGAACCCTTGGAAGTCACAACAGTCAGAGCCATTGCAAACCCCTGCAGTTAGGCCTGGTTCACTCCCCATGTTCACTGGGGGTGGGCAAAGTCTGGTTTTGCTCATCATTTTGCTGTCAGTCTTGTCTCTCCAAACCCAGTTCCATGCCAGAGGCCATCAGTAGTTTAAACCTGAGGAACCCCAGCAGCCGAGGAATTCTGGAACAGTGGGGATCAGGTCAGGTGAACCTCTATCACCATCCACAGTTCCCCCAGTAGCTCAGGCTGTACCGATGAAGAAAAGGGATCTGGCAGAGGTGGTCAATAAGAAGGATGATATATTGCTGCCACATCACTGCTACAATACCCCACTGACGGCCAGCCAGGAGCCAAGGTTCCTTTTGTACATATTTAATCCCTGCCAGAGCTTGAGCTGTAGGCACTTCAAGAATACCTCCAAGAGAATCTGGAAATGTTCATCTGCCATCCATGTCCCTGGCAGGAACTCCAATTTTCTTTGTGACAAAAAAAAAAAAAAAAAAAAAAAAAAGACAGCTTCCTGCACCCCTGCATTGACTATCGAGCCTTGAATAAGGTAAACATCCAGAATCAAAACCTTCTGCCACTCATCACTGAGCTCTTTGAGCTGGTAAAATCTTTATCAAGCTAGGCCTCCATGGTGCTTATAATGTGGTCCATATTCAGGAATGTGATGAGTGGAAGACTGCTATCCATATCTGATAGGGCACTCTGAGTATTTGGTAGTGCTCTTCAGATTGTATAATGCCCCTGTGATGTTGCAACACTTCATCAGTGATACTTTTAGAAACATATTGGATCAGTTCATAATGATCTACCTTGTCAAGATCCTCATCTTCTCTGAGGACCAGGTCCCCCACAACCAACATGTGTGCCGTGTCTTGGAAAGGCTCCTAGAACCACCTTTATGCTACGCTGGAGAAGTGTAAGTTTGACCAGAGCACAACTGAGTTCCTGAGGTACATCATTTGCCCTGAAGGGCTGACAGTGGCACCACATAAGTTACCTGCCATATACAGTTGGGCGCTCCTGAGGGATGTGTGACGAGTAGAATGATTACTTGGTTTTGCCAACTTTTACTAGCATTTTATCAAGCTGTTTTCCCACTTGGTAGCCCCTGTGATGGTGCTCCTCTGGGAGGCCGATTTGTCTGGTCTCCTGAGACTCAATCCACCTTTGACCAGCTAAAAAGAGCTGCCACCGCAGATCCCATGCTCATTTAGCCAGACTTTTTCTGTCCCCTCCAGTCCTGGCACTGTCTGCACGTATTACAGGGTGGGGCAAGCTGGGCCCAAAGGCTCTCTTTAACTCCTTCTGTGCTGGTGGATGATTTATCTGCTTCACCACAAGAGCTCAAGGAAAAAAATCCAAATGACCTGAACTGCATTTTCTTAAATTTCCTTCTACCCAAAATGAACTTGGTGCTGAGCCCAAGCAGGCAAATCTCAATTCAAAACAGAATATGAGTTGAAAGTTAGAACCCCCAAAAATGTGAGGTTAAAATTGGCAGGGTAACCCAACTGGAACTATAGATTTTGTTACTAGTGGGAAATAAAAAATAGATAGGGCCAAATTCTGGTATCCCTGCTTACACTAAGTAGTACCTCGCTCTGCAAATAGCCCCATTGATTTCAATAGGCCCATGTGATTCACCAAGTAAGAGATTATCCAACATGCATAAGAGTGGCAGAATCTGAGCCATAGGATTACCTTGCTTACCACTGGAATAGGGGGCATGGATCTGCATTCATGTTGCGCTCGCCGTCAGTACCTGGCCTGGTCAAGCTAATGATCCAGCCATCGGACCAAATTTGGTGATGAATCCTGGTCATGTGCCACCTGAGGCACATTGCGCACACATTGCGAAGACCACTGGAATCATAGATTCACAGAGTTAAAGGCTGGAAGGGACCATGACATAACGCAGAATAGAGAATTTCTCTTAGTGCTTCCTGAATCAAGCCCAATAGCTAGAGGAGCTCTTTTTTAGAAAGGCTCCAAGAAAATAAAATGCATCTATTCAAGAGTGCACAGAAACTCTGCACATGAATTTAGGACAGGAAGTGAGGAAAATCACATCTGCTTATAGCTGTAGGGGGAGTTTAAGTAATCGAAGGGTAATGGACCTATTTGGAATTTTCCCATAATACTCCTGCACTTGTGGAAATTTTTCATAGATTTCTGAGGCCAGAAGGGACCATTAGATGATCTGGTCTGACCTGCTCTTTGATGCAGGCCATAGACTTTCAGCCACTTACTCCTGTACTGAGCCCAATAATTTGTATTTGACTAATGTGTGTCTTCCAGAAGGGCATCCAGGTTTGATCTGATGACATGAGCAGATGGAGAATCCACCACGTCCCTTGGTAGGGTGTTCCAATGGTTAATTACCCTCACTATAAAAAATTATAATGTAATCAGGAACTTGTTTACCCACGATGTTGCCTTATCCACTAGACAAACTTCAATAGATTGTTCCTATCCGATGTACTGCAAAGCAGCAAAGTTCCTTCACAAAGAATAGTCTTTAAGTATAAATTGGATCGTGAGAGATATAATTCATATCAGAACTTAATTTTGTCAGGGGGTCTGATTGGCTCAAGATACAGATGGAATCTAAAAGTGTAAGACCACAGAGTGGATGTTATCATTTATTCTAGAAACTCTTATGTGAAAAACCCACACCATGTGTGCTGATGGCTTATGTTTTACAGAAGAGATTT
Source organism: Gopherus evgoodei (assembly GCF_007399415.2). Classification (NCBI taxonomy): domain Eukaryota; kingdom Metazoa; phylum Chordata; order Testudines; family Testudinidae; genus Gopherus; species Gopherus evgoodei. The sequence continues at coordinate 241,399,618 of NC_044322.1, read as the reverse complement.
TAGTTACCCTTTGGAAGCTATGACCGAGAAATGCCCCCATAAGACATCACAGATGGTTCTTTCCATGGACTGTTTGGCAGACATGCAGGAAAATTACACTGGAAAGTTGGCTCTCAGCAAGGCTTTGTACTAAGACGCTAACGTATGGGTGGTAATGCTTTGTAATAACATGATTAAAAAAAAATTCTTTTCCAAATTATAAACCCAGTTACAAGCTGGCAGCATGAAATTTCACATCTTTATGAAAATGAAAGAGCTGAACTAACAGATGTCACTGAAACTGTAGTGCGGCATCACACATTTAAATAGTGCTCTTACTTCTGACACATCCTTACTTGGCCACAAGAGTGTACTGTTGCCAGTGAAATGATGTAAAGCAAATGAACTGGCAATGATTCTCACTGAGGGGTGGGCAGGGAACGGGGCTAGTACAACCCCCGCCCCAGGTTCCAGTCTCAATCCCACAGCCCAATCCTACAAATGCCCCAAAGATTCCCTCCACTTGCAGGATCAACAGGTCCATAGATTCTAGATTTCCCTGCTCCTTTCAGTTCCTTCTTCAGGACAGGGGAATATAATAGAAGGGTCAACATGAAGCCACAAAATACAATGTACAAACCTGTAGGTTACATATGGCTTTTCTTGCCTCCCCCCCGCCCCACATTTATTCTTGCCTTTGGTCTCCATGACATTTCCTCTTCTCTGTTAATTCCTTTTCTCCCTTTTATTTTCTCTTCCATTTTTCACCATCTCTGTTTCTTCCCACTCTTTGGCTCCTCTCATTTCTTTTTATCCCCAATCACTTTCCATTCCCCCTTTCACCAGGGCTCCCCATCCTTTTGCACGTGTCTCAATCCCAGCTCGCCCCCATGTTTCTCTCTTTATCCTACTACCATCCCCTGCACCTTCCCACTCCCACCATTCTTCAGTGCACCACTCTCAGTCTCACTTGCTCTGGTAGCCTCTTCTCCATCTCCTTCCCCATCCCACCCCACCCTTGTTCCTGTCTGTCCTCCTTTCCCTCTTTCTCATTCCTTTTTTCCCCTCAGCTCATTGCTTCTTTTCTTCCATTTTCCCATCAGTCAGGCTCAAAGGCGCATTCTTCTTCCTCTCACCTGCCATGGGCTGAGGGAGCTGCTGATGGGGTGGGGACAGTCTCTTTTCTTTCACCCTTCCAGGCACAGAGGGAAGCTGGTTTTTTCCCCCTTGTTCCTCCATGTGGCAATGGGAACTGGTGGGAGCTGCACAACTGCCTACACTACTGAAAAGCTAGGATGACAGCATCCTCTTGGCTGACACCAGCCTCTGCCCCCACCTACTATTTCAACCACGAGAGAGAGGGAAAAAAGATACGAACCAGCTTTTAATTAGGACAGGCCTCAAATTTAAAGTGAACTGAAAAAATGAGCTCAAGAATTATCTTCTTTAGGGCCTGCCTGGACAGGCTCCATCTCTTTAGAGCTTTTCTGTTCTAGTCAATGCTACATTCATGGTCAACGTGCTGGCACCTGCCAGCATTGGGATATCCACAGCCAAAAGTCCTGACATTTTGGAGGCAGTCCGGAGGCTGGAGAAATCTCCTCAAAGCCAAAGATTGAGGCTATATTTTGCACGCCTCCAGGTGACGCAAGAAACACAGGCACAGCTCAGGGAGAAGGCAGCTTTACGCCGGAGCACACAGCTAGGAGTATTCTGGTCTGATCAGGGGACAAAACAGCTGAGTGTAAATCATGATATTGTTCTATGCAATGTTGTTGTAGCCAGGTCAGTCCCAGAATATCAGAGAGATGAGGTGGGTGAGGTAATAGCTTTTGGTAGCCCAACTTCTGTTGATGAGAGAGACCAGCTTTTGAGCTACACAGAGCTCTTCTCAGATTTGTGACTGAAGAAGAGCTCTGTGTAGCTCAAAACCGTGGATTTCTCACCACAGGAGTTGGGCCACTAAAAGATATTACCTCACTCACCTTGTCTCTCTCTTGTGTAAATAGGGTTGCCAACTTTCTAAGGGCACAAAACTGAACACCCCTGCCCTGCCCCAATGGCCCCCCTTTCCCCTTCTCTGAGGCTCCACACTTGGTCGCTCCATCCCCCTGCCTCTGTCGCTCACTCTCCCCCACCCTCACTCACTTTCACTGAGCTGGGGCAAAGGGTTGGGGTGGGGGTGTGTGAGAGCTTCGTCTGCAGGTGTGGGCTCTGGGATGGGCCAGGGATGAGGGGTTCAGAGTGTGGGAGCGGGCTCTAGGCTAGGGCAGGAGGTTGGGGTGGGGACTTCAGCTGGAGGTGCAGGCTCTGGGGTGGGGCCAGGGATAAGGGGTTTGGGGTGCAGAAGAGGTCTCCGGGCTGGGGGGTTCTGAGTGCAGGATGAGGTGTAGGCTCTCAGGTAAAGGAGGGGGCTCCTGGCTGGGGCAAGGAGTTGGGGTGTGGGGTGGTGGTGTGGGGTCTGGAAGGGAGTTTTGGTGAGGGAGGGGATTCTGGGCTGGGGCAGGAGGGTTGGTGTTCAGGACAGGGTTCAGGGTGTGGGGTTCTGGCAGCATTTACTGTGGCTCCCAGGAAGTGGCTGCCAGGTCCCTGCAACCCCTAGGTGTAGGGTGGGCAGGGAGGCTCCGCACACTGCCCTCATGCCTGCAGGTGCCACCCCTGCACCTCCCATTGGCCGTGGCTCCCGGCCAATGGGAGATGCTGAGCCAGCACTAGGGGTGGGGGCAGTTCACAGAGCCTGCCTGGCTGTCCACATGTGCCTAGGAGCCAGAGGGACCTGGTGGCTGCTTCCGGGAGCCACGTGGAGCTAGGGCAGGCAGGGATCCTGCTTTAGCCCTGGGTCCCCGCTGTGCCACCGACTGGACTTTTAACAGCCTGCTCAGCAGTGCCAACTGGAGCCTCCAGGGTACGTTTTTGATTGGGTGTTCCAGTCAAAAAGTGTAAATTAGGCCACCTCAGAGCTGCTCTGTCCTATGCAGTGTCTATGCCAGGGAAATTCCACCCAGGGGAAGGTTAGGCAGTATCACAACTCTCATACACTGTCATAGCAGGGTGTGCAGGCTGCTGCAGAGGGCACCAATAGACAGGCAAAATTGCTGAGGTTGGCTACTTTTGGGAAGCATCTGGTCTTCAGCACGTTCTTCAGTCCAGGAGAGGAAGCTGGGTATATTTGGACCCTCTCAATTCTATTTGCTCCTCTCTGCATTACTCCATTCAGTACTCCCATTTACCCCCTCATTTCTGCCTCATGTTAGTACTGACTGGAATGGTGCCCCCTGGTGGCTGTTTTGGGTGTTCGCCTCACAGAGTGCCAGTAATCTTCAGGCAACAACTGGCAGCAGGAATCCACTAAAATCTACCCTTGTCTCCACTGGAACAACATTACATGTGTGCTTTAGTGTGGTAAGCTGCCAAAAAGCACTCTCTGACTGAACAAGCCACAGGATGTCTTCAACTCTTTCAGGTAAGAAATTACATTCTATTCAGTTCTTATTCCACACCCATCCCCAGGGTATCTTGGCACTTTCCAGGGATATATGGTACAACATGACTAGCATTGTATAATATATACAAGTAACATTATTATTACTGTTATTGTAAAATCATTGATTTAAAAAAAAATAGCAGAGGTGGGCCAATGAGTTTAGCTTAAAAAAAATAGCAAGACTATTACGTGTACATAGCACCTGCTGTCCACAAGGATACCAAGGTGCCTTACAAACTTGGTACACTAATTTACAGAATAGGCTCACAACTCTTTGGAGCAGGAGGGGCAGAATACTGTGGCCAAAGGAAACTACAAAGGGAATTTTAAGTAGGCAAAATATAATTACCCAAAGTGGACAGATTTTAATAAAAAGAAAAAGCAACTGTGCTTCCTTTTAGTGAAACTTTGGGTAAAATGGAAGTAATCTTTTTGTTTTTAACAGTAAATAGGCCAGATCTTTAGCTGCTGTAAACTGATGTTGCTCTGCACTGAAATCAACAAAGCTATTCTGATTTGCTGCAGCTGCAGATCTGTCCTTTCAAACTCATTCCTGGAAACACTCTAATCTGGCTGGATCGAACATCCTGATGTTTCATCAATTTGCAAGAAAACTGCTGTCAGGACAGACACACATTCTGGCAGCACTGATGAAAAAGAAAATATTCTAAAACTCGTTAACATACATCACATTATCCAAGTTGATTTGAAAAGCATTTCCTAGGCTCTTGCACTCAAAGAAATATTTCAGGGTTTTTTTCCTAGGAAGCGTCATTACTGCTTGCATTGTATTTGCAGACCAATTTTCTTTCAGAATAAAAAGCAAACTGCAGTATGGATGACTGTAGGGATGATAGGCATTAGAGATGGAAAAGATCCCTGAGGTCATTCTTTCCATTCCCTTCCAGTGCATGACTGTTCCCTACACTCAGTGCTTTGTCCTCTCTGGTTTGAAATGACTCATTGATAAGGTTTCCACCACTTCCTTTGGGAGATTATTCCACAGCCTACTTGACTTCAATGTTAGGATGTTTTTCTTGATATTCAGCCTAAATGTTTCTCTGTTCTGTTTCCTCCCTTTACCCTTAGTTACGGCTGAACCCACCCTAAACAATTTCTTTCCCTCCTTGCGTCCACATCATGTTTGTGCATATCAGGAAAAAATGTGAACAGGTCACATTCTAGCCAGCAGAAATTTGGGTAAAAGTTCTGCCATGACACTATCATCAGGAGCACCGTGGGGAGGAAGTAATGTCACATTGGCTGTTCATGTGTTTTGTGCACTCTGGGCTCAATCTACTGCTCACTGTAATTAATCAGAGTCTATCTAGTAACTTCAGGGGGTGCTGGATCAGGCTTTCTGTTAGAGAAGTGGGCCTTCCAGAAAGGTGTACTGAAGGCCACTTCCCTCCCACCATGCACTAGCCTCCATAAACAGCATAAAACAAGCAAAGAGACAGCAATGGAAAACTGCCTCAGGCTCAACAAAGAGCTAGTTTCCCCCACTCTGCACTTGAGAAATATTATATTTGTCTTATTGTAGCACCTACGAGCTCTTGCCAGGGACCAGGACACACTGCGGTAGGTGCTGCACAAACACAGAAGAGTTTACAATCTAAGTAGCCAACAGAGGTTTTGTCCTAGGGTCACTGCTGGAGCAGAACGAAACTCAGCAATTGCAAACTGTACTTCACTGTGTTATTAGCTATGCTTTGCAAGAGAAATGAACATGGTTGTAAAATGGCACCGGAGGCCACCATGTAGGGATTAACTGGGTCTGTCCTGTCACTCTCTCCTTGACTTTCCTTTCCTTTCCCTTGCAGTAGCCTGTACTCTCTGTAGTAAGAACAGCACCAGGTAGTAAGTGTTTCCAGGATCTGGCTCTTTGCTAGTAAGCATATGTATTTTATTATAAAAAGTAGGATGTTTTATGAGAAAAAACAAAATAAATCCCTCTAGATGAAATAATATGTATTTTAGAAATCATTTTCCAAGGCATTATTTATACATTGTAATAATAATTACTGAACAATGAAGATTTTAAAATTATGTTTATTGATTTCCATAAGACAGTAGTAATTTGGCAGAACAAAAAAAAGGCCAGACAAACCAGAGACTGTGAATACAGTATAATGAAAAGTACAGCGCAAGCAGATGTGACCTGAAGGCTGGACATCAAACTTTTTCTTGATGTCTTTTGAGGAATTAACAAAGCATCCAAGTGGCTCTCTCTGCACTGCAGAAGTCGAGCAGGTTCTCTTTGATTATTAGCTAAGCCTGTTAAAAAAAAATAGGCCTCATAGATTTGCAAAGGATTATGGGAAAGCTGTTTCTAGGTCCTTTCTTCCAATTGCATTCATGCCTCAGTGCCTCAGTGTACAGGGTCTGATCCTGAGAGGTGCTCAGCACCTGCATTTCCCACTGATTTCATCATCAGCTCAGCATCTAGCAACAGGGTTTACTATGGTAAGAACAAACTCAGTGTATAATGTTTATAAAAGGCAACAGGATGAAATGTTAATTAGCATAAAATAGCTGTTTCCTATTAGGTTGTGAGCTATGAACCTATGAAGACCATTGGTTATATGGAGCTGGGAATCCTGGGACAGATGTGGCTCTCTGATAATGTTCGGATAGATTGTCCTCTCCCAAGGTAAAACCCATGGGATTGAGCTCAGGAGAAGAAATTTCCATGAGCATCAAGTCACAGAGATCCTTCTACGTTGTTCTATCAGGAGAGGGGAGCTCCACAGAATATATAATATACAGCCTGAGGGCTGGGTTACCTTTTTGGAAATCTCCATAAGGTCAGATGGGATGATTGGTGTCATCACAGTCATGAGCCACCAACTCTTCCCCTAGCCTGCCCCGCTCCTCCCCTGCATGGATCCTGGTCCTACAAAGCATCTTCTGATGGTCCTGGGGATGGACAGTGCTATCGAACCACTTGAGTTCCCCCCATCCATGGAGACCTGTTTGGGTCCAGTCCTTGAATAGATAACAGTGGGATGAGCTGGGCTTTAGAATTAATACAGAACTTTTTGACATTCAAAATACTTTACAAACAAATCATTAAGACAACCTACTCCCTGTGAGGTGGGATTTTATAGATGGGGAAATAGAGGCAAAGAGAGATAGAATGAGTACAGAGAAAAATGAGTCTCAGAACCCTTGTGAGGTATGACAGGTACAAATCCAATGAATGCTTGAAAAATGAAGAACTAATTTCTTTGATTCTATTTGGCTCACAGGCCCAAGACTTCATTCTGCAATGGGTTACTTTTCTTCATCTTCCAGGTGTAATGCCAACAGACCCAGGTCATTTGTGGGCAGGATTGAACCTGGGACTACTGAAACTTAGTGTGTGAAACTCTACTGAATGAGCTAAAAGCTACGTGGCTAATAGCCAAGGCTGTAGTAGACTCATCAATCCCTCTTTGGGCTAGCTGCCACTAGAGAGGGACAGATTACCACATCAAGCAGGCATGGATTACACCCACACAACTTCTCCTCCCCAGACTCATCCGAGTATCCTTTCTGGGGCCTTCAAAGTAGGCCACCCTGTGAGACTCAGGGTGGTAAAATCTGAGGAGGATCCAGATTTAAGTGGCTTAGAAAAATCTGACTTCAGAGGAAGACAGGGACTGGGAACTCATTCACCTCCTCCCAGACAATTTCAGCTGACTTTCCCCTCATCTCTTGGAGGTCCCAACTCACAGCTTGTGAACCTCTCTTCTACCAGGGCCAGCTCCAGCGTTTTTGTGATTGGTGGCACTACAGCAGCAGCTCTACTGCCACCGTCAAAGAGCTGGACGTGCCGCCCCTCTCCGTTGGCCGCCCCAAGCACCTGCTTGCTGCCCTGGTGCCTGGAGCCAGCCCTGGTAGCTACACAGATTGACCATTACAATTTAAAGAGCCAATAGGTCAACATTACTCCCCTGGGGATACAGCCTCCAACTTCACAAACTCTTCCTTCATTTTCTACCATCTAGTAAACAGGAAACCAGACACTGCTCCTCAATGTCAGGCTATATCTCACCACCAGGCTACTGAGAAAGGCTCTGGAAGGCTGTTTTTGGTGGGAGTTATTCATGTATTCAGAATTCGTGATTTTATAATCCAGGCAGTGGGAAAATATCCTGAAACTTAGGTTAGATTTTAAAACAATAGAAAAGAGATGGATGTCTGTGGAAAAAGTTTCTCCCTGTTTTCACTGGAGATGGAAATGAAATTAAACTTGACTCCAAACATGCCAAATTTTGAGGACATTTGCATCTATATATGGATCCAAAATTTTAAAGCAGACTCCTATCCTTGTAACTGGCTGAATCAAAAGCCAGCATGTCAACATTCCCAAATCTGAAGCAAGTTAGGATCTGCCTTTTGCATCTAAAACTCATCTTTAGTTAACAATGAACACTGTCCTGGGGATAGATTTGACCAATGGAATCTTCTTACCTGTACAGTCACAGTCTATCCTGTTTTGCCTACCCTATTTTGATTCTATTATAGTATGATCATTACCCACTGCTGGCCTTGAGGACACCTTTGTGGGCCAACTTTGCCTACCCATTTTCATGTCAGCTGCCTCCACTGGATTTGACAGTTGTGTAAAAGGGAGACAATAAATCATCACAGTATAAGAATTATTACATTGTAGATACTTTTAAACGTCTTTCCCCACTGTGCAACCAAAATAGATGGTTATTTTTTTAAAGATTTTTGCTTTGGTAGATAAATGCTTCCCCCCACCCTTTTAAAACACAGAATGATTATATAAATAATATGTAAAATATTATATATAATATACACTCTATATATAATGTTTTACATATTATATACACCCTATTATAAGTCATTCCAAATATATAATCAATAAAAATGTAATGATAATAGTCAGTGAAACAAACTTTCTGGTACATATCAGTCTACACAGAAACAACATTTAAATTCTGTAGTGTCACTCAACAACCTAGTCTCCTTACTATTTTTGCTGCAGAGCATTAAGGAGCTCCTCCACCCCTCCTACACATACTCCTATTCATAGATCCTGTGTTAGAAGTTAGAGAAAGTGGTGGGTGTAAAAGAAGTCGGGGTTGACAGACTGAAGATGTAAGGTGAATTGACAAAGTACTTCTGTAGAGCAGAGCCAGTGGGTGCAGAAGAACCGATGTACATCACTCCACCTAAATTAGGCTGCAAAAGAAAAACAAGATTCCTGGTAAGTTTTAGAGGTGGAGTAAGTGCATATAGCATTAAACCAATACTCTCTAAATTGCCTTTAGTTAGTTAATTTATTTTTCTTTCCCCTTAATGATTGAAAGGCTCATGAATGGTGCAGGAGACTGAGGTCTTCCTTAGCCACAGAACAGATAGAGTAGCAATGTAAATATTCGCCATGGCAATCAGATGATTTGCCTCAACCCTGATCTGGAAAGATTATTCAACTGTCCATTCAGTTGCTGGTCCTTCTGCTGAGACTGCCACAAGGGAGCCAGTTGGGAGCATGTTGTGAGTTCTGTGCACATTTGTTCACTAGGAACTGGGTTAAGACCACCAACTCATTGACATTTTAGTCACATGTGTTCTGAGAGAAATTCTGTGCAGCCTCTCAGAGGTAAAATTGGTAAATCTTAGTCTTTCTCAATTCTTTGAGCCATCCAGTACCTCCTCTATCTCCTTTAAGTGACATTAGACAATGGAATGAGTTGAAGGTCACTAGTTCAAAGGCATCAAGCAAAATAATAATATATTAATATTAGTGGGTGACAAAAGTGACTAATAATTTTAGGTATCTTAGAGAGACTTCATTTTCAGAAAGTGATGAGTGCCCATCTTTTGAAAATCAGACCCCTCTGAAGCATCTCCAGATAAGCCCCCATGGAGGCATCCAAAAATCACCAATCACCTTTGAAAATTATTAATAAATATTGCAAAAACTAAAATGATCTGAACTGGGGAAAAACAATGGCATGTTTAAATGTACCAATATATTAAACTCTAACAAGATTATATATCAAATTAATTTATTGTTTTCCATACTGAAACTGGAAGAGGAACTGACATTTCTGCCACTGTACCGAAAATTTTGTGCCAAGAAGCTGATATCATCATGACCTTGTGATCTGTAACTGAACTTCTGCTTCCAGTCAGTATACAAATATATCAATGGTGAAGCCAAGGCGGCTAAGAAGCATTCTTTGATTGTTGCTTTAAATAATTATATGGAAATTTAAAACCTAATTATTGGACCATTGAAAACAGGTGTGAAGTCATTACAATGATAATGCTAGAGCACTCACTTGGCATAGGATATACAGCCTTAATTCATACCCTGGTGAGATCAATAGGAGTTTTGATATGGGCTTTGTGCTCAGGCTCTGTGTTCATTATTAGCAATAATGTTTGCGGACTTATACTGTGCTTCTTATTGAAAAGATTCCAAAAACCCCATCAGAGGCATGTTGTCTTTGGCTGTGCACATGTGGGTCCAATAGTTTTCCAGAGGACAGGTCTGCATACACAAGGCAGAATATGGCCTTAAGAGATTGCCAGTCCCTGAGAAACACTGCTTCTAACCTTGTGCACATATAACACGTTCAGAGCAACTCCAGCTCGCCACTATTTACTTAAAATGCACACTGTAAGAAACACAGATTTTTCACATCTGAAAAAATCTTGGTCATACGTCACTTTTTTGTACATACAGAGGTGGGAGCTGAGTCTAGGATTGCTGCATGATAAAAACATCCTCTAGAGGAATAAGGAAGAAATTGTGTTTTGAAAGGAGGTGACCTAGTGGTTAGAGAAGATGAGTAGGTGTCAGGTGGAATCCTGAGTGCTAAAACTAACCTTGGGAAAGTAGCACAATTTCTCAGTGCCTCAGTTTAATAATATATAATTCATAAGGGTGTTTATGAGGCTAATTATTAATTAATCTTGTTCCAGTGGTTTGAGATCCTCATATGAAAGGAGCAAAGAATTATTATTATAATCCAATCCCCAGGTCTGGTTTATGATCAACTACCTACAGGGATTTAAACAAAAACCAACAACCCTAAAACAAAACTGCCCATTGGCAGGTACCTTGGCATGCAGCTAGTCTTTTATGATCCCTTTCGGCTATAGAATATTTTTAGACACAAACACACCCATTACATAACATTATAGAGTGGAAAGTATTCTCTTTTGTGAAAATGTGCATCTTTTTATGTTGGGCTGTGGAATCCAAGACTGAATTTAGGAACACTGGAATTCTAATAGCAAGGCAAACTACTTGCCCATCTAGTCCAGTATCCCATGAATGGGAGTGGCCAGTACCAGTCCAGATGTTTCAAAGAAGGATACAAGAAACACTATAGTGGACAATTATGGAATAACATCCTCATAGGATAACTCTTGGCCTCAAATGCATCTTTTAGCATTGAGTTCCACAGATTAATTATGCATTGAGGGGAAGAGTTTCCATTTATTTGTTTTTAATTTTAATTTTATTTAATGTCCCTTTGTTTCATATATCAGGAGAAAGGATAAATAGGAACATACTATTTACCTTCTTTATAGCATAATTTATTTTCTTTCTCTCATGTTTCCTTTTATTCATCTCTAAACCACAAAATTGAATCTTTTCAATTTAAAACTTTTCATCTAATCATTTAAATTACCATCTCTGGACCCATCTCTTTCTGCAGTATTTTTTCTGAGATAAGATGACCGGGATTGAATACAGCATACTAGATGTGGTCACAATATTGGTTTATCTGTGAATGAAACCATAGCACCTTTGATCTAAAGAAAGTAAGAAAGAAAGAAGTGTTTATCCAATAAACACCAGGAAAACACTGGAAATGGTTATTTGTATATAAGTGTTTGTCTAGTCTACATGGAGCAGTAGTGTGGATTATGGGAGTG